>NW_026587216.1:26906385-26965021 GCF_907164565.1 Psammomys obesus
GTGTGTGTGTGTGTGTGTGTGTGTGTGTGTGTGTGTGTGTGTGTGTGTGTGTGTGATGTGTGCGCGTGTGTGCGCCCTGCTGTGGAGGAGCTGCCTGAGGTGCCACTTGGGAAGGTCCTGGAGCAGGTGCTGCTCCTCAGGCCCTGCAGTGCGTCTGCAGAGCCTTGGCTGTGTGCACCGCATAGCAGATAGGAGATCTCTTCATTTCCATCTTCCACAGGCACCCAGTGGAGTCTGGCAGGAGTCTCGCACTGTGGCTGCAGGGTGGAAGTGAGCTGGGAGTTCTGTTAATCTGAATGTGCAAACTCTTGCACAAGTGTTAAACCATGCCATGAAAACCATAGTTACTTACGTTCAAATTTTCATGATCTTAAAAAAATAAGTTAGCATTTTTTTTTCATACAAACAAAAGCTTCAAGTAAGAGAATAGAGATTCCTGCTGTTACTGCTGATCTGGATATGCCCTAAGGTAAGTGGCTTTATGAACCTGGGTATTTATTGCTTTCATTTGTACTTCACACCAGAACTGTGTAATTGTATTTGCACCTGTAACTGCTTCTGTCTTTGCATTTTCCATCAACCAGCAGTTTTATTTGCTATTACACAATAAACGTGTGCTTTCTAAATTATAAGATACAAGATTTAGGTTTTTCTTTTTTTTTTCTCTCTGTCCTCCCTCTTTTAGGGCCTTCTGAATTAGAGATGAACATGGGAGGTCCTCAGTATAACCAACAGCAGGCTCCTCCAAACCAAACTGCCCCATGGCCTGAGAGCATCCTGCCTATAGACCAGGCATCCTTTGCCAGCCAGAACAGGTGAGTCTGAGTACCAGGAGAGCTGGAAGAGTGTTAGCTCGGGGCTCATGGGTTCCATTAGTTGTTTCAGACATATGTCTGAATGAATTCCTTCTGCCCAAATGGTACTTACCCAGTTGTCATTTCTTCAGACCAAGTCATCCACTAGTCATGGGCTGAAAGGAGGGAAGATACAGAAACCAGGGTGACCCAGACACTCCTTTAAACACCTGACAGTGGTGGGGAAAATGTGTTGGTGATGCTAAGCAGAATTAAGCAGCCTAGTATAGATGCTGTGAGGGGGTAACTGTGTTTCAGTAGCTTGTCCAGCAAGCCTCACAGACAAGGTTTCAGAGTCTTGGAGACCAATGCAGGGGCAGAACAGCCCAGTACTCATGACAGAGCAGCACCATGCCAGTTACATCGTATGTTTAGGATAAAAGAAAATGATCATTTTGTATTTATATTTTACCACAATCAACAACAAAAAAAAGAAAAACAAAAAACAGGGCAACCACCTCCTCTCCAGGGCCTCGCTAGGTAAGTGTAGTCTTCACCCCCTCATCAAGGAAACTTTGCAGCAGACAGAAACCATTACAGAAAACCACAACCAATCAAAATGCAGAGCTGTGGAACCCTCCCAGTCTCAATGGATACATCTGCAAGACACACCCACACCTAAGACTCAAGGAACACTGTGAAAGAGGAAATGGAAAGTTTGATCTCTCCAGATATCAGGGAGAGGCTATGTCTCCTGGTAGTATCAGGAGGCTACACCCAAGACAACTGCCTAAACATGAGGGCAACCGTGGACAGGAGTGGGAGAAAGACCCCGAGACCTCCACCCTACACTAAGAACTACAGGCCTCTAAAGGATGCTGAGAACAGGAGAAAGACTTCCCCAGGGAAGAGCACACCAGTTAGTTATCCAGTACCAAATGGTGAGCCCTGAAAAACACACACCCGCAAATGTAGCCTTGTACAGACGGAGTGGGTCATTTTTAGGAATGTATATGTACGCACATACATGTAAGTGCATGTCACAGCTACTGAAAAAGGAAACTGTAAACATGGCGTGAGCAAGGAGGGGTGTATGGAAGGGTTTGAAGGGAGAAATGTAATTGAAGCAGGAGCTAGAAAGATAACACAGTTGATAATGTGCTTGTTGCATAAAGACGAAGACCTGAGTTCAGAGTCCAGAACCCCTCTGAAAGCCAGCTGGAGTGGCATGCATTTGTAATCCCAGCTCCAGGAGGCAGAGGAAAACAAAACAAAAGTGTTGTAAAAAGGAAAACAACATATGTGGATGAAATAAGAGGTTTGACAGAATCTCTGTCAGAACCCTCCAAAGAATTGTGAAAACAAAGGGAAGTGTGTAAACATAAAGCGCTCAAAGACTTGTAGAACTGTGCAAAATGGCTTATTAAGGCCTAGTGTACAGCACACACCTGTAACTCCTGAACTCAGAAGGCCCAGGCAGAAGGACTGTAAATTTTGTTTTTCTTTTATTTGTTTTTTGTTTGTTTTTGGCTGGCCTGGAATTCTCTAGGTAAACCATGTTGACCTGGAACTAAGAGATCTGCCTGCCTCTGCCTCTGGAGTGCTGGGATTAAAAGTGTGCCCCACCACAATCAGCTAATATTTCTTAGTTAATATAGTTTTCCTACTTTAATTTCTATACATAATATTCAGTATAATTTATCCCTAACTGTATCCTGTATATTAATTATAGATAACTACATTAAATATAATTATATCTTTCTTTTTAACAGTTGCTTGGCTAGTCATTTTTTTAGAAACTCTTGTGGCTTACTTGGTCTTTTTTTTTTTTTTTTTTTTTTTATTCCATCTTTGTGCCTTCATAGTTATTTTCTAAATCTCTTAATCTAGTGCCTCTTGGTATTCTAAATCCAAATATTAAATCTCACCCCTGATGGCCTATTTCTGTGAATGTTTTGTTTTAAACTTTGCATATTTGCTATTTTTTAGTTTACTATAATTAGCAGAACTGCACAAATGGGATTGACTGAGCCATCCGTGTGTGGATATATCATCCATTGATTATGTCTACCTATTCCTCTTTACTCCTTCCTCCCTCTGGTCCCTTCCAGCGTTTAGATGCCCTTTCCTTAGGGCTCATAGTTAATCGTGGTCAGTGGGATACCTGGATTCTGAACTGAGGATGTTTCCCCAGAGACTGTTGGAGACAGTGGATACTATTTTCTTGAACATCTTTGAGGTCTCCTGCCCCACCCTATCTGTCCCTGATTGTCTATTATTCCTGAGAATCCTCACTACCCTGGCTGCTGTGGGCTGCAGACAGTATCACAAAGCCACGGTGACTCTATAGGTGGTGATTCCTCAAAGTCCTTCAGATCTTTGACCCTATTCCATTGTGACAGAAAATGAATGGGATTTATTTGATAGAAATGTTTACAGAATACAAATTAGTAATAATTAAACAGTAGTATCTCACAGTTTTTACATGAAACCAAAGATCAGCTTTCAAGGAAACAAGGCCTAAAGTTCAGATTTTTACTGCTAAACAGACAACTGTGAGTTTTATAGGCAAAGACAGAAATAATTCTAGAATCATACTTAGTCCAATGTCCCGAACCCAGCACTGCCCAGTCTGCTGTTTCTTCTGTGACAGTTGTCAAAATGTCTCACCACTTCTGAAGTTATTTCAGATTTATAAACCATTTATCTCACTTATTTTAAATAGTCTAGTTTAGAAGAAATTAATGACCAACTTTATAAGGTAGTAAAAATATACTTTCATAAAAATTCAAAAGTAACAGACTAGAGATTTAACCTTTTCGTTAATAAAGAAAAAATAAGTGCCCTTTAATTTTAAGTCTCCATTGTAAGTATTTCAGTTAGTGGCACACCCCTGTAATCCCAGCACTTGGTAAGGCAGAGAGAGGCACTTGGATCACTGTGTGTTTGAGGTCAGCCTGGTCTACAAAGCCAGTCCAGAACAGGCAAAGTTATAGAGAAACCCTCTCTCGAAAAACAAAACAAAGTTTAGATTTGTATTTATTGAAGCATAGTATGTTGCTATGTCTCACAGATTGACCTCAAGCTCACCGTGTATCCCAGAATGACCCTAAATTAGGTGACAGTCTCCTAGCTAACCTCCCAAGTACTAGAACTACAAGCACGGGTCATCAGTTAATATTTAGGAATATGTTTTTAATTACTACATGTATATACTAGGAGTGAACCTGCATGCATGTGAAGTTCTTTCCTCCTACCTGGTGGGTCCTAGGATCGATCTCAGGTTTGGTGGCAAGAGCTTTTACCCGCTGAACCATCTCCACAGCCTCTTTAGTGTTTTATGAATCCAGAATTGATTTATGCATTCATTTCAAAGATAGAGGCATTAAAGCCACTAATATGTAGTACATTTTGCAACCCTGTTTATTATTTAAAGATACACTTCCAAATTCTGGCTGTTCCCTCTCCCCCATTCATTTGTTGTCCTTCATTCAGTGTGTGTGTGTGTGTGTGTGTGTGTGTGTGTTCCGTATGTGTGCGTGCTGCTCATGGAGGTCTGAGGGGTACCACATACCCTAAAATTGGAGGTACAGTTGTGAGCTATCATGCAGGTGCTGGAAACTGAGCCCTGGCTCGCTGAAAGTGTGCTTAACCACTGCGCCATCTCCACATACCGACAGTCCTGTGCTTGCTTGACCGCAGTATGCGGATGAGGATTCTTGCAAGTAGTGAGTACACAGACCCTGGCTGTGCTGTGTAGCAGGAGCTGGTTTCAGGAAGCAGAGGACTTGCTTTCACATTGTAAATGGCTAGGTTTTCAAGGGTTTCTCTGTAACACTGACTGCCCTAGAGCTAGCTCTGTGGACCAGGTTGGCCTCAAACTCACAGATGTCTGCCTGCCTCTGCTTCCTAGCTGCTGGGATTAAAGGCTTGTGCCACCATCTCCCAAGCACTGCCTTGTTTCTAAGAGGACTAGAGAAGCATGTGTTGTGCACTGAGCCAGGGCAAAGTGTATCTGTCTTAATAATACATGCTTGGTAACATGCTAATCCAGCTGAACCAGGAATCTTTTGTTTTCATCAAGTAGAAAATATCTAAAAGTATGTGGTTTACTTTCTAGCACCAGGTCAGCACAGAGGTAGGACATGCAATTCCTACCTCAACACAGCCTAATTTTGAACATTCGTGCCGTGTCCTCTCAGCCAGTGGTCTAGTATAAGAAGATAGTAGGGCAGTCAGGAGTGCCTGAGGTGTGAAAGAGGCAAGTAGGAAGTATGTGTGTTTGTGTTCAACAGAAGGATGTTACCCAGGGTGGCTAAGACTCATGGGAAGTTGTTGTGTGACTTATGGAAAGGTCTGATACGACCACAGGCTTGTCTCTGCATTTCACCGCCATCACCCTGCCCCAAGTACTTTGACATTTTCCATCTAGAGCTGAGTACAGTGTGTCAGTAAAATGTGATTGGGAAGAAGCAGCTGAGGACCTTGTATTAGAGTCGTAGAGACTGCAGTGGGATAGGTCCCAAGCCTGGACCACAGTGGAAGGGGGCTGCGTGTGCTGCCTTACTTTGGGGTTCTGTGTTTCCCCCAGGGCTAAAGATCAATCCCAGGGCCTTGTGTGCTTTGCAAGCTCCCGCCCACTGAGCCTGCTTTGCTTTTTAGCACATGCATGTTTGGAGTTTTTATTTATTTTTTTATTATTTATGTTTATTTCATGTGCATTGGTGTTTTTTACCTGACTATATGTCTGTGTAAGGCTGCCAGATCCCCTGGAACTAGAGTTATAGTTTTGGGCTGCTGTGTGGGTGCTGGGAATTAAACCCAGGTCCTCTGGAAGAGCGGACATTGCTCTTAACTGCTGAGCCATCTCTCCAGCCCCAGCTAGTTTAGTTTAAAAAAACAATCAGGACTTGGGAAGGAGAGGCAGGTGAATCTCTGCGGTTTCAAAGCCAGCCTTTCCTATGTAGTGAGTTTCGAGCCCACCAGGGCTACAGTGAGACCCTTTCTCAGAAAAACAACACAACAAAAAAGTATTTTATTTGGAGCAGGGTGTGTTTGACTTGGATAAGCATGCACATCTGTCCTCTGCTGTAAGTATTTGGTTGCTGCAGGATCAAGCGGTCATCCTTACAGGATGAGGCTGAGCTAGGCCTCCCTTAGCTACCTAGCTTCAATGGGATACAAATTCCAAATAGTCTCTCATGGTTAGACTTTACACTGCCTGTCTCCCGTCAGTGGAGGGACACTGCTTTGCAGTGCAGCTTCTCACAGAAGCTGACAACTGTTAACACGGCTGGGTACAAGCTGCCCTAGTTTGGGTTATCACTGCTGCCACAAACACCGTGACCGAATGCAACTTGGGGAGTACATGATTTACTCAGCTTACACTTGCATATCACAGTCCATCACTGAAGGGACTCAAGACAGGAGCTCAGGCAGCACAGGACCCTGGAGGCAGGAGCTGATGCAGAGGCCATGGAGGGGTGCCACTTAGTAACTTGCTCCTCACGGCCTGCTCAGTCTGCTTTCTTACAGAACCCAGGAGCAGCAGCCTAGGGATCGCACCCCCACAATGAGTTGGGCCCTCCCACATCAGTCACTAATCAGGAAAATGCTCTCCAGGCTTGCCCACAGCTGGCTCTTAGGGAGACATTTTCTCAGCTGGGGCCCCCTCCTCTCTGACAACTGTAGTCCATGTCTAGTTGACACAAAACTGTCCAGCACAGAGGTGACACTTCAGTGTCTTACTAAGTAGCTTCCCAGGCGTAAGGGAACACCATCAAGACCAGCCTTGGCTCTTGGCCACGAGAAGTTTCTATGGGCCCCACTCTGCCCAGTTGTTGGGCCCTCATGTTGGGGTTTTCTCCTCACACCCCACGCATGATGTGCACTTGCGTGGTTTTCTTCCTCCCTGTGCCATTTCTCTGTAACTGTTTCTTTCTTCGGCTCCTAAATGATAATAGACATCTGATCGAATCTGTGTTTTAAAGATTAGTTGGAGGAGTGCGGACTGTGGGAAAGAAGTGGTGGCACATTCTGAACATGTCCAGTGCAGGCAAGCTGTTCTTCCACAAGCCTCATAGCGGCAGGAGAAGGCCAGGGCAGGGATGAGCACAGTACCTCCAGCCTGTGGTACTCCTGACTGGCCTCCCAGCCAGCTGACCACGGCTCAGAAGCAGTGGGACTGTGTCATGTAGTAGGGACAGCAAGTGAGAAGAGGCATCAAAGGGACACTCCACTGGGCAGTTTTCTCTTAAAAGTGGAACCAGATGGGGAATATAGACTGCACATTGATGCATTCTGCTGTCACCGTTTGAAATTAATTGTTGGCTTCAGTGCCCAGCAGGAAATCATAGTACAGCTCTAAGTCAAAGTAATGTGTTAGACTGCCTAAGAAAATACAACATACTGAGTTGGGCCAGACAACTTCGTCCCTTGATAAATGTATTCCCACTTGTTTAAGAATGAGTTTTCTTGGATTGGGACACAGCTTGCTTGGCACACACGATGCCCTGGGTTCAGTTTTCAGTACCACACACAATAAAAGTAAGTTAGCTCATCTGTAAACTTCTGTTTTCTCAGCAGTACTAGATAGTAGGTCTACAGCACAGAAGACACTTTGGTGAAATATGGGTATCATTTCCTCGGTCAGGTTCACGTGACTTGCAGCTCTTCTAATTTGTTCAGTAATTTAATTATAATTTTATATACCATAGAAATGGCTGTTCCGTGTCAATCTTGTATTACCTTGTAGCGATTATGGTTAGAAGGTTTGTGATTCCCTTCCCTTGGCACCCAACTCAAAAGGGCTAACAGCTACACTTTTTGAGAGTTTTAATAAATGCTTGCAAATTCTGCCTCTGCACAAATACGACATTTCCTAGTAGCTCAGCTGAGTTCACTCGAGCCAGACTGAGTTCGAGTGAGTGTAACTTTTGTGCTGTGATTTGCTCTTCTCTCCTGTGTGGTCGTGGTAGCCTCCTATAGACATGGCTGTGACACAGGCCACTGCTTCCCGCCAAAAACTCCAGACTATTTCTTCCTGTCAATGCAAAGTAGATGCACTTGGAGAACAGTGCAGGCTTGTTAAGTTAGGCAGGTGAGCCCTAAACACAGGCATATCTAAGTAGCGGTTATGGCAGAGCCTTTTGGACTCTGCACAGCTGTGGGCACCTGGCTGAGCTAACCCCCTTCTTAGCTAGCTTATAAAGTGCGAGGATATAGAGAGAAAACTGCTTTGATTAGTATCTGGTCTTTACTGGCACTAAATAAAGTGGCGTTTTCAGGTGCGTATTTTCAAAAGTCTTCATTTAGTTCATTGCTCAGCTGAAGGAAGTTTGTTGCGGAGACCCTGGAAGTCAACTGGCATTTCCATGAGCCCGTGGTGAAGTTTGTCTCTTTGCAGGCAGCCATTTGGCAGCTCCCCCGATGACCTGCTGTGTCCACATCCTGCGGCAGAGTCGCCTAGTGATGAGGGCGCTCTTCTAGACCAGCTGTATTTGGCCTTGCGGAACTTCGATGGCCTCGAGGAGATTGATAGAGCTCTGGGGATACCAGAACTGGTCAGCCAGGTAGGCCAGAGCACTGCAGGGGCCACAGGCTCCATAGGTGGAAGGTGTCCCTCCCTTCTTAAAAGCTGCTCTATGGGGTGCTGTTGTCTCCCAACAGGCTGGCCTGCCCTTAGCCTCTCCTCCTCCCTCTCCTCTTCCTCCTCCTCCACTGCTCTCGCGAAAACTGACCCAAGAAGCAAATACCTGGGAATGCCCATTACATAAGACTTGAGTTACAGCAGGAAGGCAGAAGCTAAAGCCCAGAGCCTCTTGTCCATCCTTGCTGGTGGAGCAGATGAGGAAAAGAGGTTAGAGAAACCACAGGTTCCTGCTCCCTAGCAGCCTCTGGGAAGGGAGACAGTATGAGCACAGTCCTCCATTCTGCTCAGGCCTGTGCACTGAGGCAGGCAGCCACTATTTAGAAAGCACTGTTCTTCACATAGTTGGCAGAAGTCAGACTCAATAGATGTCACTTAACACTCTGGCCCTTATGTGGGTGTCACCCATAACAATTTTAAGAATATTTAAACAAATAGGAATATACAGATGTCAACCACCGAAGTGAGTTTCCTTAGCTCTCTTCTTCCGGGTCAGTTTCTTTGTAGAAGTAATAAACTTTCCTAACTCTTTGCACTGATTTGAGACACCTGTGCTGCTGTGGTAGCTAACCTTGTGTCCCTGCTGAGGCAGTGTCTGAAGCTGCCCCTGCAGCTGCCTTCCTGTGATACAGCTTCCTGGTTGGCTGTAGGTAGAGGGACCAAGAGAAGCCCTCCTGCCCTTATTGCCTTCCTTTCCATTCAGCATCACTCATCCTTTTGTCAGAAGTACCTCCCAAGGCCAGCCTCCTTGGCCCTCCAGCATGTCACTACACCTGAGGAAGGTGACATGGAGTAATTGGAGACTTTTTCTGAGACCTTAAAAATAGACTTGTCATAATTCCCATGGTTTAGCAGACACAAGTGGGAGTTCAGACTTGTCGAGTCATTTTGAAAACAGCATCATGGAAAGAAATGACTGGAGGTTACATGGTATACCCCGAAGTAAAGCCAGAAAGGAAAAGGGTTAACTGTTTCCTGTGGAAATGGTTGGCTTTGCCTTTGCCGTCAGCTAGAATTCGGCTCTCTATGATTATTCTTGAGTTTGTCCAAGTGACATTTTTTTAAATGTTCTTGGAGTTGCTGAGTGACTGGTAACACTTGTGGGGCTAGAGGGGCTGAAAGGGTTTTTGTTTTTAAGAGATTATCTCATCCCTAGCCCAGCCTCACCTTAGACTCGTGGCAGCTCACCTGTCTTGTCCTCTAAAATATTAGAATACTGTTTTAAAAAATTAAAACCAGTGTCATGTCATCACAGCGTTTTTGCTTCCCTTTTTAATTTGTGTGTTCTCTAACATCTCCTTAGGTGGGTTGCCATGTCATTTAAGCTGAACTGTAGACGGCATTCTTAGGCAGAGTGGGGGAATTGTGACACGGATGTGTACTTAATAATAAGCCAGAGTTGCATACAGGGTTGAAAATGGAACCTGCTGGCTGGGTGACAGCACAGTCAGTAAACCTCCCCAGAACCCAAGAGAAGACACCAGGCTCAGCACACACCCCACCCCAGCAGTGGGTCAGTGTGCGGTGGAAACAGGAAGATACCACGCTGGCTTACCAGCCAGTCTGGAGTAATCAGTGAGGTCTACACTAAAGAAAGTCCTGTCTCAGACAAACAGACAGACAAAACTAAAGAGATCAATATGGAAAGTTAGATTTTTTTTTCTATTAAAAATGGGCAAATAGAAAGTCCTGAGCTATGTCAACAATGAACGATCCCCTGCTCATACTCCATGCACAGGAGAGTGGCAGTGTGCTGAAGCTGTCCTGCTAACCGCAGGCCATGGACAGTGCTATCTGCCCTAAGATGCTGTGCAGCCAGGACTCAGGCTGCCCTGGCAGTCAACTGAAGGTGGCTTGAGACTTTATGGCTGCTGAGGTCTTGCCCTTCTAAAGACCATCAGATTCGTAGCAGGGGCTTCTGAGTGGACAAGGAGTGGCCGGGTATATTAGAGCTTTGCGTTTACACCTGGGGCTGCATAGGTTTAAAACACTCTCCCTGAGAACGCTCTAGATTTCCTACGTGTAGAAACAGGCGAATCCGCCGCAAGCTTCCAGTGTAGCTCAGTGGCGGAAATGACGGACGACACACCTTACCTCAGAAACACAGTGAAAGAGAACTGCATCCTTAGAAGTCCTCTACCTTGCACACACACTCACGAGTGCACGCGCATTCTTAAAAAGTGCACGGCTAATACAGGGTTGCAGCTGGAGTTTATGCAGCTCTCTCTGTAGGACACCCCTCAGCCAGGCATGCTGGCTCATGCCTTTAATCCCAGTACTCACTGAGAGAGGCAAATCTCTGTGAATTTGAGGCCAACCTGGTCTACATGGCGAGTTCCAGGACAGCCAGGGCTACATAAGTGCTTGTTTTATCAGGGGAGAAGGACAGTTACAGCTCTCAGACAATTAAATTAGCCAAATACATACTAAGCAGTCTTGCAGACATTCTGTCAGATACAGTCAAGGGAAGATATGCTAAACATCTTTACTCCTTCCCTTCCTTTCCCTCTGTAGGTCTTTGGTGGGAGAAGCAGCAGTTTAAAAAACAAATGACAGTGAACTCAGTGACAGGTTCTCTGATCACCTCCACTTGAGGGGCTCAGCCTTACCAGGGCACAGAGGAAGACAATGCAGCCAGTCCTGATGAGACCTGATAGGCCAGGGTCAAATAGAAGGGGAGGAGGACCTTCCCTATCAGTGGACTAGGGGCCGGGCATAGGGGGAGAAGAGGGAGGATTGGGAGGAGACAAGGGAAGGGGCTACAGCTGGGTTACAAATTGAATAAATTGTAATAAATGATAATAATAAAAAAGATAAATAAAAACAAATGACAAGCACATTGACTTGACTATGTCTAGCATGTAGTAAGTGAATGGTAGCAAAGTGTGGGCATGTGGGCATGTTAGAAATTCTGCCAGCCATAGAGAACAGCTGAGTAAACAGAACAATGTGAGCCAGGCACGGTGACACTGACCTGTAATCTCAGTACTCAGGAGGTGGAGGCTGAAGCTCATGCTTGAAACCCACCCTGGGCCGCATAGTAAGTTAAGAGGCCAACTTGAGCTATGCAAGACTCTATCAAATTGTCCCCACCCCAAAACACAATAGGCAATATATCACCTCACTGAGACGCTCAGGTCCCACACCATAGTGTGGACCACAGCCTACCTTCTCTTAGCCAGAAAGACTTCCTACAGTTTCCTTTGTGTTTCTAAGTCTGTTCTGTTACCTGGAGAGTGAGGACGGTGGTGGCCGGCTGCCCAACACTGCTAATGCTGACTAAGGCTATCATTGAATGAAATGATTGACACAGGTCTGTGTGCTCAGTCAAAGGCGGAAGCACTCGGAGGAGCCTGCCCACTGCGGCGCTGCCAGGTTGTCACTGGGGAGAGTAGGAGCATTGCCTAGTCACAGCTCCTTCCTCCCACCCCCTGGAGGAAGTACTGCAGGGAGGTGGCCTTGACCCTTGCTTCCTCCCTCGGGTAATTGCAGAGAGGCCTTGTGTAGAAGGAAAAGTAGAGGCAAGCTGAAAAATACCTTGGTGTAATGGATACAGTATTTTTTAAACACCACATATAGGAGGGAGAGAAAGCAGCCTTACATTTAGAACAGTGTTGTTAGCAGCTTTATTTATGTGCTCATCTGGGCTTCTTTTCAGAGTCAAGCTGTAGATCCAGAGCAGTTCTCCAGCCAAGAGTCCAACATGATGCTAGAGCAGAAGGCCCCTGTTTTCCCACAGCAGTACGCATCTCAGGCACAAATGGCCCAGGGTAGCTATAATCCCATGCAAGATCCAAACTTTCACAGCATGGGCCAGCGGCCTAACTACACCACACTCCGAATGCAGCCCCGACCAGGCCTCAGGCCCACCGGCCTCGTGCAGAACCAGCCAAACCAACTGAGACTTCAGCTTCAGCATCGCCTCCAAGCACAGCAGGTTAGTTCTTCATGGGACCTTCCGAGCTGGGGTGGCCAATGGCTGGGGCTCAGGAAGAGTAGTGGTGGTTGGAGTAGCAGTGGAGCGTTAGAGTTGAGTTAACGAGAGCTGTTAATTGGAAAAGGTGATTTGAAGGAAGTGTTTCCTCTTTTGTAAATGTACTGAGTTGGGAATGGCTACATATCCTCTAATTTTAGCACTTGAGAGCCAAGGCAGGAAGATGGAGAATTCAAGAGTTGGAGCTGTACGTGGTGAGGCACACCTTTAATCCCAGTACTCAAGAGGCAGAGACAGGCAGATCTCAGTTCGAGGCCAACCTAGTCTACAGAATTAGTTCAGGACAGCCAGGGCTGCATAGAGAGATTCTATCTCAAAAGCTTTAGAGAGTTTCTAGGTCAGCCTATACGTAAGACCCTGTCTCAACTTACCCCTCCCTCTCCTAAAAAAGTATTGATTTGTACATGTTTGTATTTAGAATCGCCAGCCTATTATGAATCAAATCAGCAACGTTTCAAATGTGAACTTGACTCTGAGGCCTGGAGTACCAACACAGGTGAGGAGCCCACCAGCTGCCTGCATCCACCGTGTCCAGCCAGTGTCTCCTGTCGTCCTTCCTCCTGGCCAGGCTGAGTGAGCCGAGACCCACATCTGTACCCTGGTTTTGCACAACCCAGCCGGTCTGTTCCTAGTTCCTCTGACTCCATTTTAGTTCTTAGGTCTTCATTGCCAGGGTCACCTGATGTTGTTATCCACAAGAGTTGTGTTGCAGAAAGTGTCGACCAACCCTGGGTGTAAGTGCCGGCCAGTGCTCCTAAGAACATCGGCTCGGCCTACAAGCCTCCGACCACATCCTTGTTCTCAGCACATCCATTTGTAGCCTATTTCTACGGGAGCTTCTGTTGGAAGACATTTTACGTGTGCTTGATTTACTCATTAACTTAAGCTCGGCCGACAAACCCAAACAGGCCTCGCCTGACACTTGGGCCTTCTCCATAAGCACACCCGTGTCTTCCGCTTCGGAACACTGGACAGTACGGCACCGGCACAGAGCCTGTCAGGTTCTGTTGGGCCACATAAGAAGCCTCAGTACTGTTATGAGCAGAAGCGAGAAGGCAGGAGATATGCATGCTAATAAGCATCTGAAGTCCTTCACCGCTGCCTCACGGTCCTAAGTGGCCATGGCAATGCTGTGCATGTGATGTCAGCATGACAAATACTTGAGCGCAGGTGGCCTCACAAATGACGAGGCTGTGCCCTTCCAGTGCCAGTACACAACCTCACACTGCTTAGTTACCTCAAGGCCAGGGCCCCCCTCTTCATCCATCTTACTTCTCTGGCTTCTCACCGGAGACATTCCTCAATCAGGTGCATCCGGGCTGCTGCACCCATAGGCCAGGACTACTCAACAACATTTCTCTCCTGGGAAGGGTCATCCTCTTTGGCTTAAATGGCAAAGGCGGCAGGGGGCACCTGGGCAGCCAACTTGTTCAGCTCTGGACATCAGTGAAGTGACAAAAGTCACTGTCGGATCACCCCACCTCCATCTTTGTGATGTGCACCAAGTCACCTTTGGCAGTGATGCTTTCTTGTTAGACTTGAGTGTTTCCTAAAAGAGACTCCATAAACTGTATCCTCAAGTTATGCAGAGTCTTGAGCCAGGCACAGGCTGTAATCCCAGCACTCAGGAGGCTGAGGCAATAGAATAGAGTTGATGGTCAATTGAGCTACTTAGAAAGCTGGAGAGATGGTTCCTCTTCTAGAGGATCAGGGTTCAATTCCAGCCAGCTTCATAGCAGTTTATGGGCACCTGTAACTCCAATTCCTGGTGATTGGATGCCCTCTTCTGGCCTCTATGAGCACTGCATGCACATAATGTATAACACATAAAATAAGTTTTAAAAATTAACAAAGAAAAAATAATAAATAAATAATATTTTGTATTCAAATGGTTAAAAAAATTAACAAAGATCTTCCTATAGCTGCATGGTGGTAGTGAACACTTTTTATCCCAGCACTCAGGGGGCAGAGGCAGGTGGATCTCTGAGTTCAAGAACAGCCTGGTCTACAAAGCTACTTCCAAGACAGCCAGGGCTACACAGGAAACCCTGACTCAAAAAACAAAACAAAAACAAACAAACAAACAAACCCAAAAACCAAAAAGAGTCTTCATGTAGAAAGGCCTGTGCTCTTTTGAAGTCCTTTGGTTGACTATGTCCTCAAAAAATGAGTCAGTCAGTATCAGCAGGATGACAGGCTCACCACACAGGCTAAACTAAGAAACTCGTGCTCACTGCAGTTGTTCCACCTTTCATGTAATCTTATTTTCCAGATGACTGTCCATGCAGCATGCTTTTGGGACCTTGTCTAACCTGTCTGTCATTTGGTTTTCCTTCATGATTGTCTCCCCATTTCAGGCTCCTATTAATGCCCAGATGCTGGCCCAGAGGCAGCGGGAAATCCTCAACCAGCATCTCCGCCAGAGACAAATACATCAGCAGCAGCAGGTGCAGCAGCGAACTTTGATGATGAGAGGACAAGGGTTGAATATGACCCCAAGCATGGTGGCTCCTAGTGGTATACCAGCAGCCATGAGCAATCCCCGGATTCCCCAGGCCAATGCCCAGCAGTTTCCATTTCCTCCAAACTACGGTACTGAACTTAGATGGCCGCCCTTCATCCATCCTTTCCCCCGCTCCCCTCTGTCCTGGGTCACAGCTCTCTTCTCAGCTGCCGTAGGCATGGTGAACCAGAGATAGGGAACTTGGGAGGACAGTTGGGGCCTGGCAGGGGTCTCCAGGTCAGGCGCAGGACCTCCCCTGCCCCATCTCCGGTTGCAGACCTTACTTTAAGAA
Organism: Psammomys obesus; assembly: GCF_907164565.1. Lineage (NCBI taxonomy): Eukaryota > Metazoa > Chordata > Mammalia > Rodentia > Muridae > Psammomys > Psammomys obesus. The sequence goes on from NW_026587216.1 coordinate 26,921,617, forward strand.
TGACCAAAGTTGGGGGCTGGAGAGATGGCTCAGTGGTTAAGAGCTCTGTCTCTTCTTCCAAAGGACCTAGGTTCAACTCCCAGCACCCACATGGCAGTGCATAACTGTCTGTAACTCCAGCTCAAGGTGGTCTGACACCCTTAAACCGGTGCACATAAAATAAAATTAATAAAAAAAAAGAAAAAAGAATGACCAAAGTTAAGTGTGTTTGTGTCTCTGGACATATGAGCATGCATGAGGGTATCTGCTCAGGTCTGTGTCTGTGAACATAATACATACACAAACATACACTCCTTACATTTGAGTGTGTGAGTCTGACACAAAGAAATCAATAGCTAGATATGAAATGTTGGAAGACATAAATCAATTTAAATATTACAGATACCCTATAGCTTTTGAAAAATAAAAGTTTGTTGCTGACGATACTTATGAAAAAAGAAAATAAAAACTTTAAAGATTATACCAAATCTTTATGGAATAGGTAATTCTTAGAGTGTTACACAGAGCCACAATGAGAGACCTCTTACTTTAGTTAGTATTGATTTGTTCTATAATGTCAGTCTAAGAGATGAAGTATTAATATTTTAATTAGTAGTGGGATTATTGGTAAACATAAGTGCTTCCTTGGACATTAAATGTTTCACGTGGCTCTGAGTGCCCTGGAGTGACCATGTTGCCTTGTGGCACAGATGTCCTTCCTCTTTAAAGAGCAAACATGGTGCGTTGCTTTTTCCCTCTTTAAACATTTCTGTTGTGGCTACTTTAAATATTAAGTGCTACACAAGTTTTAAGCAAACATGTTATTACTCCATCCCTGAAACACCCTTCACACCCTCTTCCTCTACCCCTGCCTCTGCTGGGTTTCCAGTTTGACACAGGAGGAAAATCTGCTGAGAATTCTTCCCTTTTACTGTGAGTTCTTTACCCTGAAACTAAACAAGAAAGGACACATTGACTGTCCCCGAATGCTAATCCTGACTGCACTCGAGTACCACAAGCCCTTTTCAGAAACAAAACAAGCCACTGTGCATGCACATATGTATTTTCTAAAATACATCATCTCATACTGGGATGATATAAGTTAATTTCATGTAAAGTTATTCATATGTTGACTTTCAGTATATAGTTGAATTTAATGAGCTTAACCTAAATTTAAACAACACAATTACAGTGATACTTTTTTAAAAATTCTGACTATTTCAGATAAACTGGAAGTATACATAGCTGAGTACTGTCAGTTTAGACAGGGGTTAAGGAAGCAGTGTCCTTTCTCTGACTCTTGTCCTGATGTTCAGTCTGTGCTAGGCCTCCTGTGACCCTTGTAGAGATTTCAAGTATGGAGACTTTTCTCCATGCACTTCTGTCTCGGTTTGAATCTTTTGACTGTAATTAATTGCACATAATCAGGTATTTGAAAGAAATTTTTCTGTGTATACTTAATTTAGAATATTCTCCCTGTGATTCCGCTGACTGTCTCCTTTGGACTTCTGTGTTGTTTTTAAGGAATAAGTCAGCAACCTGACCCTGGCTTTACTGGAGCTACGACTCCCCAGAGTCCTCTGATGTCTCCCCGGATGGCGCATACCCAGAGTCCCATGATGCAGCAGTCTCAAGCCAACCCAGCCTACCAGCCCCCGTCAGACATGAACGGATGGGCACAGGGGAGCATGGGTGGGAACAGGTAACATCACGTCGCTGAGTCTAATCAAAACGATCCCCCTAAACTCTACAGAATAGTCAGCCCTTTCATCCATATTTTTTTAAATGTGTTTGCTCCAGGGGTAGAAGAGATGACTCTTAGGTTAGTCTTTGCTAGAGCAATCATAAGTGAACTGCTAAATGAAGCCATTTTACTCTTTAGCACAAGTCCACAGAAGCCTAGAATAGTGCTCTTGGTTTGGAGCGAAAGCAGTCCCTCTAAGCGGGTTCCACTCCTAACGGTAGAGCCTCCTGTTCTTCAGTGACACAGAATTAGGCCTTATCAGGGCCTATGATAAAAAGCAAACAGCAAGCCCCAGCAGCTGGGGACGTAAAGGATGTGTGCCCTCTCAGTAGCGTGTGCAAGGGAGAAAGCAGGCTTGATGCTTCTGCCCCAGCACCACAGCCTGCCCTGGCCTCACGACATCTAGCTATTCATTCTCAAGTGAGCATTCAAGACCCTTCTCCTCCGTCCATCATCAGGGTCTAACACCTTTTCCCTGCGTTCCAGCATGTTTTCACAGCAGTCTCCTCCACACTTCGGGCAGCAAGCAAACACCAGCATGTACAATAACAACATGAACATTAGTGTGTCCATGGCAACCAACACAGCTGGCTTGAGCACCATGAACCAGATGACAGGACAGATGAGCATGACCTCAGTGACCTCCGTGCCTACATCGGGGCTGTCCTCCATGGGTCCCGAGCAGGTGAGCACCTCAGGGAAGCAGCTCGGAGGTTTCTAGTCTTTGCTTTTTGTCTGTTTATACCTCAAGTCCCATATCTATTTTGAAAGTGTTTTTTCACCTTATTTTCACCTGTGCCAGTGAGATTTAGCAGAAGTACTTGTTAATGATCAAGTAACTTTTGAAGAGGATTCCTGGCTGCTAAGGATTGAGGGTTTGCTTTGGTTTGTTTTTATTTCTTAACTTTCACATCATTAACATCATTTTTTATGGCTTGAGGAATTCAGAAATGGAGTGTAAGTGCCATGGAGGCTAGGAACCACTTTTTTGCCGGGCACGGTGGCAGGAGCCACACTGCCTGTCACCTAGTAGCTCCTAGTGCCACTGTATTTACACGAGAAGACTGACACACCGTTGTCCCTCTCCGCAGCTGCAGCACAGGTGCTCTACAGTTTGTTTTGAATTTTTTGTTCTGTATGCCCATGCCTATAATCCCAGCACTTTACTTCAGGGCCAGCCCAGACCACATGAGACCGTATCACAGAAAGGAAGGAAAGAGAAAGAGCCTGGGAGGCTGCTGTTGAGGAGCCCACACGAATGGACAGTAGAGGTTTCTTTTTTGCCCTGTCAGGCGTGTGTTCAGAGTGAGGCACACATCGGCACGGCACCATGGTCACAGGCGAGCCTACCAAGGAACAGCTTGATGCTCGCAGCAGCCAGACCATGTGCGCATGGGGTTAAGTACTTAGAGTAGCAGAGTTAACGGAGAAGCCAGAAAAGCACAACTCTAACTAGTCTTCTGAAAAACCCTTCCCTGTGAGCATTAGTGGGATGGCTCAGCACCTGCCACCAATCCTTACAACCTGAGAACAGTCCCCAGAACCCCCACAACACAGAGAACCCACCTCTGCCTCCACTCCCAAGCCATGCCCCATCATACCCAGAAGTAATACAAAGAAAAGGTTCGTTTTGTTTTGTATTTGTTTGTTTGGATGGATGGTTTTGGTTTTTCGAGACAGAGTTTCTCTGTGTAGCTCTGGCTGTCCTGGGGCTCACTCTGTAGACCAGGACGGCCTCATAGGGATCCAGCTGCCTCTGGGTCCCAAGTGCTGGGATTAAAGGCATGCACCGCCATTGCCTGATGAGAAAAGTTTTTAAAGAAGTCCATAGATGCTAATGAGTAGTTTATTTGGCCAGTCTGCTCACAAAAGCCAGCACTGTTTGGCTCTTCACACATCGCTCCTGCTAATTAATAACTGCCTGAGCAGCAAAGGTGTCAGGAGCATCTCAGGCACTTCAGTCAGAGGAATGAGTCACCAGCCTAATTCGAACCAGCTTGAAAAAAAAAAGTTATAAATGAAAATGTGCAAATACAATTTACTTTTGAAGGCAAGTAACATAGCCTCATACCATCGGTATGTTTTCAGCCTCCTCTGTCTTACCCCCGGATGTGCACACGGGAGAGTGATTAGGCCCATGAAGTCACTGAAACAGAGTCTGTTTTCCCCGGGGACATAAAAGTAAGCTGGAAATATGCCATGTGTTGTCACCCTTAGGTAAATGACCCTGCTCTGAGGGGAGGCAACCTTTTCCCGAACCCACTGCCTGGAATGGACATGATCAAACAGGAGGGAGATACGTCCCGGGTAAGCAGCAGGAGCCATGAGCACACAGCCCAGGCGGCTGGGGACATTCTGTAGGCCGGAAGGGGCCTACAAAGTGCCCTGTTCAGTCAGCACATCAGACAAACATGTAAAGCTCTTCCTAATTTCATTTGTCTTAGACTGTTTTTTGTGTAAATAGTTACTTTGTTGTTTGTTTTTTTCAAGGTGGGGGCATCGGTTTTCTGGTTGGTTGGTTGGTTGGTTGGTTGGTTGGTTGGTTGGTTGGTTGGTTGATTGATTTGATTTTTCAGTGTAGGGTTTCTCTGTAACAGCTCTGGCTATGATGGAACTTGCTTTGTAGACAAGGTTGGCCTTCAGCTCCAAGAGATGCGCCTGCCTCTGCCTTCGAGTGCTAGCATTAAAGGTTTGTGCCACCACGCCTGGCCTTTTTGTTTGTTTTAATATAGGGTATGGTGTAGCCCAGGTTGGTCTTGAACTCCTGATTCTCTTGTCTCTGCTTAAGTGGTGGAATCGAAGGCATGTACTGTCATGCCAGTTGTTTCCGTTGTTTGTTTTGTTTAAGGTTGGGTTTGTGGCTAGGGATATGAGAACTTGACTAGCATGCATGAGGTCCTGCGTTGACTCCTCAGCACCACAAAAAAGGAAGAAAAAGCGTACCCTCCCTCCACCTCCTCTCACCCCCACCTCATGGATAAGAACTTCTGTTTTGCTTTGTTTGTTTGTTTTTTTGTTTGTTGAGATAGGAGCTCTCCTGTAGCCCTGGCTGTCCAGGAGCTTGGTATTGCAGACTGTATTGGCCTCAGGAGATCTGCCTGTCTTAGCCTTCCAAATGCTGGGATCAAAGGAATGCACTGCCATGCCCAGCTCTTAAAAAATGTTTATCCTGTCCAGTAGAGGGAGGAGGAGCAAGAATTCAGGAGCGTTAGCAAATTTGATGCCAGCCCAGTTTACAAGAGATCCTGTCTCAAAAAAATGGAGCAAGGGCCAGAGAGATACCTGAACTCAATCCCCAGAACTCCCAGGAGGAGGAGAGAACCAACTCCCAAAAGTTGTCCTCAGACCTCCATTTGAATGCCTGCACACAAACGCATATAACTAAAATAAAATCCTTAACTAAACAGCCTTTTAGGCCCACCCAGGGATATATAAAAACAAACAATAACTTGATCCAGTGGAGAAAATGTAGTATTAAATGACTGTTGAGTTTCCTTACTCCTGGTGCCAGTGCTTTTGTTAATAACAGTATTCAGGTTTAGAATAAACCTAGCCCATGTTCTATAAATGTCTCGTATTTGTTTTCTCACTGTAGCTTTTCTGGATTTTGCAGCCCAGATCATGGGTTTCAGAGATGCTGACAGGTAATGTAGGGTTAGGTACACAAAAGTTACTAGATCTTAGAAACCTTTCCTAGGTACAGATGTGTGTCAGACGCTGGGGTAGATTCCATATTGAGCACGTGTTTCATCTGGAGTTTATCGCCTCCCAGCATCTGACACCTCCCCTGAAGCCACAGTTTTCTTAGCAAGCGAGTGCACAGAGCTCAGGGGTGACTTTACTTGCAAAAGCAGAGGCCTGCAACCTGAGGCACAGTGATAGCAGGTGACAATCGGGCCCTCAGAGAGGACGGCCCAGGGGAGCCTAACAGCAGAGTGCACCGTCCTCTGAGGACAGGTTCTCATTCCCCTCCATGAATGTGACACAGTACAGCTCAGCCTCCCTCACCTCAGTGTGCGACTGCCGGCCTGGGCCAGCCAGCATTTGAACAGCTATCCAGAAAGGGCCCTTTGTCAGCCAAGCCTTCCAAAGCACAAAGGCCTAGACGTTGTCTAGGAATTGCCCTGCCTTGTGTCTTCTGTGCTCCTGCCTCCAGAAGGAGGAGTTTAGAGTCTGTAAATCGAATGTGGAAGTCCGTGTTATGTCTTTGAATGTTGCAGAAGCAGCCAAGCATAAGTGGCACATGCAAGAAGGTTGCTACAAGGACAGCCTGATCTACATCGAGTTTTCTAGACCAGCCAGCGTTACATAGTGAGACTCCGTCTCAAAAATGGAGGGAGAGAAGGAAAGAAAGAAAAAGAAAATCACATGAGGAGCCAACCCTTAGTCAAGACCACACTGTCCAGTACAAACTACTGCCTTAAGAATATAACAACTTGCCCGAGGTCTGGAGAGGTCAGAATGCAAGCCCAAGCGAGCTAAACTCTGAATGTCCTTAACCTGAACCCTACTGTGCACTCCCCAGAGAGCTGGCTGGGTTCTCATGAGGGTTTTCTACAGGCTTCTGCAACCTCAGTGGAGAAGCCCGAAGAGGCACCATGTTTCTTCGGTGTCCTTCCCCCTCTTTCTACTCAGGCCCTGAAGGAAGGCAGGGTCAAAGGGACCCAGCAAAGCCCTAACTACCTCTCAGGCATCCAGTTGCTTCACCTCAGGAGGGAAGAGCACCAAAGCCATGACAGAGTGTCCCCTTCGGCCTCTGCCAGGCCCTACATGGATATGAGGGGATCTGAGCATCTTCAGTCCAGGAGACACCCTCAGAGGGAATCTGCCCAAGGCCACCCAGCCAACCCAGCTGAGGTAGTGAGCCGCAAGCATTGAGTGTATCACAAGAAACCTCAACATGAGGATTCTTCTGGCCGGGCTAAGGAAATCCCACCCATTTTTTTTTGTTTGTTTGTTTGTTTTTTGTTGTTGTTTTTGAGATAGTTTCTCTGTGTAGCCTTGGCTGTCCTGGACTTGCTTTTAGATTAGGCTGGCCTCTAACTCACCAGAGATCCGCCTACCTCTGCCTCCCTGAGTGCTGGGGTCACAGGCGGGCACCATGCCTACCTGGGAAGCCCACCCTTGATTACTAGAAGTCATACATGATCTGGCCGTAGATTGCCCAGTACTCTCAGTGGGGACACTAAAGGTACATATATCATTTCAGGCTGGCGTCTTTCCTTCTCCAAATAGATAACCTAGCGGCCCTCAAGTACCACCTGCTCAGTTCAGCCTTAGCATGTAGTCATCTAGAGTCTAAGTTGAGGATAGGGTGTGTTTAGCTTAATGAAGCCAGGCTGAGCACACCCTCCCTAGACCTGGAAAGCAACTCAACAATGGGGTGGGAGTGGGGGGTTGCCCAGACCTTTATTCCCAGTACTCAAAGCAGAGACAGGTGGACTCTGAGTTAGAGGCCAGCCTGGTCTACATAGAGTTCCAAGGCCCTGCCTTAAATAGTGGGGAGGGGAACTCGAGAGATAGCTCAGTGCTCTGCACCCACATCCGTGGCTCACACCTGCCTGGAACTCGGCTTCCAGGGGTTTGGACACCCTTTTTTGGACGTGTGTGTGTGTGTGTGTGTGTGTGTGTGTGTGTGTGTGTGTGTGTATGTGTGTGTGTGGTGCACACATACAAATTTAAGTTTTTTAAATAATTTTTCCCTTTTTAATTTATTTTTATTTTATCCATGTTGGTGTTAAGTAATCTTTTTTTTTTTTTTAAGATTTATTTATTTATACAATACTCTGCCTGCATGTATGCATACACACCAGTAGAGGGCACCAGCTCTTACTGTAGATGGTTATGAGCCACTGTATGGTTGCTGGGAATTGAACTCAGGACCTTTGGAAGAACAGACAGTGCTGTGAACCACTGAGCCGTCTCTCCAGCCCCAATGATTTTTTTTTTTTAAAGTCAAAAGAAGCCAGGCATGGTGACACATGTATTTATCCCAGCACTTAGGAGACAAAGGTAGGATCTCTGTGAGACCAAGGCCAGCCTGGTCTACAGAATGAGTTCCAGGATAGTTAGGACCACATAGACCCTGTCTCCAAAACCAACCATCCAACAAACAAATGTCAAAAGGCATATTCTGGAGCTGGGAAGGCTGGCTGAGTAAAGTACCTGCTAGGCAAGCATGAGGATCTAAGTTCAAATCCCCAGCTCCCTACTAAAAAGCTGGCCGTGAGAGCACACACTGTAAGTAAGCCAGGACCCTGGAGGAGTGGAGGAGCAGCCAGCCTGAGTTGTGATTATGGGCTTCGCCACAGTGCCTGGCTGGAGGGACATGTTTGATGAGAGAGCAGAAGTCATTTTCATTCTGCAGAGACCTCCAGTCCATCCCGACTACAACCTGCAGGAAGCTTTACACGGCTCTGATGGGCTTGTACATGTCGCATTCACCATCTGCCTTCCCGTGGCAGGAACACATCTACTCATTAAACGTGGGGCCCTCGTGACTTGTGCTTTCTATAGTAAGCCAGCATTTTGTGTTTCGTGGCGGTCACTGCATTGCTTTCATTAAGAAAAAGAAAAAGGAAAAAAAAAAAGAAAACTCTTGATATTGCCAGTATGGTGTTGTGCACATTTGAAAGACTCTAGTGCAAGGGGACGGAGAGTTTGAGATAGGCCAGAGTGGCGACAAAAACAACCAACTAAACATAAAGACCTCTGTTCTCATACTGCCTTTCTTCTGTTTCCCTCCAGAAATACTGCTGACCCTGCGGGAGGCTCTTTTCTTCTTTCTTCAACCCACTGGGCGCTACTTTGCTCAAAACACTTACCAGTCTGGAGAGCTGCGTCTGTTTTGAGCCTCCTGACCTACCACCAGTTCTCCCAGGACACAATCAGGACAGTTGGGCCCTGGCCCCCAGCATCGAGCGTGCTGGCTTGGTGGCCTGGCTGCCACCGGAAGAGCTGCCTCTCCTGACAGCCTGCAGCCAGCCTCCAGACCACCCCGCAGTCTGTTCACTGCATTCACCTTAGTGCAACTTAGATCTCCTGCAAAGTAAATGTCGACAGGCAGACTTCATCCCCATTCAGATTGAATGTATTTAAATGTGTGTATCTGAGGAGAACCATGCTCTTGTTCTGTTCCTGTTCGGTTCCAGACACTGGTCTCTTGCTTTGTTTTCTGTGGCTAATCAGTCTAGTACAAAACATTATGGTCTTATCTAGGGGAAAGAAAGGCATTTTAACAGTCAGACACCAGGTGTACTAAGCTAAAGCCTGCATTTGGGATGGAAGCAGGGCAGACACTGTGGACAATGCCGTGGGTGCTGACACAGCCAGTGGCCGACAGCTGACACATGCAGAGTTCTGTCCTACACAAAGCTGACAACCGTGTCGGAAGGAGTGTCGGTTCCTGAACAGATGACAAGGCTCCTGAAAGAGGCAGCTAACATTGACAAGTATCTGTTCTGCTTTTTCTCTCTGTTAAAACCAAACTAGTTCCCCCAAATCATGAATCAGAAAGAAATACTTATTTCTAAATTCAGTGTTTTTAGATTGATCCCATAGTTTTAATTGACATCCACTGCCCCTCTCAATCCTGACTTCTCCCTGCCCCTCCCTGCCTTCTCTTGTCCCTCCCACTTTTATTCTTTTAAAATAAAAACAGCAACAGCATAAACTGTAGAAACCAGGTAAGCCCTTCCTTTCTGTCCATGTTTTGCCAGCCACTTACAGCAGCTTACCTTTTTAAGTATCTCCTGTGAAGGAGAGGGGCAAAGTGGGGGTGTGATGGCAGCCAGGCTCCGACACCCGCTTGCGAAGCCTGGACCGCCCTGTCACCTCAGGCCTCCAAAATGAGAGAACATACTAATGAAACCGACAGCAGACATCACGACAGATATAACCTCTGCCATGTGTTTTTTTATTTTGTTTTTTAGCAGTGCTGATAAAGCCGAAGTTTTGTAAGGTACATAAAAATCCAATTTATATGTAAACAAGCAATAATTTAAGTTCTGAACTTAAGTGTTTTAATTGTATAATTTTGTGAGGTATACATATTGTGGGATTGACTCAAAAAATGAGGTACTTCAGTATTAAATTAGATATCTTCATAGCAATGTCTCCTAAAGGCGTTTTGTAAAGGCTGCCAATGCCTTGATTAGACCTGATTTGTAGACTTCAGACCTTTTGTTTTCTAAACCTTAAGATTCTGCTCACGAATCACGTATCTAATCTATATGATATGCAGCCGCTATAGGAACCAAGTCTTGATTTTATATGTTTATATTCTTTCTTAATAAACCTTAGAAAGACTACGTTACTAAGCAGCCCATTTTATGGTTGTTTTTCTGCCCTCTCTGTCGGGGATAACCTTTAGTAATTGGTGTCAGTTTCAGACAACTGCAGTACCCAGAACTGAGACCTTTCAATTCTCCCCAACCCCTGATACTTTCTTACCTAAATTTCAGAATGATATCTTTTTGAAGTCTAAAAACAAAGCATTTTATAATATCTCATTATCCAAGCTTTCTAGGAACAGAGAAGTTTTTCCTTGAAATTATTTATTCCTGGCAGGGTAAAAAACATAAACTACCCTATTTATATCTCCCTATATATCTACAGATTGTGGGAATATAGAAAGAGATATGGCCCAAAGACAAATGGTCAGTCATCTGAAAGTGTTGCTCCATGCTAAAGAACTTTCTGGAAATTTGCATTTCGAGACCTTTTTCCACTTTGAGAGGAATCTCAGTGCAGGGAGGTGGCCAAGGAACAATACTTCCCAGTGGGCACCAGTTCATGTGTCTGCTCGAGGCTCCACTTTTCTCACCAAAACAGTTGGGTTGCACAGCTGTGCTGTAAAGGGAGCAGAAGAAGCCCAGAACTCCAAGACCCCGCCCCAGGAACGAGCAAGACCCATTTTCAGATCATTTTTTTAGAAATAATGGGAGGCAGGATATCTTTTAACTTCACACAGCCCAAGAGAAGATGGAGTTTAAGACAGATTTGTTTTGTTTTGAATCTTAAATCCCATTTCACTGTAACACCAGCCATAACATCTGTCAACATTCATCCAATCCACCACTGTTCTCTAATGGCAATCCCAAGCCAGACAAGTGTACCAGCCTGGCAGTTAGAGCAGCCTGTGATTACGACATGAAAAAGAGCGCGTACATTCTCTCACAGTTCCAAGCAGTAGTAATGCATTTTATTTGACATCTAATTATAGAATAAAATGAGTGAAGGAGCCATCTGATCATGTTACCATAGAAGCAAATGCCAAATCGACTCCCTTCATCAGTATTTCTCATGCTACACACAATAAATTTGTACTTGGTTTTTGTTTAGCGGAACATATAATCAGTGTTTTCTTATATTACTCAATGTGAAAAACATAATGTGAAAAGTATACACACCTTACCTTGGTTGTATAACCCACCTAAGTGTTCATGTAACGTGGTTTTAAAAGTGAAGTGAGCTGTGTTACTAGAACAGATTCGTTTGACTCAAAGACTAAACCCCCCGTGTATCTCTTACGACCTGTAATGATTGAAAGCAATGGTCTTTTGCAGTTGAAGATGCAGCTTTTCATCTGTGTTTCAAAGCGGAGTTCCTACGGGCGTGACACATGAACTGGGAGGCACAGATCCACTTGCAGAACCCAAAGATACACAATCAATTTTGAAATGCAACTTAAGCCATTAACTAATTGTTGGTGTGAACTTAAAATTTTCTAGTGTTTGTATGGTAGTACGCTGCCTAAGAGCAAAGCATTCTCTGCACAAAAGAAAATACTGTAGTGGCTTCGATTTTAATTAGAATTTTCTCCCTGGTGTTTCTTTATAGACTAAAACAAAATCTTTTAAGTTTCTTACTACAGGTAAAAGCTATGTGCAAGAACCTCAAAATGCTAAAACCTAGCATAATGCCTTAGATCTGTTTTTAAGTCTTGTATATTCCTACCTAGCTGTCCAATGTATTATATTTGTATAGTGAATTGTGTACAATTTTTGAATAAGTACGTCATCACTTACCCGTATGTTATTGAGCAGTGATGATGACCCGTTTCTTCAGACATTTAACTGTCATTTTTTTCCTTTGTCATTCGTGGGTTTTATTTTGTACAGTTCTTCATGAAGTCGCACCTGAGGTGTGTGTATATGAAAAGATTATACAAGGGTAAACTTAAGCAATATATTCACTATGGTTCTTCAGGAGAAAGCTTACAGTGTTTCAGGTTGTGGATTTATTTTCAAAACAGAGTTGACTCTGAGCATCACTTTGTTCATCTGCATTGATGTTTGTATTTCTAGTGTGAGCAGTTTATGCAAAGGTAGATATATTCAGAGAAATTTTAAATACATTTATGCAAGTTACTATTGCTTTGCTGATGCTATTTGCTTATTTGATGTTAAATAATGCTATTGTAAATAAAGAATCTGTTGTTACTGCATCATTTAATAAATTTTAATGCCTTCGGGTTTTACATGGCTTTAGAGATTTTAATGTGGTGACACCGTATTTTCTTTTGTAATTTAAGCTTTTAAATTTGTACCTGAGAAGTACTGGTTCGGTGGTTAAGAGCACTGATGGCTCTTTCAGAGGACCCAGGTTCATTTCCCAGCACCCACACATTCATCTCAGAATCATCTGTAGCTCCAGTTCCAGGGGATCTAACCCCGCCTTCTGGCTGCCACAGGCGTCAGGCACCTCATGGTGCAGTTTTCATGTGAACAAAGTACCTATAGACCTTAGAAAACTTTCAAAGAAAGATTTAACGGTCCTTTAAGAATTTCTTGAACCGGGGAAGGAACAGTAGTACACGTCTTTAGTTAATCCCACCACTCAGGAGGCAGGGGCAACAGATTTCTGTGAGTTCAAAGCCACCCTAGTCTACCGATGAAGTTCCAGGACCTGGCTTCAGTTCCCAGCACCCAGGTCAGGAGGCTCGGGGTACCTGTAATTCAGTGCCAGGTGGACCCGTGCCCTCTACTGGCCTCTGGAGACACTGCACTCAGGTGCACGTATTCATACAGAGAAACACCCATACACATAATAAAAAATTTAAAAAAAAAAAAACAAAAAACAGCCTACCTTGACATGGCACTCTAACATCTCACCCTCCCAGAGAAGCCTCCAGGAAAGTAAATCCTAGTAGAGATGTCGCAAGAGCCGCAGCACACCTGTGGAGGTCAGAGGCCTACTTTCAGGAGCTGGTTCTCTTCCTCCACTAAATGGGTGAGCGTCTTTACCAGCTGAGCCATCAAGCTCCCCAGCCCTCAAAACTGTTGACGAGGCTGGCGTGTTCTGTTTCCTGACTTACTGGGGTTGGGTGTCACACAGGAGAATATCCTGGCTACACTTAGTAGGTTGGTTTGGTACTAAAAGATGAAAAATGTGACTACAGCACCTCCAACCCAGCTCCTAAAGGGCACGCAGTAGCAGTGGCCCGCTTCGGCTTTTCCTTCTCTGGGAGAGAGAGGGACACATTGACCATTGCAAGCAGTGGCCCAAAGAGGACTGTACCAGGACAGCTGTGGCTACAGAGCTGCAGGCAGCATGTAAGTTACCAAGAGGGAGCAGTCACTTCATAGCTCCCTGCGGAGCCGTTGCCCTGTAGCCTATTGAAGCTACCCCGCCGCCATGGTGGGGAGCTTACAGAAGGCATGGATTGTCATATCCACCCTCCTCCCCCCAGCTGCATCCGAAATATGAGCTCCTCCTGCATCAGTCTTCTGCATGCTGAGATTACTAGAGATCACACCCCGGCTATGTCCTCTCCGAGAAACACCGCTACTATGTTCCTGCAACCGCAAATGCCAATCCTCCATATGTCCATAAGCGACTGCTGAGAACTGGGTTCTCTTGGACCCAAGAAGTTGTACCCAGGGCCTGGTGACGGGGGAATGAAGAAGGAGAACTTGGCAGCCGGTGGAGTTACTGCTTGCCAAGTTATGTGTGCCCAGCAGCATCATAAAATAGTAATGGTTTAATCACGTCCTTTCTGATCCAGCAAGGTAGCAGGTAAAGGCACTTGCCACCAAGCCTAACAACCCAAGTTCAATCCCCAGGAACAACATGGTAGATTGACTCCTGCAGGTTGTCCTCTGTCCTAGATGGGGTTACTAGGACCTCACTGCTATGATGCAACACCGTAACCAAAGCAACTTGGTGGCCTGGAGAGATTGCTCAGAGGTTAAGAGTGGGCTATTCTTCCAAAAGGTCCTGAGTTCAATTCCCAGCAACTGCACGGTGGCTCACAACCATCTATAATGAGATCTGGTGCCCTCTTCTGGCCTGCAGGCAGAACACTGTATACATAATAAATAAATAAATCTTTTTAAATCAACTTGGTGTGGAAAGCGTTATTCAGTTTATGAACCCATATCACAGTTCTTCATCAAAAGAAGTTAGGGGAACTCCAGTAGGGCAGGAGCTGATGCAGAGGCCATGGAGGGTTGCCACTTACTGGCTTGCTTCCTATGGCTTGTTCTTAGAGGAGCCAGGACCACCACCTCAGGGGTGACACCGCCCACAATGGGGTAGGCCTCCCCCATCAATCACTCATTAAGAAAATGCCTACAGGCTTGCCTACAGCCAATCTTACGGAAATATTTTCTCAGTTGAGGCTCCCCTCCTCTCTGATGACTCTAGCCTGTATCAATTTGACGTAAGACCAGCCTGCACATCCTCTGACCTCCACACAGGTGCTAGTGTGGGCACTTCCTCCTGCTAAAATAAATAAATGGGGGAAAAAATCAAGTCCTCAAAGAGCTAAAATGTACAAGGAAGCTGTATGAGTGGGTGCCCCAGACGCAGCAATGCTCCTGCTGTGACTCCATGCCCTGCCTTCCAGAGGGAGCTGTATAACCTGCAAAAAGAATGAAAAGCCCGGGCCTAGTATACACATCAGGACCCGTGTATACTGGAACCAGAGTGTATTTGAACCAAAGGACGCAGGTTCGAATCCCAGACCCACACGGCAGCTTACAACTGTGTAACTCCAAGATCTGACCCTCTCACATACATGCAGGCCAAATACCAGTACACATAAAAAAATAAAGGTAAATAAATTTTTTAAAATGATTAGAAGCAGAAGGAGGAAGAGGAGGAAAAGTGGCCTAAACTGAGTGTAAATTCCTCACCCAGCCTGGTTACTCACAGCTGTAATTTCAATACTGAGCTGGCTGAGACAAGATTGCCAGGACCTTGAAGCCAGACACCTGGTACAGTGAGTTCCGGGCTAGTCTATGCCAAGAATGTGATGCTGTCTCAAAGGGGAAAAAAAAAAAAAAAAAGTGTCCTGGGCCATGATGGCCCGTGGTCAGACCATGTGGTCGGAGGCTTGAAATTAAACCAGAAAACCAGGACAGGCGCTTTGAGAAGGCCACATTCATTCTGGAACGAGGGTGTGGACTCAAGCACCTCGGCGTGGAGAACAGCACCACACACAGCCAGGGAGACTGGTCGCTGGCTAGCTGACACAAGCCAGGTGGCCTCACCGGCCTCCGCAGTCATGGCTGGTCCAGGAATGGTGCGACCCGAGTGGCCAAGACAAAGCCCATGCAGTGCCCAGTGGTGAGGCTTTTCTCTAAGGGAGGCGGATCAGTCTATGGCCAATCCACTTGTTAAGCTTGCAATACGCATTCTAGGAATGGCAACAAACCCGGTGAGACAGCAGAACGCTTGCCCACTGGGGGGCCCCAAACGCTAAGCTAAGTAAACATCAGTTGGTGACCAGAAGAGGGAGCAGAGCTGCAAGGGTGGCCGCGTGTCCCAGCATGCAGCAGACGGCTCATTTGGCAGGATCTGCTCCCTGGTCTTTCCTTTAAAGGCTTCCTTTTCCCCTAGCCTGGCGGGAGATGCCTGCTTGACTCTTCAGGAGATCCTCTGGTAAATAACATCCCTCGCCAGGGGCTTCTCACAGAGAATTGTAACTAGACCCTGCTCTGAACAAGACATCCCAGCCTGTGTCCATTGGTCCCGTCCTATCCCATCCAGTCCAGTCCAGTCCTGTCCTGTCCAGTCCCCGTCTGTCAGTCTGTGTCCATGCTTGTACTTGTCTTTCTGTGTCCTCTCCATCCCTCCCATCTCCCCCCTGCCCCCCCCCCCACCATCCTGGCTTTTCTGCTTTGCTTCTGTGTTGCTGTAATAAAAATTACCAAAGCATCAAAGCAGATGCTGAGACTCATAAACAAACTTTAGGCAGAGTGCAAGGAATCTTAGGAAAGAAGGGAGAGATGGGAAGACCTGGAGAGGACAGGAGCTCCACAAGGAGAGCAACAGAACCAAAATATCTGGGCACAGGAGTCATTTCTGAGACTGATACTCCAACCAAGGACCATGCATGGAGATAACCTAGAACACCTGCACAGATGTAGCTCATGGCAGCTCAGTCTCCAAATGGGTTCCCTAGTGAGGGAACAGGGACTATCTCTGACATGAACTCAGTGACTGGCTCTTTGACCACCACCACCACCACCACCCTGAGGGGGGAGCAGCCTTGCCAGGCCACAGAAGAGGACAATGCAACCAGTCCTGTTGAGACCTGATAGGCTAGGGTCAGATGAAAGGAGAGGAGGACCTCCCCTATCCATGGACTTGGAGAGGGGCATGGGAGGAGAAGAGGGAGGAAGGGCGGGATTGGGAGGGAATGAGGGAGGGGGCTACATCTGGGATACAAAGTATAATTAATATAAAAAAATAAAAATTTAAGAAAAAACGACCAAAGGAAACCTGGGGTTGGGGGAGAAGGGGGTTGGAGGGTACTTATCTTCCATGGCCAGGTAATCATCACCAAGGAAAGTCAGGGATAACACAGAGCAAGGCTGCAGTGGGCTGGGCCCTCCCGCATCAATCATTAATCAGGAAATGCCCCCACAGACAAGCCCTCAGGGTAGAATGGTGGAAGTCCTTCCTTAACTGAGGTTTCCTCTTCCTGGTGACTAAGTTTGTGTCAAGTTTGTGGCAAAAACTAACAGGCTATAGACCCCTTGTCTATTTGACAAATACACCACTATTAAACCGGAAACTTTCCTTTCTGGTTTATCACCAAGATCTCAGGTAAATGTCACAATACAAAACAGTATAACTTAAAAAAAAACCCAAGGTCTTTAAAAAATGACATTACTTAAGCCAGGCATCTTGTCATAAATCTTTAATCCCAGAGAAAGTGAGATGTATCTCAAAAAAAAAAAAAAAAAAAATCCACTTGATGTCCCCTGAGATTATCATTTCAGTACAAAGAACATCTTATTCCCCTGACTTCCCAGAATCACTCACAATTTACAGGCAGTGAAGCCAAAACATCTCCTCCTCGTGTTTACTTACCTGTAACTGAGGTTGTCACAAAACAACACAAGCCAGCCAGGGTGATGCATGTTCCAGCACTAGAAGGCAGAAGCAAATGCATCAGGAATTTAAGGCCAGCCTTGGCTACACAGCAAGTTTGAGGGCAGCTGGACTACGTGAGACCACAATTCAAAACAAAACAAATGGTCACTAGCCTCAGTAAATCAGAGCCCTTGTATGTGCCTGTGCCCTCGGGTACTCATTGCCAGGTGGCCAGGCAAAACCTCGTACAGTTACTGGAACACTATGGCGGTGACTAAGACCTCTGGTATTTTTGTTGGTGTTATTTTGGTTTAGGTTTTTATTTGTTTGTTTGCTTTGTGTGTGCTTTTGTTTGTTGTTGGGGGTTTTGAGGTAGGATCTCTCTAGTAGCCCTGGCTGTCCTAGAACTCACTATGTAGAGTTCTGGCCTCTAGCTGGCCTCTAACTCAGAGAGATCTGCCTTCCTCCACCTTTCTAGTGCTGAGATTAAAGTCCCGTGGCACCGTGCCCCGCTGATCTGTTTCTGATCCCAGGTATATGGGTCCCTCCCTACTCTTGTGAAGTCTTAGAAGGAGTTCCTACTATCCGAAGCTGCTGAAGGAGCCTTGGAGGTTGGCTGAGGCAAGCTCCCTGCCTGGGGCAGAAGCCTCAGGAATAGGAACGCTCCTGGTCCTGGATGGTCTTTCCTCTCCAATGAGTGAGCCAGCCGAGAGCTACATTCTCAGTTCTTCAGGCTTCTCCTAAAGAGAATGGGAACATGTGGGCCCAACTCCTGGCCAGTGCCCAGAGGCATGCAGTCTGAGTGCCTCCTCCTTCCAGGGTCTGAAGACTGCATTATAGGATACCAGCTTTGCCCAGTTGGGCTCCGATTGACTGGATGCGGACATGCCAACAAGATATGTTTAAAAACGACGACAACAACAAGACCAATGGGGTCCGTAGCAGGTCACTCTGCATCCTTTGCACGCCAGCCAGTCTACAGTCAGATATGTTCATGTGAGAGCGGGAGCGATGACACCAGAGTCACACAGGACGGCAGAGGGGTTCTGTGGGGTTCCTGTAGCAGAAGTCAGGAGTTTGGGGAAAACCCGGACATGCCCCTGAGGCACGGCAGGCAGAGCCTGGGAGGGAATAGAAATGGAGTGTCCACCGAGAGCTCCGCTTGGGCACACTAAGCAAGGCTGTCAACCAAGCCCCGTCTTCAGCCCGAACAGGAACAGTCCCTAACACGCATGAGCAAGGGAACCTAGAACAAACAAATCTGTGTCCTTGCTTTCCAGAGATGGAAACGCTTGAACCAGCTAAAGTAACAAAGGACAAGGATGTTGGCCCTGGCTTGTAATTCTAGCATCAGGAAGTTTAGGCCGCAGAATCAGGAGTTGAAAACCAAGCTGATCTTCACAGTGACACCTGGTCCCAAGAGGCAGAGGCAGGCTGATCTCTGTGAGTTCAAAGCCAGCCTGATCCACAAAGTTAGTACAGGACACAGAGAAACCCTGTATTGGAAGGCAGAGGCTGGGGAGGGGGAATGAAGAAAGGCAGACAAAGCCAGGTGTGGTGTTATATGTCTTTAATCCCAGAACTCAGGGAGGCAGAGGCAGACTGAACGCAGTGAGTTCGAGGCCAGCCTGGTCTACAAAGTGAGTCCAGAACAGCCAAGGCTACAAAGAGAAACCCTGCCTGGGGGGAGGCAGACAAACATGGAGGAGCCTGAACTCATCACCTGTAGCCAGGTGGGACTTCCAGTGGAGGGAGGGGGACACCAAGTACCCATAAAACCTTCTACCCAAATTTTGTCTTACCTTCAAGAAGTGTAGGGATAAAAATGGAGCAGGGGGCCTGGAGAGATGGCTCAGAGGTTAAGAGCACTCACTGGCTGTACTTCCAAAGGTCCTGAGTTCAATTCCCAGCAAGCACATGGTGGCTCACAACCATCTATAATGAGATCTGGTGTCCTCTTCTGGCGTGCAGGCATGATGCAGGCCAAATAGTGTATAAATAATAAATAAATATTTTTTTTTTCCAATGGAGCAGGGGTTAAGGAAATGGCCAGCCAACTTGAGACGTAGGAGAGAGCCAGCACCTGACACTACTCTGCTATGCTTGCAGACAGGAGCCTAGATAACTGTCTTCTGAGACGGTTCATCCAGCAGCTGATGGAAACAGATGCAAAGATCCACAGCCAAACAATAGGCCGAGCTCAGGGAGTTCGGTGGAAGCGTGGGAGGCAGGACTGAAGGAGCCTGGGGGGTCAAGGACCACAAGAAGACCTACAGAGTGAACTAACCTGGGCCTATGAGGGCTCACAGAGACTAAACCACCAATCAAAGAGCAGACACGGCTGGACCTAGACCCCTAGACACGTATGTAGCAGATGTGCGGCGTGGCCATCATGTAGGTCCCCTAACAATGGGAACAGAGGCTGTCTCTGATTCTGCTTCCGGCCTTTGGATCCCTTTCTCCTAGCTGGGCTGCCTTGTCTGGCCTCGGTGGGAGAGGATGAGCTTAGTCCTGCTGAAACTTGAGGTCCCAAGGTGGGTTCCTACCCTTTAGGGGCCTTCCCTCCTCAGAGGAGAGAGAGGGGAAGATGGGGGGAGGGGTGTGAGGGCAGGACTGGAAGGAGAGGAGGAGGGGGTTGGGATCAGGCTGTAAAGTGGTTAAATAAATAGAATTTTTTAAATAGAAAAAAGTCTAAATTACACTTAAAAAAAATGGCAGACTAATATAGTTTAAAAATAATAATGAAACCAGGTAGTGGTGGTGCATGCCTTAAATCCCAGCACTACAGAGGCAGAGGCAGGTGGATCTCTGTGAACTTGAGGTCAGCCAGGTCTACAGAGTGAGTCTAGGACAGCCAAAGCTACACAAAGAAACCCTGTCTTGAAAAAAAAAAATCATTAACAATAATAATGATGATGAAAACAGATGTTAGTGCACACATTTGTCACCTTGACATCAGGAGCAGAGAGGTAGCAAGTCCACAAGTCAGAGGCCACTCAGGACTCTACAGCGAGCCCCTGTCCCCAGAAATAAGCGACAACAAAAACCCAGTCAAATATTACTTAATAGGAGTGAATTCCAAAGTTATATCACTCATTCTTTTAAAGCGTAGGAGCTAAAATAGAGCTGAAAGAATAAAGGGCTTAGTCCTCCAAATTCACCCAGTTTGGCAGCTTTAGGGAGATGATTGGCCTGCTGGTTCTGGCTTATGACCAACAGAGGGCGCTGGAGAGAGGTTGCAGGGAGTAGGCCTGAAGCCTTGGACTTCTGGTCCACCAGAGGACGCTTTTGCAGCAGCTTCCGCTGGTGGAACACCCCTGTAGCTGGTCTGCCCTTCAGTAGGCACAGCTGAGCTTTCCACAAGCTCCAGCTCTCAGCCCACAGCGGTTAATAGATAAAGCGTCACACGACAGTATATTACGTGGCCGCACGCTGTAACTGCCGTTGCTGCGATCTGTGAGCGACTGTTCTCCGTTCTTTGTATTGAGATTTCCAGGGCAGATCATCGTATAGTTTCTTTCTTGCACCCAGCCATCAACAGAGATGGACAAACCTGTCTCTTTTTATAGCTGTCCAGCATGGAAAGGGGAGGAGGAATGTTCATTGAGGTAACGTTGCGCGTAAGAGCAATTTATCATGTGTTAATAAATTACTCAAAAAGCTGAAAGACGGTGTGGCGGTTAGTGCTCCCGGCTCTCGCAGAGGACCCGGTTCTCAGCACCCACAGGCTCACAACTGTTGCCTGTGGCTCCAGCGGCGGCACTTAATGGCTGTGACCCCCTCTGGGGCACCTGCACTGATGTGCATACCCACAGACACAAACACTTTATTGGTTTTTGGCTTTTCGAGACAGGGTTTCTCTGTGTAGGCTTGGCTGTCCTGGAACTCGCTCTGTAGACCAGGCTGGCCTTGAACTCAGAGATCTGCCTGCCTCTGCCTTCCAAGTGCTGAGGTTAAAGGTGTGTACCACCACCGATGGAACAGACAAACAGTCTTACTCATAATTTAAAATAATAAAAAACAAATCTTTGTAAAAAGTGCAACCTCCTGTTGGTAGGTCACGCCTTTAATCCCAGCCATTCGTCCTGGGACTGAAAGCTAACAGAACGGTTAGTTGGTGTTTTGTTTTGTTCAAAACTGGTGTTTATATAACTCTGGCTGGCTTTAAATTTGTTCTGTAGCCAAGGAGACCCTTGCACTCCTGATCCTCCTGCCTCTGCCTCCCAAATAACGGGATTATAGGTATGTACCACCATGTCTATGTTAAATTTTTAATTCTTCTTCTATTTTAGTTTTCATATTAAGCCTGGGCTAGATGAGACCTTGTCTCAAAACACAAACACTACCAAAACTCAGTAAACAAATAAAACCCATACTGGACAAGCGAGCTGAAAGCTGGGAGTAGAGCCCAGTGTCTTGGGGTTTCTATTGCTGTGATAACACCATAACCAAAAGCAGTGGGGGAGGAAAGGGGTTATTTCAGTTTACAACTCTCACTTTATCACTGAGGGCAGTCAGGGCAGGAACCTGGAAACAAAAAGTGACGAAGAGGCCATGGAGGGGTGCTGCTTACTGGCTTGCCTCTCTTGGCTTGTTCAGCAGACTTTCTTACAGCACCCCAGACCACGGCTCCAGAAGAGAGCCTCCCCCCCACCCAACCTGCATGAGGCTGGGCCTTCTCACACCTATCACTAATTAAGAAAATGCAATAGGCTGCTGTGCGTTTTCTCAGTTGAGGCTCCCTCTTCCAAAACAGCCCGTGTCAACTGACATAAAAACTATCCAACGTACTCAGTGGCAAAGTACATACTGAGAGTGTACAGGCCCCTTGTTCAATTCCCGACACCGAAAAGAAAAAATAAAGATTAAAAAAGATTAGATATTCAGTAAAAATAAATTCTATCTACCCCAATGGTTTAGCAGAAAAGGCTGTAGGTATCCCCCCAAAAAAATCTTGCAATTCTTTCAAAGACTCATTTTCTAGGATATTATTTGGCTCAGGCAGGCCCCTTCAACTGAGAGAAGCCTGCTGGATCTAGAGGGATTCTAGACCCAACTTCTCTGAAGCTGCTTGCTTGTTCTGACTCCTGTCCTCGGCAACAGAGGCTTCTAGGAAGGCCGGCATAAGCATATCTCCAACACCTCTCTGTCCGGGGGTTGTCTTACCTCAAAACTTTGTTTGGTTTGTTCACAAACAATTTGACCAAGTGTTCCTTGTTTCAATTTAGCTGCCTGAGCCCTCCCTGCTGCATAGCCACCCCCTCCAGCAACATAGGATTTAACAAAGTATTTATTTACCTTGCTGGAGGCTGTAGCAGGTTGGGTGTTTGTTTTGTTTTTGTTTTTGTGTTTGTGTTTGGTTTTGTTTTTGTTTTTTTTCCCAGCTGCCTGCCTCTGCCTCTGCCTCCCAGAGTGCTGGGACTACACCTGTGTCACCTGTGGCAGTTATAGTTGCAGCTTTAGGAACTTCCTTGGACCCAAACTATGTCATTGCAGCTGCTTAATAA
This sequence comes from Psammomys obesus, assembly GCF_907164565.1. NCBI lineage: Eukaryota > Metazoa > Chordata > Mammalia > Rodentia > Muridae > Psammomys > Psammomys obesus. The sequence continues at coordinate 26,944,174 of NW_026587216.1, forward strand.
ACTACAGCTTGTTCACAGTTGAACTAGCTTAGATCCTACGAATACTTTCCTTTCACTTACAGCTCTCTCCATCCGTCCGTGTAGTTCCTTCAATAATCCAACATTCCTTTTCTGAAACAGGAAATGCTAAGCTGGACTGTGTCTAATGCTCATTCCTGCCGTATACATGCTTAATAAAAAAGCATTTAAAATTTTTTTTTCTCCTCAAAGAAAAAAGAAAAGTAACTAGTACACACAGATACTGCATACTGCTTGGGCCATCTGAAAATTGGAATGCCCTGGAAATAGGCAGGCTAGCTTAGAGCGGATTCCAGTCAAGGTCAAAGACCTGTAAAATGCTCTACTATAGTAGCATCTAGTACGGTCTATGTTAGGTTTCAAAGCCAAGACAAATGGCTGATGTGTCCACTTAACGTATCATAGCAGACCTGGCTGCTAGGTTCTCCCTGCATCCCTCAGCACCTACCCAAGAATCCCTCAGGTCCTCCTGGCAGGCATACCCTGCCCCCTACCTTGAACTCTCCAGCCCAGGGCTCTGAGCTGCTCTTTCCTATATAATCCAACCATTTCGGTTACCCCCTTCCCACCCCTGTCTTTTGCACCTTTGGGTCTCCTGACTGCTGCACCTGGTTCCCCTTTCTTTCCCTCCTCCTCACCACTTCTCACACACACACACATAGTCTAGTTATGTCCGCTTTGGACTCTCCCAGATGTCCCTGCCTCTGGCTATGCTCTCTCACATAACTGTAACAAACTTTCTTCTCCACCATAACTAGAAGCAGTCGTGTCTTTTTCTTTCTTTCTTTCTTTCTTTCTTTCTTTCTTTCTTTCTTTCTTTCTTTCTTTTTCTTTCTTTCTTTCTTCCTTTCTTCCTTCATCTGGTGCCAAAATTCAGGACTAGTCATATTCCTTTCCTTTTCTTTTTTATTTTTTCATTCAATCTAAATGCTAAGGAAAGTGTCCTGTCCAATAATTTACCCAAAGCCGGATGCCCTTATAAAAGCACTGGACACCAACCTAACTCCAAACCCAATGAACCTGAGCAAATCTAAAGCAGCCAAAGGCTTGACTTGGCTATGATTATCTCTAAAAGGTGCGGAGTCAGATCTGGATGCAAACTGTGCTCTCGGGGATGCTACAGTTTCTTGCAAGTACAAGGGCTTTCTTCATGGAGAAGCTTTTGAGACCTAGCAGGTCTCATTCTAAACTCTGAGACTGTGACAGAGAATGTCTTGTCTGCTGTCCCATCATTCCTGGGAAGTCAAGACATTAAGGGCTGGTGTGAGCCAAGAGCAAGCTCTTTAGACTGGTTCCTACTAGAGATCAAACTCTGGGCTTCATGCATGATACAATGCAAACTCAGCAAACTCAGCCCCCTATGGGGAAGTATGAATGTGGGCTCATCACTGTTTGCTTTCTTAAAAACGTCTCCCTATGAAAGAGCTAAGTAAGGCCTTGGCACTTCCTTAAAACGTCTCCCTATGAAAGAGCTAAGTAAGGCCTTGGCACTTCCTTAAAGCATACCTACTGTCTTGGCATGGTACCTCACTCCTTTATTTCTAGCACTTGGATCTCTGTGTTAAAGATCTCTGTGTGAAAGGCCAGTCAGCTCTACAGAGTGAGTTCCAAGACAGCCAGGGATACACAGAGAATCCCTGTCTTGGAAGAAAGGAAGGAAAGAGAGAAGTACCTACTATATGATTTCCTTTATATGAAGGAGAATGGAGGGGAAGACAACTGTCAATGGGAAAAGAAGAAGAAAAAAACAACAGTTGTTGTTGGGAGTAGAGGCAAGGATTACTTAGGAAGGACATAAACTCACCATCCCCCCCATCCCCCCCATCCCCCCCCCAGGCTGTCCTCAAACTCACAGCTATCCTTTTGCCTCGGACACCTGCGTGCTGGGCTACAGGTGTCGGCCATCCTGAACTATATACCAGGTTCAAGGCTGCCTAAGCTACACAAGACCTTCGTGTCAAAACAGATCGACAGGGCTAGAGAAATAGTTCAGAGGTTAAGAGCACTGGCTGTTGGTCCAAAGGTCCTTAGCCCAATTCCTAACAACCACATGGTGGCTCAGAACCACCTATAATGAGATCTGGTGCCCCCTTCTGGTGTGTAGGCATACACACAGGCAGAATACTGTATAAATAATAAATTAAAAAAATTAGAAAAACAGACAACAAATGTTTACATAAATAAACATTAACTTTTAAACATATAGTCAAAGTTTTTTTAGGGATGAAACATACTGATGACCCTAAAAAAGGTTTGTGTGACTGGTGGCACATGCCTTTAATCCCCCCATTTGGGAGGCAGAGGGAAACGTTAGAGAGTTTGAGGCTAGCCTGGTCTACATAGCAAGCTTCAGGATAGCTAGGACTGTATAGAGAGACACTCTCAAAAAGGCAAACAAAACAAAAGTTCTGTGTGAATATGCAACCAAGAACCTATATAGGCAGGTGATAGGCCCTAGAGGAGAATCTATTACTTTGCTAATTGGGCATAGTATTAAACTGACTGCTAAGGACATTTGTTAAAGCATTCCCTTGGAGAGTCCAAGGAACTTTCCACAGAGGTTGCCTAAGGTGGTTGGAAAACACAGACATTTTCGTTATAATTTATAACAGAAGCTGGGCATGGTGGCTCATGCCTGTGATCCCAGCACTCTGGGAGGCAGAGACAGGTGGATCTCTGTGGGTTCAAGGCCAGCCTGGACAACAAAGTGAGTCTAGTACAGCCAAGACTACACAGAGAAAACCTGTTTTTAAAAACAAAACAACACTAAAAACATATAACAATAGAAAACGTAGATTTATGAAGTAGCAAGAAAAGTAATTTTATATTTGGGGTCACCAAACATGAGGCTCTGTCTGAGGAACTCGCTCTGTAATCCAGGCTGGCCTTGAACACAGAGACCTGCCTGCTTCTGCCTCCCGAGTGTTGGGATTAAAGATGAGTACCACCGGACTGGAGAGATGGCTCAGAGGTTAAGAGCACTAGCTGCTCATCCAGAGGTCCTGAATTCAATTCCCAGCAACCACATGGTGGCTCACGACCATCTATAATGAGGTCTGGTGCCCTCTTCTGGTGAACAGGCATACATGCAGGCAGAACACTGAGTACACAGTAAATAAATAATACATACATACATACATACATACATACATACATAAATCTTAAAAAAAGAAAAGATGAGTACCACCAAACCTGGCTGTTTGTTTGCTTGTTTGTTTGTTTGTTTGTTTGTTTGTTTTAACACAACTTTGGGTGGATAGGGAAGAAAGGGTGAATCTGGAAGAGTTGGGAGACAGGGTAAATATGATCAAAACACATTGTACAAAATTCCCAAAGGACTAATAAACATTATAGAGTTACCATAAAAATAAAAGTTTGTGTTGAAACTGGGGAAGCCAGCAGTTTTATATCTAGGAAATGCTTCAAGGCTGGTTGGGAAACACACAGATTGATGTTTGTATAACTGTTCCCAGAGGTTGCATTGTAAGAATGGCAACAGTTTAAATGCCACACAGCTGTCAGTAGAAATAAGGTTGATCCTAACATACTAATGAGGATGGTGACATCTAGATGCCAAGAAGAAGTGCAGCAAAGAGTAGGCAGGAGGTGACAGGCTTCTTGATTCAGAGATCTAGCTGCAGTTCCAGAGACCAGAGTTCACCCACACATGTAAAACAAAGTCTTAAAATAATTCTGTGTTCTACTGTAAGTGCTGTATGGTAATGTACCCCTCTAATCCTCGCAACTGGAAGACTGAGGCAGGAGGATAAGTCTGGGTTACAGGGTGAGACCAGCTGAAAAGAAAAGAGGGGGAAGGGGGCAAAGAATGGTAACCAAACCGTTCCTCAGGGTTGCCTCCGGGTCTGCTCGCTCCCCACTCCCTTTCTGACCAGGTCTCTATGTAGCTTTACTGGTCTGGAGCTGGCTACCGGGATCCACCTGCCGCTGCCTCTTCAGTCCTGGGATTAACGACCTGCAGCCCCAAGTCCTACTTTTTTAAACGCTTTGCAGTACAAGCCTTGATTCCCTGCCCCCAGAACCCACCACCCCGGAAGATGAAGACCCTCGGCGGAACTTTCCTTCCTTCTCCTAGTAAATGACCTTTCCCCAGAGGTACTTGGCCGTTAGGACCAGACCGACCTGGACTAAGTGCGGACATCATATTCGCCACAATTGGTTATCTCATGGAAAGGGCGGGTCCCTGAGTCTCTGATCGTTCCCACTTCGCTTGGGAAAAGGATGCGCTGCCTCGCACTCCGGATTTGTCGTGCAAACATCGCGGCCGCATTTGATGCGCCGGGTTGGGGACCTGGCTGGGAGCTCAGCCCGGGGGAGAGCGCTGCTCGGCAGGACCTTAGGGTCGCGCGCCTTCCTGCCTTCCTCACACACCGCAGCATCCGTTCTCCCGGGCTCTGAAGGGGCCGAGGGGACCTCCATCCTCCGCCAGCTTTAGAAACTCCTGGACGGCTCCTCTATCAAACCCCTGCCAGCCCCTAGGTGAGAGTGAGTCTATCTTCCTGTTCATCTCAGCCCTCCCCGAGGCAGGGGGCTGGCCCTGTTCCTCAAAGAGGAAGAGGTAACTGCAGTGCTGAGGAACCTAGCCAAGGTCACCAGCTGTGGTTCTCTCCACCCTAGGTGCTTTGATCTGCGGTTGAGGGTGGGATTAAGCGCTCCTTTCTCTCTATTCATCGCTTGCGAGGGGAATAGAAATGCAATCGAACAAGTCAGGACCTAGGTTCTCAGAGCCTCGGGTCAAGGTCACAAGCCATCTTCTGAAGTGTCAGTCGGGGAGGGGTGCTGTGAGGAGGCCGGCTCTCGGCCCCCAAGAGGTAAAGGCCGCAGAGAGGGCTAAAGGACCCTGCAACATTGGAAGGGTCGGGAGCACGGGGCCCACCAGCTCAGTTGTCCCTTCTCCGGACGTGCCAGGTTCTGGCCTTTGGGATTATGCCCATCTCCTCAGCAGGTTCGCTGGCAAAGCTGACCGAGACTCCAGGAGACTCTTAGCTCCACGAGATTCCAGAGCCAGACGCGCCCACGTGTCTGTATGTTGTGGTGTGTGTGTGTGTGTGTGTGTGTGTGTGTGTGTGTGTGTGTGTGTACCATGGGCAACACTTGTCCTGCGCTCAGCTCCCCGAGGTCACTTCAGGGTGTGGTGAGGAGTTGTGTATAGGTGTCCTTATTGAACCCTCTCGGCCTCTGACACTCACCCGGTTAGGGTGTTGTTGTGCGTGAGGGGCTAGAAGAATTTATTGGGCGCCCCCTCCGCCCCAGTAAGGCTTGTTCGGGTCTCACGACGCCAACTCTGGATGTGTGTGTGTGTGAGTGTGCGCACAGAAGGGACCCTGGGCAACATTTGTCCCACTCTGGCTCTCTGACGCCGCCAGGGCAGCGACAGCGCCTGCCTGAGGAAGACGGGCAATCGCTCTTCACGGAATGCTGGGGACCGGTCTGGAGAACTGTTGCGTTAAGTAGGTGGCAGCTGGGGACCTAAGGACGAATCCGGGGCTCGCCAATGGCTGTGGTGGGCGGGGAGAAGACCATCAGCGGGACCATCCTGGGCCTGACCTCCCTTAAGGGCTCCAAGTGCCCTGAGGCCCTGTCTGCACGCCTTAAAGTCCGCGCTGCCCTCGGGGTGGGGTGGGGGGTTCTCGGAAGTCCGGGGTCTCAAGAGTCAGCCCTAAGGCGCCGCGCAGGAAGGACCCCCCGAAGGCCGCGGGCTCCCACGCGACCCCGGCACGGTGCCCTGCAATCGCTCTGGAAGTTCGTTTTGCAGTCGTGGGGTGGATCGGTTGGTTGGTTTTTGTCTTTGAACCTTGGGCATTGCATGTGGACTCTCCACCTCCGGGGCTGCACGTCCTTGGAGCTGGAGCCGGCGCCCCTCGAGGCTCAGGGGGAGGCGGGCAGAGGCCCGCGCGGGGGCTGACCCCTCTCCCTGACCCTGTGTTCTTGACGCTCGGAGTCACGACCCCGGGTGGTTCTCTTACTGGACGCGCTGATCTTGCCCCCCGGGGCCGGCTGGCCCTGAGGGGGGGGGGGTCTTCGCTCCTCAACCTGCGTGGTCAACAAGACAGACGCATCTCGGGGCCAGTGCCGCAGCGGCGGAGGAAAGGTCGGCGATCACCGAGGCGCCTTCTGCTGCCTGGCCTGGGACTTGTCGTCGCTGGGTCTCCAGAGGAGACCTGGGCTGAGATGGCTGGGGTTACTGGGAGACTCGAGATGTGGCGAGAAGGGGGGCTGGATCTCTAGGGAGGCGACGCGTACCTGTTCCTCTAAGTGCTGCCGGGACCTGCTGGCTCTCGCCTCGGAGTCGGCTCGGGACCCCATCTGCTTGCTCTGTGCCACCCAGAGCCCACACCTCCGCTCTCTTGGCTGGGTACTCCAGAGCGCCCGGAACCACCGCCTGCTCCGTAGCCGGTGCGCGGTCTTGCCCTAGGATCTCGGCTGAAGAAGGGTGGAAGGGGTCCGTGGGGAGCGTGGACCGAGAGTTAGAAGGGAGGAGGAGCCAAGTTGCGGGGTCAGTGTGGACAGCAGGTATCGGAAACAGGCATTCCTTGGTCCAAGGTACTTTCAGGGGCAAAGGAGAAGGCGACCTGAGCCAGCACCATCCAGTCTGGCGACGCTGAGGCAGACGGCGGGGATTCAACAAAAAGGAAGGACTTTTAGAGAAGAGTATTTAAGACAGTGTGAAGAAGAAGAGCTCTTTGGCTTTTGGGGGTGAAGTAGCACGCTTTTGGCTTTTGGGACTTTGAGCTTTTGGTTTTTAGCTTTTACGTTTTGGTTTTTTTTCCCCCTTCGGAGTAGGGAGGTTCAGCTGGTTGCCTCTCTGAGCTAGCAGGTTTCACCCCGGCATCTGGATCCCGAGTCTTCACTTGGGAAAAATCAAACGACTTGGGATTTTTTGTTGGTTTGATTTTCGAGATAAGGTTTCTCTGTGTAGCCCTGGATGTCCTGGATTCACTTTGTAGACCAGGCTGGCCTCGAACTCAGAGATCCGCCTGCCTCTGCCTCTCTTGAGTACTGATATTAAAGGGGTGCAGCACCATGTCCAGCGGGATTATATATATATATATATATATATATAAGTATATATAATAAAATACATAATATGTTTATTATAAATTTATATAATATATAAATGTTGTGATGTATTTATACATATATATTTATATATATATAAAACAACGTGTGCCTTTTGCATTATTTTTCCAAGTTAGAGTTGGCGGGATGGAACTGGGAAGTTTGCTCATTGGCTTTGACCTGGGCCTGGCTGGGCTCCCGAACTCAGCGACCTCGGTTTCCCACAGGTCTGTGAAGCTCAGCCTGCAATGGCCCTACCGCCTCCGGGTGAGACCGAGTCCCAGGACCAAGCGAGCTACCTGCCAGCACCCCGCCAGCACCTGGCTGCTTGCTACGCCCCTCTCTCTGGCTACGGTCATTGCGGGAACCTCGCGGCAATGGAGGAGGATTTTCAGCCTCGGAAGCTGGCGGCTGCAGTGTCTGCGTCTCAGGCGATAGCCCCCCACAATGCTTTTCGGATGATGGCTCCTCCCTTGCAGAGCGAGGCGCTCTACAATCTGCCCTGGTTCAACAAGTTGTCACCTTGGTACCCAATTCCTCGCTTTACTCCTGAGGTCCCACAGTTTCTGTACAGCACTGACTCCGGTTCCAGCAGCCAGAATTTGGTCCCCGTCGGTGGCCAATCCAACAGAGGTCAGTGGTGGGGAGCAGAAGTTTTACGTCTGCCATCCCCGAGTATTGCTTCTCTACCAACTGATTTTAAGGCCTCCCAGTCACTACCTGCCCCCCAAACCCTGAACCAAGAAGGGAAGCCGCCTCTTCGCGGCTTCAGCTTCACAGAGGAGGAGCTGCGCTTCGTTCTGTACGGAGCCATCGCTAGCCCGGGGCACCCGGCCGGCCTACTCCACGCAATTTCAGGCATCCTGGTTCCCACAGACGGCTCTGGTAAGGGCATCTGCATCCGGGGGTCGGGGTTGGGTGGAACAGGTCCTGGCCACGCGGTGTTTAAAAGGTGATCTTGTCTGGGTTATGTGTACCTCGAAACCTCAGGCTCTAGGCTGGCTTCTCAGGTCCTCCTTGCTCAACTGTGTAATTCCAGAGGCTGGTTTTAGTGCGCTCTGAGGACTAGGAGCAAAATGGTTTCGCTGGGTGGTCTTTGGGGATGTAAAAAGTACCTACACGATGGCCTCTAGAAATGCCTACCTGGCAGCTCTCTGCCTCAGAAAAGCATTGCCTATGATTCTCAAGTTTGCAAAATAGGAAGTCCATTGCCTACCGAACCTTGCCCGAAGGGTGTTCTGAGTCTCAAAGGAGCAATTGTGTACAAAAAAAGCCTTTGTCAAAGGAGCAAGAAAAACATTAAAGGATAGATAATACATATTAAATCTAAAGCAGTCTCTAAGGACTGAGGGAACCCCCTCAGGAAGGCAACTCATCATACGTTTATTTTTAATTAGAATAATTTAAGGTTGTCTTTTTTCCAGGGTCTAATCATCTTAATAAAACCCCGGACAAAGACCCTCTTCAGCTTCCAGAAGGTAGGCTGCACTTTTTGCCTGGATTTATTTCCCAGAACTAATGCTCCACCGCTCTGCTCATTCTCCTCTTCTCTCCTGCCTTGGATTCGCCTAGGTCTCTGCCTCATGCAGACAGCGTTTGGTGATGTCCCACACTTTGGTGTCTTCTGTAGCAACTTCATTGCCAAAGGAGTGAGGTTTGGGCCTTTCCAAGGTAAAGTGGTCAATGCCAGCGAAGTGAAGACCCACAGGGACAATTCTCGGATGTGGGAAGTAAGTGTGCTGCGGATGGATGGGTCTGCTGAAATTGAAAGAAGACCTGAGGTAGTGGGGGCGGGGACCCGGTAGCTTGAAGGCCCTTCACCCCCTGCTGAGAAAGACAATTGGGGCTCCCTCAAACCAGCACCCCGCTCAGTGTGGAATCCGGTCAAGAACTCCACGTTATATTAACAAACAAAACCAAGTGCTTTCAGTACGGTAGAGTGCTAAAAGGGAAGAAATAAATTTTTAGACTTTCATATTACTTTCTTACAAGAGAAGCCAACACTCTCCAAGTTAGTGGCTGCCTCAGGGAGGCTACTGAGGTGGCAGCTTTTCGTTTACAGGAACCATTTGACAGAATGTACCAGGTAACTTAAAAATCTTCTAAATGCTTTGGCCTTGAGCTTCTAGGAATAGAGTTTAGGAAGATACTCTGAAATTCAGGCACTGTGGAGGACCAGGATTAAACAGTTGTTTACATGAAAAGCTGCTGCACTGGGTCAGACCCTAGCTCCACTCCAGTGCCTGCACACTAGATGCAAGATAACGCCTCAGAACTCTTTAAGAGCCGGGGTCAAAGAAAACCCATTTATTTCTCTTACCTTTATCTATACGCTTTTTTTTTTTTTTAAAGACCAGGCTGGCCTTGAACTCACAGAGATCTACCTGCCTCTACTTCCCAGAGTACTGGGATTACAGCCTTGCACCACCAAGCCCAACTAAATTAACATAAGATAACCATAGAAACGCAGGGGTCAAGACTGTGATAAGGGCATAAATCCATTTTAAAGTATGTTATTACCTAATCTACGGAGGGACTGATCGCTTGCCTTATCTACCTGAAATGCTGGGTTAAGTCCCCAGCCCTGTATAGCCCTGTATGAGAGCCCGTCCAGAAGAATAAAAATAAAAATGTTTATGTGCTACTTCTAATCTTATTCCATTTAGATTTTTGAAGATGGCCACCTGAGCCACTTTATCGACGGGAAAGGTTCTGGGAACTGGATGTCCTACGTCAACTGTGCCCGGTTCCCCATGGAACAGAACCTGGCCGCCGTGCAGCATCAAGGGCAGATATTTTATGAGAGCTGCAAAGACATCTCCCAGAACCAGGAGCTGCTTGTGTGGTATGGGAGCTGCTACGAGAAGTTTCTGGACATTCCCATGAACCTCCAGGTCGCCTCCGAGCAACGCAAGCAGCTGTCTGAGCCAGCTGAGGGTGAGTGCCTGCCGCTGACCTGTCCAGCGAGAATCTAGGCTAAGCTTGTTCCCTAAAGACTCCTAACTGAAATTCAGGGAAACCAAATAAGATCGCTCGGTAGAGACAGAGTGTTGCCATCTTCCTGCAGCTTCTCTTTTTATGAATATCTATCATTCCCCCCACCACCACCCCAGAATAAAAAAAGTAAAATAAATGAGTGCATGCCAATTTTACTGTGGGTGAGCCAGTTTGATTCATCCCTGCTCAGGCTAGCTTTCTCAGATGGTGAGCTGCAGGAACTTAGTGGGGGTGGGAAATCAATTTAGCGATTGAGACCGGCATTAAAGAAAAAAAAAAGAAAAGAAATTAGGAAATATTGATGAGAATCACTTAAGAAATAATAAGCATAGTTAACCTTTTGTTTTATAGAGATGCATTATACGTAGCATAATGTATCCAGTTAATACTGTATTTTTCTCTGACTGAGGCCTCTTGCTTCCTATACACATATCATTGAGCTACATATACTTCCAGCCTCTAAACCCGGCTTTTGTGCACGCCTTTAATCCCAGAGCTTGGGAGACAGAGGCAGGAAGATCTCTGAGTTTGAGACCAGCCTGGTCTACAGAATACGAAGTTCCAGGCCGGTCACAGTTACATGGTGAGACTGTGTCTCAAACAGAACAACCAAAACCTCACTACTTCCAGCACCTGAAATGAACTCTAATTGTGGCAAATTTGAAAAATGCTGGACTAGACTTCAGCTGTCAACACCTTCCCTCCCTTGCCTTTTTTTTTTTTTTTTTGACATAGTCTCACTACATAGCCCAGATATTGGAAACTTCTGCCCCAGCTTCCCAAGTGCTTCCAAGAATGCCACAAAGACGCTGTGCCGCTGAACTTATCTCCAGGCCTGCATTTGATTTTTTTTTGGAGGGAGGGGGATGTTAAGATTCAGTAACTGTTAGAATCAGACCTGTGAATTAATGAAACAAGATCCTTTCAATGTCTGATGGTGTAGTCCAGGCTGACCTCACACGTCCTATGCAGCCAGAAATGGCCTTGTGCTCCTCTTCTGCCTGGGTTCATAGGCGTGTGCCACTTTGCTCAGCTATGGTGTCTATTTATGGTTTTTCAGATCCTGTTTGAGGCAGTGAAGCGGGGGGGGGGGGCTATGGTTTAACACGCCCTCCATCCCTCACATCCCTGTGTTTGACAGAGTCTGCAGAAGGTTACAGATGCGAACGCTGTGGAAAGGTGTTTACGTACAGATACTACAGAGATAAGCACCTCAAGTACACTCCCTGTGTGGACAAGGGGGACAGGAAATTTCCATGTTCTTTCTGTCAAAGATCCTTTGAGAAGCGTGACCGACTCCGGATCCACGTTCTCCATGTCCACGAGAGGCACCGGCCCTACCTGGTGAGCAGTTGGTGGTTTTAATGTCCCTCTTTCCATTTTTCCACTCCCCCTATCCTCCCGAACACACGGAGAAGAGCTAATGAGGCTGGTGGGGGGATTTGATGCCCGTCTCACCATGGCACTGTGGAGGAGGCAGGTGGGCCTGTGTCAGGCTCTGTGCCCAGGACAGAGGAGAAGACAGCGGCAGGAGTGGTCTCCCAGGTCAGGGAGGTGGGTCTAGCACAGAAGGGCAGGGATTGTCCTGCAGCCTGGGAAAGGACTCGGTAACTGTGCCTTGCTCCAACCCAGTCAGGCATTACATAGTCAAGCCACAGGCACAGAGGAAGCATTGAAATGCTCCAAAGAAAGGACGGCCACTATCACAGACCAAAGACTTTGTGAGGATGAGAAGCAGCGACAGCGCCAGGCGGCCATCACCTTCCAACATGGATGCCCATTGCTCTGCCAGGCTCGGTCAAAAGGACAAAATCAACCTCGTCCTTAGAGAAAGACGAGATTACGTGGTTTTGTTACAGTATTTTTAAAGTTATGTGCATATGTGTGGGTTTGTGCATGTGTGACTAGAGTGCCCTGAGAGGCCGGAAGAAGCCAGTGCATCCCCTGGGACTGGAGTTACAGATGGTTGTGAGCCACCCTGGGTACTCTGAGAGAGCAGTTCACGCTCTTACCAACCAATTTGACTCTCCGGCCCCCTGTAATAGTTTTTGATAAAGCATTTTAAACTAGAACTAGACTACATCCTCAGCTAGAATAGCAAGTCAAGTGCTCTTCACCAGAGCCAGCTGCCGTGTGTGTGTGGGGGGGTGACTGTTTGGAGCCTATTTCTCCTCTGTCACTTTCTGAGTAGTCTTCTGAGAAAGGGTCTCTTGCTGAACTTGGACCTTGCCTGGCAGTCAGCAAAGCCCAGCCATCCTGTCTCTGCCTCCCAGATCCCTGGGGTTAAAAAGATGTGCTTGGCCACACACACCTGTCTATTTAAATGGCTGCTGGGGTTTTGAAGACATACCCCTCATGCTTTTGCACCCAATTTTGCATCTCCCCAGCCACGGGAAGGTTCTTGGGTCCCTTCTCTTCCGCAGGAGTTTGCCAAGTTGCTTCCTCCTTCACCCTTCATGATTATCAAAAGTGCTGGTCAACCCTGGGTTTTAAATCTCCATCCAAGATGCCTCCCAAAAGCAAGAGGCCGCTCCAAGAATGCCACACCCTGAATTTCCCTTGGTTTCCCATATGACAGTCCTGTCCTGGGAGTTCATGGGCTTTTTGTTTGTTTTTAAAAGTCAACATTAATACTTGATTTCACCAGAGGGAGAAGAAACAGACACACAGAACTTTGGATTTCGGGTTTGTTTTCAGTTTGGGTATTAGTAGTTGCATGCAGTTTGAGCACATTTTGAACAGGTGCCCCACCACTGAGCAACAGCCAAGGGCTAACATCAAAAGATTCGGGGTACCTACTTGACACCTTCATTCTGCCAGATGTGGGAGCTCTGCAGTCTCTGGACCCAGGAATGCCCGAGGCGGCTTCACGGCTGACCTGAGCTGTGTAGTCTCAGGCAAGCCTGGCACACTCAGCCAGTGGCATGGACACCCATAGATGTGCGTGGGATGAAGAAAAGAGTTCTCGGGCTGTCAATCTGGCAGCCTGTGTTAAAATGCTTGCCCTGGCAGCCTGAGTTCGTTTCTGGAAACCAAAAGTTGAAGGAGAAACCAATTCTAAAGTGGTTTGGTTTTCTGATCTCCACACATGTGCCATGTCTCTCTCTCTCTCTCTCTCTCTCTCTCTCTCTCACACACACACACACACTAATATTAAATAAAGTGCATTTTAGCCAGACACGGACATGAGCATCAGAGGCAGGCAGGTCTCTGTGAGTTTGTGGCATGCCTGGTCTACATTAGTGAGAGTTCCAGGACAGCCAGGGCTACCTAGAAAGATCCTTTCTCTAACAAATGATAAATATATTGAGACAGAATTGTTGGGGGAAGATGGAATTCCAACGCTGTTTTTTTGTTTTCTCCATAGTGTTCAACGTGTGGGAAAAGTTTCTCTCAGTCTTCCAGCCTGAACAAGCACATGAGAGTCCACTCTGGTGACAGGCCGTACCAGTGTGTGTACTGTACCAAGGTAGGTGAGACCATCTTTGGCACCAGCCATCTGTAACAGGGAGCATAAAGCCTCACCTATAACTAATTCAGCTTGGGTAGACATCAGATTACCAGCCAATACACATTTTAAGCAAATCCATCAGGTTCTAATTAGTTTCCTTTTTGTTTTGTCCCAAGGATCAAACGTAAGTCATTGGGCTTGGTGGTAGGCTCATTAAGTTCACAGCTGTTGACCACAAATGTTCTCTATAGATTTAAAATCAGAGCTTCTCTCTCTCTCTAGTTTTTTGAAACAGGATTTTTTTCATGTAGTTCTGACTGTCTTGGAACTCACTACACCTGGCTGGCCTCTAGCTCACAGAGATCCACCTGCTTCTGCCTCCCAGGTGCTAGGATTAAAGGTGTGTGCCACCGCTACCTTGCATAATTAGAATTTTCAATCTAAAGAAATAAAAGGCCGATTGCCCATTCTGGTGAAATGAACCCCTTTGCTGAATGGTGCAAAGTTGGCTCTTCCCGCTTTCTGCCCTCTGCAGAAGTTCACCGCCTCCAGCATCCTTCGCACACACATCCGCCAGCACTCCGGCGAGAAGCCCTTCAAGTGCAAGCACTGCGGTAAGCCGTTCGCATCCCACGCCGCCCATGACAGCCATGTCCGGCGCTCACACAAGGAGGATGACCACAGCTCCTGCAGTGTTTGTGGGAAAGGCTTCCTGGATCAAGATGCTTTCTACGCCCACATGAAGCTTCATAAAGCCTGATGGCTCTCCAAGAGCAGAGCCAGGGGAAGACCAGGGACTAATTGCTGATGGGCTTGTGTCACAAGGACAGATGGTTGTGGTGTTCAGTGAGAACTGGGAGAATGGAGTGGTTGGCCTGAAACCCTAGGAATAAGGTCCTGGATCCTGTGATAACAGAAAAGAAGGCCCTTCCTCTCCTGTCTGCCTTGAACGCCCAGTTATAAAGTGTCTGTAGAGGGTGACTATTTTCTTCAGAGCAACGACAAAAAGTGTTTTGTTTTAAAGATCTGATTTTATTTTCTGTGCATGAGTGTTTGTTTTGCCTCGTGTGTGTATGTGAGCTGCATGCCTAGTGCACGTGGAGGCCAAAGGAAGCCGTCAGCTCCTCTGGAACTGCGCTTCTGGATGGTTGCAAACCACCATGTAGGCACTGGCAATCGAACACGGGTCCTCCTCGAGAGCAGCCAGTGCTCTCAACTGCTGCGCCATCTCTCCAGGTCCTGGTTCTGGGGTTTGGGTTTGGTGTTATTGTTGGTTTGGCCTTTCTCTATCTTTCTGTCTCTGTCTCTCTCTTTCTCCCCCTGTCTTTTTTTGGTCACCCACGCTGGCTTTACATTAGTGATATACCTGATAGTGACCTTGAACTCCTGATCCTCTTTATTTTCACAAGTGCTGGAGCTGGATTATAGGAATAAGCTAATCACACCTGAGCAAGTTCATACTAGCTAGAGATTCAATATGCTAATACGTTATAAATCTTCTGAGGTGTATTACTGTTTCATCTTCATTTTCATTCCTTTCTCTCCTAGCTGACCACACGAAAAAATACCAAGTAATACAGCTAGCACAGACAAAATCACTTCCAGGGCACAGGTATTCTTGTTGACATCTAATTTTTACCAACTGGGAAAGAAAATTATATCTGAATGAAAAAAGGCTGAAAATAAACACGTATGCTACTCTCATTTTAAAGCTGATTCCTTTTTTCTTTCCCTTTTACTTCTTTTATATTTATTTTATTATTTTGCTTTTTCAAAATGGGGTTTCTCAGCCAGGAATGGAGGCACACACCTTTAATCCCAGCACTCAGGAGGCAGAGGCAAACGGATCTCTGTGAGTTCAAGGCCAGCCCGGTCTACAGAGTGAGTTTCAGGACAGCTAGGGCAAGACAGGCTTTCTCTGTGTAGCACTGGCTGTCTTGGAACTCTATTTGTAGACCAGGCTGGCCTCAGACTCAAAGAGATCTGCCTCCTGTGTGCCACAAATGTCAGGCTCCTCTTTCCTTTTTTTTTTTTTTTTTTTAACTTCTATTTTAATTTTTTTTTATATTTTATTTTTCCTCAACTCTTTAATGGTAATACAGGAGGCAGAGCCACCAGCTGAGAAGTATGCTATGCTTTAGCCAGGTGTGGTAACTCACATCTGGAATTCTGGCCAATAGGAAGCGGAGGCAGGAAAATCACCTTGACTTCAAGGCCGTCCTGAACTATAGGGTGAGACCTTATGATAAAAAAGGGAAAGAAAATGGGCAAGATGTCTCCAGGCTGGCGTTGAGTGCGCAGTCAATGTTGCTAATGCGGAGATAAACCTGTTTCATGCAGGTGACACAGCCCGCTCAATTTGAGCCTTATCGGTTTAAAACAACCCTGTGTTTGCCCCACAACAGATGATACCGAAGCTGAGAGGAGAAAGCGGTGGGAGGTCACGTGTCCCTGAGAGTTTAAGCCACGCCCCCTCCTTCAAAGGACAAACTCTTAAGAAACCATTGCTGGACCCAGTGAAGGGAGTAGCCTTTCCCTGCCCGTTCATCGCTTTGCAACCACAAACTCACGTTACTATTCATATAGCAAGAAGTCAGAATAAGCGAGGTGGAAGTGCTCCCTGGACAAGCAAAGCACTAGGGATGTTCCCTACCCCTGCTGGGGGATCTATTGACCGTCTAGGCCACTGGCCTCACCTCCACCCAGGACACATGCCCATCGGTGCAGCAAATTCAATATGGAGCAGATGTCCGCAGCTGTAGGGCAGCCCTCTGAGTGAGCAATGGATGTCTCACAGGTGAACAGCCGTGACAGATTTTCCTCCGGGGAATTCCTTGCTGCCTTGACTAGGGCTGAGTAATTGACCCTAATGGGAATGTGCCCTGTTGTTTTAGGACTGTTTTAATTCATGTTAATTAACTCAGAACAATGGTCTTTTGAGAAGGTCCTGGACTCATCGTGTAATTAAGCAGCCTTCCTTGACTGCTGGCTCCGAATATATTGCTTGAAACATTTTCTTACTGTTTAGGGGTTTGAACGTTATTTTTAAATCAAAAAGTAAGACAACTCAACGGTCTTTATTTTTTTTTTTTTTCACCCATTAAATAAACCAGATAGGACATTTTGGTTTTTTTGAACTTGAATAGCAAAAAGCAGAAAGGAGGTTTTGTGTGTGTGTGTGTGTGTGTGAGAGAGATTTCTAATCATCACTGTGCATGCCAAATACACATTTCCATACTAACGGAGAATTTAAGGGCCGTTTCTTTCACTCTGGCTTTGGGAGGTTTGGCCCTGTACGTCTCAGTTTTGAGGACATGGCCAGTTTCTTGAGTTGATCACCTGAAACACTTCAGGTTACTTCTTCAGAAATTAGACTTTAGTCACCTGTTCTAGTGGCGAGTTGAGCTGGCTAATAACAATGAAGAGAAGAGACTAAGACTTAGAGCACAAGCATCTCGTGGAGAAACAGAACTTACAAAGCTGAATGGGATTACAACTGTGAGCTAATACAGTTCAATAGTTTAATAATACAGACAGTAGAGGAGGACAGACTTGTACCGGTTCACCAGCTTTCCTCAGTGTGTAGCACTAGGCAAGTAGTTTGATGTCTTCACCTATAATATGGTGCGGTAGTTATGTCGTAGAGTTTTAGAAGAATTAAATGATAGCATATGAATGCTGGATATTTGCTAAGCGTTCCCTCAGACCTGTTAAGGAAAAATAGACAATTATATGAATTTTATTGATGATACACATTCTATCAATTCTCAAAAACATAGTTCCTTGATTGACAACATCACCCAGGGACTTGTTTAAAATGAACAGTCTCCAAATAGAAGTGAATGGTGTTCTCAGCGGATCAGAAAGTGGAGGTAGACAGCAGTAGTTCGGAACTGAGATATTGCTACATCAGCTTCTCTCAGCTCATACTTCTTTTCCATACCTGAGGTGATATCTGTGCATTCGGTAGAGTTTTCTGTTTTGTTTTGTCTTTGTCTTGTTTTAGTTTAAAAGGGGCATTTTATAGGGTATGTGTATGCATGGGATGAGGTGCCCAGAAAGTCAGGAGAGGGCCTAGGATGCCCTGAAGGTGGAGTAACAGGTGTCTGTGAGCCCCTGATGGGGCTGCCGGGAATCCAGCTCTGACCCTCTGCAAGCACAGCGAGCATTCTTAACAGCTGAGCTATTTCTTTAGGAGTATGCATGCACCTTGAGAATGTTTCTGAATAGTTTTTTAAAAGCGGTACTTACGTAAACGGTAGAAGTGGACAAAGCCACTGAATTCTGGGGTCCTAAAAAGGGCACCCAGCTGGAGCTCCTACTGCCTTGGGGTCCTTACCCTGCCCTGGCTGCAGTCAGAGGGCCGGATACTCCCCTGGAGAGGAACCACACTTTTCAGAGTGTCCATCCCAGCCCTTCTAAGTGGCCACCCATCACTTTTCATTTCTTCCTCTGAGAGAGCTGATGACCACCGATGACATACTACCTGTAATCGATTCCCCTAAAAGCCACAGAGGTGGAGGGAAGGCTCTTCAATGGTAGCTCTGGGCTCTTAGCAGATGGGCTCATAAACGCCCCCGGTTTCATTCAATAACAATCTTTGCCAAAGCAAATGGGTTTCAGGCTCCCGCCCACACACAGGATCCAGGCCTCAACATCAGTGCTGTGCACTCTCTAGGTTCTGAAGTGATTCCTTTTCGGAAAAAAACTACGATCTTCAGGACAGACTCCACTCAGGGAAAATCTGTTCATTTGGCTATTGCACATACTAGCGTATCTGTGCCTAGCACTGCCATCAGCATTCTCTGAGTTTAGTGTTAATTCAGTTAATGATTGGCTGATAAAATGGCTGAAAAGCTGTTAGAGCGAGATGGGCTTACCTGCTGTGATACAGAATGAGTTGAGTCTTCCTTCAAATTTCCAACAGATTCAAATTATTCATGTCATGTAAAGCATTTTATGTTTACTTAAGAGCACATAAAGAGGGGCTGGAGAGATGGCTCAATGCTTCAGAGTACTGGCTGCTCTTCCAGAAGACCTGGGTTCAATTCCCAGCACCCATATGGCAGCTCACAACTGTGTAATTTCAAGACCTGGCACCCTCACACAGATATACTTACAGGCAAAACAAAAATGCACATAAAATTTTAAAAAATACTATATATATGTATATATATACACATACATATATGTATATAAAGAGCACTTAAAGATTTTTTTTCCATCTACCTTCTTAGGAAATAAGCATCTTATCATTTTCATTCTCCCTCTCCCTCCCCTTTAGATAGAAGACTCACACTATAGCTCAGGCTGTCCTAGAATTCACTCTGTAGCCAAGGCTAGCCTTGAACTGATCCTTCTGCCTCAGTCTCTGAAATACTGGGGATTTAATATATGTGGTACTGTAACTAGCTATGTTTCTTGTTTATTAGTTTGAGACAAAGGAGTCTCACTCTGTAGCATTGGCTAACCTAAAACTTGAACTCATTGTGATCTCCCTGCCTCAGCATCCTGAGCGCTGGGATTAAAGGCGTGAGCCACCACGCCCTGCCCTACCTGGCTAAATTTCTAAAAGCAGATTTTCACTAAACTGTGAGCTCCTTGCTAGAAGGATTGCCGGCTTCTTCTTTTCCTCCCTCTGTCCTCTCAGGATCACTCAGTGTGTAATTTGAACTGTTTCCGGTCACCTGTGACTTGCACAGCTGGGCCCCGGGGATTGGCACGATCAGTTTTGCTGGGGAAGATTTGGGGATTAGAAATTCAAAAGGTGACTCAGAGAACAGAGGTGAAGTACCACCCTGTTTTCTGAGATAAGGGTTTAGAATTTGACTTGACATTTCTGTGTTTTGTTCCAGGGGGGGTCTGATACACTTTTCTGACCTCTGAGGACACTGCACTCAGGTATTCAACTACATACACACACACACACACACACACACACACACACAAACACACACATTTAATTAATAAAATTCAAATATTTTAAAGACAGGTGCTATGGTGAACACTTTTAATCCCAGCCCTCAGGAGGCAGAGCCACGTTGAGTTCGAAGCCAGTCTGGTCTACATAGTGAGTTCCAGGACAGCCAGGGCTATATAGTGAGCCCTTGTGTTGACCCCCTTTTCTTCTCCTCCCCCCCCAAAACCCCAAAATCCCCCAAACCCAACAACAACAAAAACTGAACAAGTACGTAAGTACCATGCCCTGTGGCTTCATATAAATGGTAAGGCAGCAGGAAAAACCGAAGGGCATTTGAATGAAAAACTCAAGAAAGAAAGGTCGGTGTTTTTGTGTTTTTCTTCCTTGTCACTAGCAGTTTCCAAGCAAGCAACTGAGACAGAATTACAGACGGAGGTGTCCCAGTTTTGGGGTGCAAGACCATATACCATGGCTCCCTGCCAGCAGAGGCCCAAACACCCTCTCAGAGCTGTGTTCTGGGATCCCGGGCCATCTTGGGCTCACCTTTCCTTAAGTTTTCTGGTCCCCAGCGTCAGCTGCAGGAACGTGCCGCAGGTAGAGGCAGCTGCGCTGTCCTCTCTCAAGCTCAGTGATAACCATGGAAGACTTCTGGATAGGGGACAGGAAAGGTCACCGTGGAGGAGCCCCCTAGGGACGAAGGGGCCATTTGGAACCTTTTCAGGCCCCATCAGAGCTCTAAGTCGGAGGACGTTTTAATTGGCCTTGTAGTTTCTCATCGATTCCCGAATTCAGCGCGCTTTAGAGCACGCACAGCCTCCGAGGGCAGCCTGGAGAAGGGCGGAGTGGAGGGGAGCTGATGCCAGGACCTGGGTGGGACCAGCAGGCCAGCTGTGCAACTCCCAAGGGCCAAAACAGCCCTCTCTTTCCCTGCAGCTCCGAGTTCCTGACCCCGCCCAGCCAGAGCGGAGGGAGGGACGGACGCTGCGAAATCCAGAAACTTCCCATTCTTAATGTCTACTTAAGGTTTTGTGTGTGTGTGTGTTTTGTTTGTTTGTTTGGTTTTTTCTTCCCTCGCTGGGTGTTTTTGAGACAGTTCTCCCGTAGCCCACTGGCTTGTAGCAGAGATGAGGTGTGCACGCCTCGCCGGGGCTTTTTATGCCTTGCTACCCTGCCCCTGGAAATACATCTCCAGCCGGCTCTGCTTTCCAGAGACGTCGGTGCGTCTAGGAGGCGGGTCTGGGAGTCAGTCTGTAGCCCAGGCTGGCTTGGGGCATTTTAGGATCCTCTCGCTCCCTGAGCGCTAGAATTAAAGAAGTGTGCTTCCATGTCCGGCTCTAAATTATTATTATTATTATTATTATTATTATTATTATTATTATTATTAT
>NW_026587216.1:26965031-26986388 GCF_907164565.1 Psammomys obesus
ATTATTATTATTATTATTATTATTATTATTATTATTATTATTATTATTATTATTTTACGTACAAAAAAATTTTATTTACATTCCTTTAAAATCAGAATTGCAAATGCCCCCGTGTTTGATATTATTATATTGTGATCATTTTCTGTGAACTTTCCCTCCTAGGTCCTCTTCCCCCTCCACCGGGACTGGTTCAGTTCACCCACTGCCCTCAGCCTAACCGGCAGAGAGGATTGGAGACCGACAGACGTGCTGGCGGTTCTTCGTTAGTACTCTCTCTTAAAATCCCCTCGGACGTGTCCGTGACGTTCCACGTCCAGTATCACCGCTATTCAAAATCAACTGCCTGCTAGCCACTTCGGTAGCTGCCAGTTTTTAGTATCATTCAAACAGTAAACCTCCTTGGGGACCTTTGCCTACGTCTCGATGGTTTTCCGTTCCAGTACGTCCCCAGACCGCAAACGAACCTAGCGCGAGAGAGGGTAAAAGATGGGGTGCGCGGAAGGACGCGTAGAGGGAACCACAGCTCAGAGGTGGAGTCGCGGTGGCTGTTTCCCTGGCTCCCCCTCCGCTCCCCGAAAGATCAGGTCGAGCCTCCGGAGCCACGCAGGTGCTGAGCCCTGAAAAAAAAAAATAAACCTGCAGTTTATTGGTTATCCAGAGTTTCCCGCGGTAGGAAACACTAGCCGCAAGTGCTGGTGAGACTAGGGAGGCAGAAAAACACCGACGGGTCTCACGGGGTTGTGCGCGGGTGACACCCAGGGCCAGACTGCTCCGCCCAGGGTGTGGCCAGGGATTGGACCCCGGTGGCAAAGGCCAGCGTCGCTCTAAAGCTCCCTCTAACTCCCTTCTCTTTCTCCTTGCTGAGCTGCCCACTTCGGGTGCTTGCCACACCGGCAGCTCGCGCAACCCAAGCCCAGCGGCTCCCCTCCTTCCCTCTGTTCATCCTGCATCCCAAAACACCCAGACTTGCTTTGAAACACGGCGCTACTCTTGCACAGGACCCAACATTTCTTCCCGGAACCATCTGTAACCCCAGCTCGAGGGGTACAGACACACTGGCCTCCTAGAACACTTGCACTCACGCGCTCAGGTACACAAGCTCGTTTACGCATACACACACACAAATAAAACGTATGAAAGCCCATCAAAAGGTTTTTTAAAATACTACATCGACTTCTCACGTACTGTTCTCATTTCCTCCAATGATAAAATCTTACTTAGCCACAGGGAATCAAAGCTGCAGACAGAGCTTAGAGAGATAGCGTGACTCCAGCCCGAGGCTCCATCCCTAGTCCAGACGGTGAGTGACATGTATACATTAATAATCACACCACTCAGAAGCAGCCTATTTGAGCCTTTTGGTCTTTAACTGTTGAGCTCCGTCTTTACCCCCTACTTCCCAGCAGCTTATTTGAAGACAGAGTAAAAGAAATTCTGTTGTTATTCTGGGGACATATAACTCAGTGGTAGAATGGTTGTCTCACATGTGTGAAAGACTGGACTGTGATCAGTCCCAGAGAGAGAGAAAGAGAGAGAGAGAGAGAGAGAGAGAGAGAGAGAGAATTAGAGTACCCCCGAGGAATTTGGGCAGGAGCGATGGTGATGGCTCAGTGGTGGTTACAAGCATCCTGTTGGAGTCCACAGGCAGACCACAATGCTCTGCAATCTGCTTCACTCTTCAGACCTCGGCAGGCTCTGGATGGCACACATACTTAAATGCAGGCAAACACTCACATACAGAAGGTAAAAATAAATGTTAAAAGCGCCCCAAACCTGGCCATCCAACTATCAGTAGGATAAAGCCATCTACACACATCCAAGTTACCTAGGTATTGACTTCTATTTCGTTATTGCTGTTATTTATCGATTATTTGCGTCAGGCTGGCCTCAACTTCTCTGTGTATCGGAAGAGGGTGGCCTTGAACTCCGATCTTCCTGCCTCTACCTCCCCAGCGCTGGGATTACAAGCACAGGTTACCACATTCAGTTTATGGGTTCTGGGGATCAAGCCTGCTGATTCCTAAATGCTAGGAAGGAAAGTACTCTATCAAGTGAGCTACACCCCAGCCCATATATGTATATATAGTTCTACTGTTCACCTGACTTATTCTTGTTAGTCTACTTGTCATGTTCCTGCAGAGAGCTGGGACTGGAGATGTAGCTCAGTGGTGGAGATTTTTCTATAGCATCTGGGACGCCCTTTCTATGAGTTACTGTGCCATGTTTGCACAGTTTCACCATATTTCTTTCATTATTTACTTAGTTTTTTTTTTTTTTTTTTTTTTTCAGACACAGTCTCTCTCCATAGCCCTGGCTGTCCTGGAACTATATAGAACAGGCTGGCCTCGAACTCGAAAGAGATCTGCCTGCCTCTGACCCCTAAGTGCTGGGATCAAAGGCCCTTCCCCCAAGCCTGACTTTACCATGTTCAAATTCCAAATTGTATCTTTCTCATTTATTTCCCCTTTTATTTCAGGCATTTCTCTTAATCCTTTTTTTTTTTTTAAATCACGGCCTCTGTGGTGAACTATGTTTCATTCTTCATCCTTACTGATCAATTCATTTCCCTAGGCCAAACATATCGAAATAATTTTCCTAGACAAGAAACAGAAAAGAATTGTGTATGGAAAATTGTTTGATTCCTTGATTTTCTTTTTGTAAATATTTATGTATTTATTATGCATACAATGTTCTGCCTGCATGTCACCCCTGTGTCAGAATAGGGTGCCAAATCTAGATAGCTGTGAGCCACCACCTGGTTGCAGCCAATAGTCAACCTCAGAGCCATCTCTCCAGCCTGATTTCTTGACTTCTTCCTTCCTTCCTTCCTTCCTTCCTTCCTTCCTTCCTTCCTTCCTTCCTTCCTTTCTTCCTTCCTTCCATTGACACAGAATCCTTATGGTCCTGGCTGGCCTAGAACTGTATAATGCAGACTAGCCCCTGAGTTTGAAACTCCGGCCTAGCAACCTCTGGAGTGCTACATGAAAGACACAAGCCACCAGGCACACGTGCAGGCAGAATACTATATAAATAATGAATAAATCTTAAGAAAAAGACACCAAGCCACCATTCCCCAGCTTAGAAATCTGAGGTAGGAAGCAGTTTGGCAGAGATGGGAATCTTTTTAAAAAAGATTTATTTATTTATTATATACACAGTGTTCTGCCTGCATGACAGAAAAGAGCACTTTATAGATGGTCGTGAGCCACCAGGTGGGTGCTGGGAATTGAACTCAGAACTTCTAGAAGAGCAGCCAGTGCTCTTAACCTCTGAGCCATCTCCTCAGCCCCAGATGATAATTTTTAAATTTTTTATTTGGGGCCTAATTTTTGAGAAGACATTCCTCTTTAACTTTTATTATTATTATTTAATGGTTTTTCAAGGCAGGGCTTCTCTATGTAGCTCTGGGTGTCCTGGAACTCCGGCTTCAGACCAGGCTGGTCTCAAACTCACAAATATCCACCTGCCTCTGCCTCTCAAGTGCTGGTATTAAAGGTGTACACTACCACCTCCCTGTTAATTTTTTTCTTAATAAAAGAAAGACATTGGTACTTTCATTTTTCAGCTTTCTGCACAAACCCTAGGCAATGACTAAATACTTGCGCTAACTCTAACAAAAGGCTCCTTACTAGAAATTGATTTGTTGCTTTTCAAAATGTCTCTTAGGATAAAAATTCCCATTACATTTCATATTGGGAAAAAAAGTGATTTGAATGATGGGCACAGTCAGAAACGTCTGCGTGCGGCACGTACACGGCTTTCTGCAGTCATCATATCGAACATGCCTCATCTTCAGAGGATGACCTTGAAGTGTCATTGCTTTAGGAAACATGGGCTGGTTAGAACATCCATTAATGTCCTAAACCAAATGCTGCAGAGACTCCCCAGGGGAGACAAGGATTTTACTGGTCTCTGGGCACCGGGATCCATTTGTTGACGCTTAAGCTGAGTGTGATGAGCTGTAAAATGAAGCTAATTTCTGTATCCACTGAACTAGGTGAAAGGCTGGTTTCCTACCTCTCTCCAGGAAAGGTACTCGGATTTTTTTTCTCATACTCATATTCTTTGTTCACTTGATGAAGCCACATAGACCAATGCAATCTGGGGACAAATTAGATGGTCAAAACTGGAACCGCTCCAGAAGTGACAGAGATACAATCAAAATTAAGTTCTCAACCAGTGTTGATGGAGAAAAGACTTTGTAAAAGTCTTGCGAGCTGGGGAGGACAGGTAGAAGACAGTGCAGGTATGGTTCTCAAGGCAGAGCCCCAGAGGCAGGTGTAGAACTTCAAAGAAATGCCAGTTTTCTTGTATAAGTTTACCCCGTATCAAACATGCTGGGAATGAGGTCCAGGAGTCGTCCATAAACTCAGATAGTTTGAGGCCCTGGCCAGGAGCTGTCTGGATAGCATGGTAGCCATTAACTAGATGTAGTCACTGAGTTCCAGAATGTGGCTAGTCATAATTTAGGTGAGCTGAAAATATAAAATACATACCCCCCCCCTTTAAAAAGATTTAGCGTAGGAAAAGGAAGCATACTAGCTCACGCTCATTACTAATTTTTATTTAGGTTGCATGCTACAATGATAATATTTTGATAGGTTATGATTATATAGAGTATATACTATTCAAGTTAATTTCACTTATAATAATAACAAGAAGTCATCACCATCACCATCACCATCACCATCACCATCATTGTCATCATCATCATCATTGTGGTGCTGGAGATTCAACCCAGGGTCTTACGCATGCTAGGCAAGTGTTTTACAGTTCAGCCACACCTCCAGCCTAACTTTTCAAATGTGACTATTAGGGGCTGGAGAGATGGCTCAGCGGTTAAGAGCACATGCTGCTCTTGCAGAGGATACAGGTTAATTTTGCATATGATGGTTCACAACGGTCTGAGGCTACAGCTTCAGGGGACCGAACACCCTCTTCTGGCCTTCACAGGTACTGCACACACATAGCGCACATACCCACATAGAAGCAAGTCCTCCTACAGATAAATAAAACTAAAAACATAACATGTGACAGTTAGCCAGGCATGACGGCACTCATCTGTAATCCCCTAACATTGGTAGTTGAGATAGGAAAATTGCATGATCAAGGTTCAAGGCTAGTCTGAGCCACGTAAGACCCCATCTCAAGGAACAAACAACGGTAATTACTATCAGGATCTAGTTATTGTTTTGCTTTTCAAGACTGGGTTTTTCTGTGTAGCCCTGCTGTGCCACTAACTCTGTAGACCAGGCTGGCCTCAAACTCACAGAGATTCACCTTCTTCTGTCTCCTGGGACTGAGTATGTGCCACCACTGTTCATCAAATGCATTTACTTGTCGGCTTGCCTTATACCAAGGATCATTTTATTTTATTTTTTATTTCTTTTAAAGATTTATTTATTTATTATGTGTGCAATGTTATGTATGAATATACACCTGCATGCCAGAAGAGGGCACCAGATCTCATTATAGATAGTTGTGAGCCACCATGTGGTTGCTACGAATTGAACTCAGGACCTGTGGAAGAGCAGCCAGTGCTCTTAACCTCTGAGCCATCTCTCTAGACCAACCCCCACCCCCCACCCGAGGATGGTTTTAAATCCCTGATCTTACTGCCACCACTTCCTGGTTGCTGGGGTTCTATGCATACATTAACATGTCCCAGCTTTATTTATTTTTATTTTGAGACAAGATCTCATGGGCCTGGAACTTGATGTGTAGATGAGGCTGGCCTCAGACACACAGAAATCCACCTGCCTCTGCCTCCCAAGTGCTGAGACTACAGGTGTGTGCCACCGTGCCTAGCTTTGAATATGTTAAATAGTTCCATTGGAGAAGACTGGTTAAGGATATCAAATATTGAAATAGTCCCGCAATGCTGGAGAAGTTCATTCTACATGGGGGTCTGGGAGAAAAACAAACATGGGACTATTGGAATGTATTTATTTATTTATCTGTTCTAAGCAAGGTTTCAGCTGGCCTTCAACTACTGGCTGTGACGTGCTTTGTTTATCGCAGACAGTCCTCACCACCACCACCACCATCATCATCTATCTTTAAATAAAAGCAAATTTACCTTGATTCTAATTATGAAGTAGAACAGTTGTGGCAAGAGAAACAGCTGTGTGCCACCCTCATAGATTGAATGACCTTGGCCTCACTGTACCAGATACGGCCAATGTTTAAAAGTAAAATAAAGAAAAGACCAATTTTACAAACGTCAGGGGGGCTCTGTCTCGAAATAAAATTGCCTCCTTAGTTTGTCCTTGCACAGCTTAGCACCACTAGCTTATTGATCAGAATTAGGAAGTTAATAAGGTTTGGGCTAATGAATCAGATGGGTAGGGCCTGGAACTGCACTGTGAGGCTTAATCAAGTCATCAAAGCTCTCAAGCCATGAAGAAGGTAATTAAAAGAAAAGGATGCCTGTTATATAGTATCCGGAGCCCGGGAGAGGCCTGAGCGACATAGAGAACCTCCATTTTCTTTCGTACACTTTTCTGTTATAAATCAGCCCCAATGATCACAGAGCATCGCTCAGCTTCCTATCAGAGAATTAGGCTGGATGAATTTATAAATCACTTCATTGGGTCATTTACTTGCCCTAGACTAAATGTCAATGAAACTGTACTTGTGGATAACAAATACAGTCCTTGCCAGGTTCTGCAGAAATGAGTTCCTTAGGATAACCTGCAGCTGTCATTAAGGGCTACAGCGATTTTGACAATCAAGCAATAAATAATTCAGTAGTTGGTCATTCAGTGAACTCTCAGCATCCTGCCTCCAGACTCATGCAGCATACCTGAGACCTTTCAAACAATGAGTATTCAGGTACGTCATGCTATAAGGCAAACTGTAGGCATTTATTCACATACAACATGCTAAAAGGTAAATGTTGCCATCTCTCTCCACATTTGCTTCCTTTCAAGATAGCAAGAATGGAATGGGGATGATGTGAAGGAAAGGAGCCTGGAGTAAAAGTAGAGGTAATTTTGTTATGTGTGAATTAGATACCTGGGGCTTAAAAGACAGACTGAAAGAGGGGTGTGGCCACCGAAACTGTTCTGATCTTAACAGTAACATCAGCCCTCTGCAAAGCATTGTGGCGTTTTGGGGACTATTCACAGAGTCCTAGGAAAACAAACACAGAATCCTTTTTATGAACATTCCAATGTTTGGGAAAAACAGAATCCAAGTTGCAGGGGGATGGAGGCTGCCTTTCTGTCTGCCTGCCCCTTTCCTTAAAGTCTTCCCATTCTCCTTTCTCTTCCAGCACAGTGTCAGTGTGAACTGGTGGAATGAATAAATGTTAGAATTCTCCTTATTTTTCTCCAGTCAAATAATTCCTTGGTTGCCTCTAGAATGTACCAAATCTTATTAAAATGTGAAGGAGAATTATGTCAATTTAAGAATTTAGTCAATGTAAGTAAATGTCCCAGGTTAGCGGGAAAATTTCTGAAAATAAGTAGATAAAGGCAAAGCCCAAAGAAACATTAAAATGTTTTGCAAAACTATAGTAAGTCAGGGGTAAGTGCCACACTCTTGGGCACTTGGGCAGCTGAGGCATTCTCACTACGCAGCTGTTTTGAGGTTAAGCCTGTGCTGTGTAAGACCCTTCTATAAGAAGGAGAGGGGTGACTGGAAGGCTGGCTCGGCAGTTAAGAGCACTGGTTGCTCTTCCAGAGGACTAGGGTTCAATATTGAGGGTTCGGTTCCCAGTACCTTCATAGGTAGCTCACAACTGTCTGTAACCCCAGTTCCAGGGAATCCAACATCTTCTTTCTGGACACAGTGGGTACCAGACACATACAAGATACACAGACAAACATGCAGGCAAAATACCCGTATGCGTAAAATAATTAAAAAAAAAAAAAAAGCAGTGTAAGAGAGGAAGAGATAGTTCTCTGGGTAAGAGCACTAATTGTTCTTGCACAAGACCTAGGTTCCAGTCTCAGCACCCACACGGTGGCTCACAGCCATCCATAATTCCAGTTACAGGGGACACGAAGCCCCTTTCTGATTTCTGCAGACATCAGGCATGCACACGGAGCATACACATACATGCAGGCTAAACATTCCTGCACATACACACACATATAAAATTTAAAAACAAGCCTGGCCGTGGTGGCGCACACCTTTAATCCCAGCACTCGGGAGGCAGAGGCGGGCAAGATCCCTGAGTTCAAGGCCAGCCTGGCCTCCAGAGCAAGTTCCACAACCAGGGATACACAGAGAAAACTGAACTGTTGGTGGCCTGCCAGGGGCTTGCTTGAGAGTTCTAGCTTTTATCAAAGCTTCCTGGTGTCAAGTTCTGGCATCCCATTATTCCAAGTCACATAAAATGTCTTTTGAATGACAAAAAAAAAAAAAAAAAAAAGGGTTTTAAATTATGATCTTTACATAGGCCTTTTGCCACAGGGGTAGGCAGCCATGCTGGATGCTCAGACGTGCGAATGCAGATGGCGTGTGCTGAGAGTCATAGTGGAAAAATAGTGAGGTTGCCAGGTAGAGAGAGGATCACCAACAAGGAGTCTTCAGGGTGCCGCTCCCAAAGGCTTCTTCCCTGGCTGGGAAACAAACAGAGCAGTCCTGACAGGGGTGTGGGAGGTCAGTGGAGACTCTGCAAGGCTGTTCTCCAAGGCCTGCAGCTGGTGGCCATGGCTGAATGCTAACTCGTGTTTTCCTTTCCTCTGAGTGTTCAAATGGCTTCCTTCACCCGTAGGGTAGGCACGTTTTGTTTTCAGTATGTGAAGTGAAACTCCCTAAGGGAGGGACTTTCTCTTGAGGGTACAGTTATAGGTCCCCTTCTAAAGTAATTTCTATGTAAAACAAGATTTTTGATAATTCTTTTATTTTTGAGATTATAATATCATTACATTACCTCCTTCTTCCCGTTCCTCCCTTCAAACACTCCCATAATGCTCCCCCGTGCTCTCTATAAAATTCATGTTTTTGCATTATTATTGCTGTATGCACATATATGTTTATGGTTTTGTATTCCTAAATAGAACCTGCTCAGTCTGTATAATGTTACTCGTATATATGTTTCCAGGGCTGTCCTTTCGGTGTTGGATAACCAACTGGTGTGCTCTTCCCCAAAGAAGACTATTTCTCTCTCTCCCAGCATGCCTTGGGGGTACCTGTAGTTCTCTGTGGAGTATTAGGGCCTTGTGAAATTTTTCTTGTTCCCTTTGGCATGTGCACCGTCCTTGTTCAACTTGTGTTTAGGCAGTTGTGTTGCTGAGACCTTATGGATGTGGCCTCTGAAATTACTAGGAGACACAGTCTCACAGCAAACTCTCTGATCCTTTGGCTGTTACAGTAAAATGTGTATGCGTGTGTGTGAGAGAGAGAGATGCAGAGAGAGAGACAGAGACAGAGAGACAGAGACAAGGGTTTCATGTAGCCAAGGCTGGCCAGAATTCTTCATCCTCCTTCCTGCACTTCCCAAATGCTGGGATTACAAATATGCATAATTGTGCCTTTTTTCCATTAAAATCTTTATCAGTTGATTAGAAGTTTTGATGATAGGAGCTCTGGTGACCAGGGAAATTCATCCATGTGTTATTTTCATACAGCTTGAGTACAAAGACCCATTCCTCTTAAACTTTAATTATCAGAAAATTGATCAGGTGTCAAAAAGTGACAGATTAATTGCCCTGGAAATCCAAATGTATAAGAGACTTCCCTCCATACAACAAATGGGGCTTCCAGGTTGGGTTCAAGGTTCATAAACATCAGTTGCGTTGGCTTTTTAATAACTGTCTTGTTTGTCAGGATAGGATGGCAACAGAGGAGCAGCCAAAGGCAAGGATACAGATGAGCAAAGACGTACCTTTGCCTGATGTGTCCAATTTGCAATACTGAAGTAAGAATAAAGACAGAAAAGCCCAAGAATATATGAAAAAAAATAAACAAACCCCTTATGGAAACCAACTGCTTTGTATGCCAATTAAAGTATAATTAAAAAAAAAAAAAAGAGAAGTTTGAACGGAACGGATCTTGCATGGGTAGACAGAGCTTCCTCAAGAAGACATGTATTATTAAGTGAATATCCCAGTGCTAGATATGGGCTATCTCCCAGCCAGTTATTGATAAGGGACGTTCCAGAGGCCCTCTGCAAATAACACAGGGTATTACTGCTGCTCTTTGTTGTTGTTGAGACAGAGTTTCTCTGTGTAGCCTTGGCTGTCCTGGAAATCTCTCTGTAGACCAGGCTACCTTTGAATTCATAGAGATCTGCCTGCCTCTGTCTCTTGAGTGCTGGGATTAAGGGTGCACACCACCACTGCCCAGCTGCCGCTGCTCTTAGTTGCCACCACAGCTAGACTGTAAGGCCTTATTGCTGAATGTACCACATACTTTGGTGGCAGGGCTTACAGAAATCAAACTGGAAAGCCTCCTGGCTAGCTTTCATAGTGCTGAAAGGTGCTGTGCAGTCTGCTGGGGGAGAAGAGTCATGAACGATTTACCCAGTGCCTACACGCTGAACACTACTACACTAACCTTCTGGCAAGCTTGCCCACTGCTCCAATAATGGCATCAAGATTATCGGGGTAACCAATCGCTTCAGGTGAAACCTGAGGCCCTCTGCACGGGAGCACGTTCATGACTATAAACATGACCAAAGCTGGAGACGTCATCCAGGCTGGGAGGGAACCTACTAACATTGCTTTGCTAAATGGTCACGTCACTAATCTGCCTTCTAAAGACTTACTTACATTTATAGCCATAGATAGAAGCGCTACTATCAGCCTTGCTCAGAGAAGCCCTTTCTGCAGTGGACAGCAAAGCCTAGACTCCTACCTGGGCAAAGTGCAGAGACTATGTGGCTGTTGAGTATTCAGCCGTACATGGGACATCTTTATCAGTCCTCCTCCCTGAAAGCTCAGGGAACAGCATGGAAGAAGGGCCAAAACTGTAAGAGCTGGAGCATTGGAGGAATGTTGTGTCGTGCTGTTTTTTCCTGGACATGAGCATGGCTGTTCTGGGTAGTCTTCTATCGACGTGACACACGCTAAAGTCATCAGAGAGGATGGAACCTCAGTTGAGAAAATGCTCCCATCAGGTTGGGCTCTCAGCAAGCCTATAGGACATTTTCTTAATTAGTGATTGATGGGAGAGGGCCCATCCCATTGTGAATGGGGCCACCCCAGCGGGTTCAGTCCTGGGTTCTATAAAAAGAAGGCTGAGCAAGCTATGGGGAGCAAGCCAGTAAGCAGCACCCCTTCATGACTCCTGCTCCCAGGTTCCTGGCCTGTTTGTTTTCCCTGTCCTGAGTTCCTTCAGGGATGAACTATGCTGTAGAAGCATAAGCCATGGTCATGGTGTTACATCATAGCAATAGAACCCCTAGCTAAGACAATGGACATATCCCTCATGAACTCACTGTAGCCACAGATATGTGCACAAGACCCGAACAAAGTTAAGTCAATGAGATCAGCCTGTGTTCCATCAAACAGTAGTAATTAGACTCAGTCTGAGGGACTCAGAAGGAGGGAAAGGAGGGCAGGACGGTGGGACATGTTGAGGGGTATTTGAGGGAAATAGGAGTGAGGTTGGGATTAATATGACCAAGATTCATTGTATACATGTATGAAATTGTCAAAGAATAAATAAAAGATATTCATAGAAAGTCTTTTTTTTTCTTTTTTCTTTTTTTTGGTTTTTTTGAGACAAGGTTTCTCTGTGTAGCCAGCACACCATAAACACTGAGAGAGAGAGCAGAGACAAGGGCTTGCTGACTGCCAGCCTAGCTGGGAAAGAAGAGCCGTAGAAGCAAAGGGATTCCCCATTTCAAAGGGGTAAGGCAGAGTGATAGCAGAGGATACTCAGTGCCCTCTCCTGGCCTGAAACCATGAGCACAAATTGTCACAAATGCCCACATGCCACACTCAAAGACATACATACACACTCATTCACACAGGAACATATGAAAAAAAAAAAAAAAACTTAAACTTTGTTGTTGTTGTTCAAGGCAGAGTCTCACTGTGTAGCTCTGACTGGCCTGGAATTCTCTATGTAGATTAGGCTGGCCTTGAACCCACAGCAATCTGCCTGACCTCTGCCTCCTAAGTGCTGTGACTGAAGGGAATGTGCCAGCACCCTTTTAAGAACATGTACTGCTCTAGCAGACGATCTGAGTTCAGTTCCCGAACTGAAATTAGGCAGCTTGTAACAGCTGGTAGGGGCTATAACACCCTCTTCTAGCCTCTGAGGGCACACACTCAGGCACACACGCTCCCTTTCATACAAACATACACATGATTAAATATTGAAAAGCGAAGTGGCTAAATCATTGCGTACTCACTAGTTATTGCTGCAGAAGAACACAGGAGTCCTTGGGTGAAGTTGCTTAAGGTCAGGGAAACTTCCTCTAGACACCTTCCCAGGGAACGAAGTAGAAGGCCATGAGAGCTTTTAATAACGTAGGAACAGAAAGATGCTTATTGGAGGCCAGATCAATACACTAAAATGAAAATTAACCAGATGCCTGAATGAGTCTTAGCCCACAGCAGCTTGACATGAGACCAAAAACCCCACGTGCTCGAAATGAGTGAGTCTGAAGCTTGAGGGCAGAATGTGTGGTTGTTGTTCTGTTCTTGAGATATTCTGAAGCTCAGGCTGGTCTGGAATTTGTGTGGTAGGCATCCCCAGGGGCCGAGGCAAGAGAACCACATGATCCACTCAGTGTCTAGTGTGAATGTGCAACTTTGCCACTCCTCCCCTTCCCTTCGTGTTCGCTCTTTTTTTTTTTTTCCTTCCAAACTGGTAGTTAAATACACAGTCGGCTGGAGAGATGGCTCAGAGGTTAAGAGCCATCTATGCGATCTAATGACCTCTTCTGGCCTGCAGGCACACAAGTAGGCAGAACACTGTATAAATAATAAATAAATAAATCTTAAAAAAATAAAATAAAATACCCAGGCGTATCCAGGTGTGGTGACACATGCCTTTAATCCCAGCACTGAGGGAGGCAGAAGCAGGTGGATGGCTGTGAGTTTGGGGCCAGCCTGGTCTACAAAGCAAGTCCAGGACAGCCAAAGCTACACAAAGAAACCCTATCTCAAAAAACAAAACAAAACAAATAAAACAACAACAACAACAACAAAACAACAATCATTGGGGCTTGAGAGATGGTTCAGTGGTTGGGAACACTGCCTCCTTTTCCAGAGGACCAGACTTGATTCCCAACACCCACAGTTCCAGGAAAATGAGTGGTCTTATCTTAACCACTGTTTTATTGCTGTGAAGAGACACCACAAACAAGGCAACTCTTTTTTCGTTATTTTTAAAGATTTATTCATCTTATGTATATGAATGCTCTGCATGTACACTTTGCACGCCAGAAGAGGGCACCAGATCCCAGAATAGACGTGATCAACTATGTGGTAGTTGGGAATTGAACTCAAGACCTCTGAAAGAGCAGATAGTTCTCTTAACCTCTGGGCCACCTCTCCAGCCTGGCACTTCTTATATAATAAAGCATTTAACTGGAGCCGGCTTATAGTTTCCATTATCTTCATGACAGGGAGCATGGCGGGATGCAGGCAGACATGATGATGGAGAGCTGCATCCTGATGTATAGGCAGCAGACAGAAGGAGACTGGATCTAGCACAGGCTTTTGAAACCTCAAAGCCCACCCCAAGTGACACACTTCCCCAACAAGGCCACACCTCCTAATCCTTTCAAATAGTGCCGCTCCTGGTGACTAAGCATTCAAATATACAGGCCTATGGGGGCCATTCTTATTCAAACCACCACAGGTCCCTTTGTGCTCAGCACTCTGTCCTTCAGTGAGTAGTCCAATGAGTCTGTGTGAACACGTAATAAAACTGCTTCCTGCAGAAGAGCCTTGCTGTCCTGTCTCTCTGAACAGAGGGTCTGTAGCCTTCATGGCAGCATCTCTCAGACTCTCAAATTCTAAGATAACAAATATAACCCACCATGATTAGCCATGCTATTCTTAAATGTCAGATAGAAATACACCTACAATTTTTCAGTTGATGGAGTCCAGCCTACACGGACCTGACAGATCAAAATTGCCAGGGGCTGGGATTGTAGCATCATTAATTATTAAAGCCAACTAGATGTTTTTTGTTTTGTTTTGTTTTTGATATGCATCTAAAGATGGCCGGCATCAGTGTACAGGGCAACAAGAAGCTCTTTTTATATTATTACATTTATTTGTGTGTTTATGAACATGCACATGTCTACGAATGCCACAACATGCATGTAGAGTTAGAGAACAATGTTGGGAAGTTGGTTGTCCTCTTCCACCAGCCATGCACACTGCGAGGTTCAAGTCCAGACCATCAGGCTCCTCAACTCACTAACTCATCTTGTTCCCCCAAGAATCTTTCAGTTGGCCTCTCCTTAAGCTAAGAATCACTTTGCTCTGTGAATGTCATTATCGGCACTTGTGAGCACTAGCTTACAATGAGTGAAGACAGGTGGATGACCATAGAAGGAAAAAAAAACCGAAGTTGCTGAATTTAAAACAAAACAAACACTGCTCAGAACCAGAGGCAGTCAGCTCTCTGTGAGATTGAGGCCATCCTGGTTTATACAGCAAGTTCCAGGACAGCAAGGCAGCAAGGCATACACAGTGAGACCATGTCTTACCAAAAACGAAGTTAAAAAAAAAAGAAGAAGAAGAAGATTAGGTATAGCTTAAGGATTGTTTCTTATACGAGGCCAAGCTGGCTGCATAGTGAGTTCTAGGTCAGCCTAGGCTACAAAATGAGACACTATCTCAAACAAACCAGAGAACCAACCAACAAACCACTTTTTGATATGCACCTAAAGACGGCTGACATCAGTGTAAGTTGAACTGCAAGCTCAAGGGTGTCTACAAAGCTAGTCCAGGACACCCAAGGCGAGAGAGAGAGAGAGGGAGAGAGAGAGAGAGAGAAAGAAAGAAAGAAAGAGAGAGAAAAAAGAAAGAAAAGAAAGAAAGAAAGAAAGAAAGAAAGAAAGAAAGAAAGAAAGAAAGAAAGAAAGAAAGAAAGATAGAAAATCTAACAAAATAGGGGAGAGCATTTTCCTTCCCTGGAAACCATCTGCAGTTGACACAGTATTTTCAGCAGAGCTGAAATGTACTGCAGGCAACTCCTAACAACCCCTCGCTCTGGCTTTCCTGAAATTCATATCTTGCAAAGCCTAGGTACAAAAATCAAAGCTGGGTAGTTATGTTTAAAGCAATGCTGTATTCTTTTACAAATGAAGAAAGCTGGACGTATTTAGAGCTAGAGCTTAAGCAACCTGCCCAAGGGCCCACAACCTCTCTCCAACAAAACCCCCATAACCTTTAAGAACACTAGTACTTACTCCTGTAGGTTGATTGGGTACAGAGCCCTCTGTACCTGGACCAAGATTGTACAGGAGAGTTAGAGCCTGACCATCTGCTACTACCAGGGACAGCAGAAAGTAGAGGAGGCTCTTGAACACGTTCTTTTTCTCCTCTCTCTATCTCTGCAGTGAGTACAGAGTTTATTGTTCTGGACTGGCTTGTATTAGCACATGCATGTAATCCTAGCACCGATATGGAAGGATCCCACTAGTTCAAGGCCAGCTGGGTCTACAGTGTTAGTTCTAGGCCACCAGATCTATATAGTGAGATCTGTCTTTAAAAAAAGACAGGAAGGAAGGAAGGAAGGAAGGAAGAAAGGAAGGAAGGAAGGAAGGAAGGAAGGAAGGAAGGAAGGAAAGAAGGAAGGGAGGGAGGGGAATCGGAGAATCTCCGGTTGTTCATGGGGTTTGGTAGTGTCCTTCCCTCGCCTTTAGTCATAGCACCAAGACAGAGGCAGGCAGATCTCTATGAACTTGAGGCCAACCTGGTCCAGTGAATTCCAAACCAGTCAAGGCAACACAGGAAGACTTTATCTTAATTTTTACTTTTTTCTGAGTTTGAAAATTACTAGCAAAGCAACTAGCCCCAGGCTAAAAAGGCCTAGAAATTAAAGACTGTCACGAACAATGGAGAACAGCTCTGCTTTCCACCTGGAGCGATTTTAATTTTAATTTTGAATTGAACCAATATGAGTGAGGGAAACCAGTTTAAAAAGGGTTTCCTTGTTTTGTTCTGGCAACAGAGTCCTTTGCTTTACAGAAGATTTTCAGTTTTAGGAGGTCTCATTTATTGATTGTTGCTCTTAGAACCTGAGCTATTGGTGTTCTATTCAGGAAGTTGTCTCCTGTGCCAAGGCTCTTCCCCACTTTTTCTTCCAACAGGTTTAATGTTGAGGTCTTTGATCCACTTGGACTTTAATTTTGTGCAGAGTGATAGATATGGGTCTATTTGCATTTTTCTACATGTGGACTTCCAGTTAGACCAGCACAATTTGAAGATGCTATCTTTTTTTCCATTGTATTTTTTTTTCCAGCCTACAGACTGGAAAATATCTTTACCAACCTTACATCTGACTGAGGGCTAATATCCAGAATATGTAAAGAACTCAAGAAATTAGACACCAACAAACCAAATCATCCAATTTAAAAAATGGGGTACAGAGCTAAGCAGAGAATTTTCAACAGAGGAATACCAAATGGTAGAGAAACGCTTAAAGAAATGCTTGACATCCTTAGTCATCAGGGAAATGCAAATCAAAACAACTCTAAGATTCCATCTTACACCAATCAGAATGGCTAAAATCAAAAACTCAAATGACAACACATGCTGGAGAAAATGTGGAAAAAGGGGAACCCTCCTCCATTGCTAGTGGGAACACAAACTTGTATAACCACTTTGAAAATCAGTCTGGCGCTTTATCAGAAAATTGGGAATAGCACTACCTCAAGATCCAGCTTTACCACTCCTAGGCATATACCCAAAAGATGCTCCACCATTCAGTAAGGACATTTCCTAAACTCTATTCATAGCAGCTTTATTTGTAACAGCCAGAATCTGGAAACAACCTAGATGTTTTTTTTTTAATTTAATTTTTTATTAATTACACTTTATTCACTTTGTATCCCCCCTGTAGCGTCCTCCCTCCTCCCATCCCAGCCCCTCCCTTCCTCTCCCTTCTGCACGCATGCCCCTCCCAAAGTCCACTGATAGGGGAGGTCTTCTTTTCCTTCCTTCTGATCCATGTCTATCAGATCTCATCAGGAGTGGCTGCATTATCTTCCTCTGTGACCTGGTAAGGCTGCTTTCCCCCAGAGGGAGGTGATCAAAGAGCAGGTCAATCAGATTAGGTCAGAGACAGTCCCTGTTCCCATTACTATGGAACCCACTAGGAGACTGAACTGCCATGGGCTACATTTGTGCAAGGGTTCTAGGTTATCTCCATGCCTGGTACTTGCTTGGAGTATCAGTCTCAGGGAAGATCCCTGTGCTCAGATTTTTTGATTCTGTTGCTTTCCTTGTGGAGCTCCTGTCCTCTCTAGATCTTACTATTTTCCACTTCTTTTATAAGATTCCGTGCACTCTGCCCAAAGGTTGGCCATAAGTCTCAGCATCTGCTTTGATAGTCTTCAGGGCAGAGCCTTTCAGAGGCCCTCTGTGGCAGGCTCCTAACTTGTTCCCTGTTTTCTCCTTCTTCTGATGTTCACCCTCTTTTCCTTTCTGGATGGGGATTGAGCATTTTAGCCAGAGTCCTCCCTCTTGATTAGTTTCCTTAGGTGTACAGATTTTAGTAGATTTATCCTATGTTATATGTCTATAAAGAGAACTCCCCTTTTCAATGGACTAGGGGAAGGGGATGGGGGAAGAGGAAGGAAGGACAGACAGGGAGAAGTTGAGGGAGGGGGCTTCAATCAGGATATATAATGAATAAATTGTAAAAATAATAAACAAACAAACAAACAAACAAATAAATAAATAAATGGGGGGAAAAGGTTTCCTCTTGGTGATTGAAGATCCTGCTTATTATGATGGTCAGGGTTTCCTGTTTCTTTCTCCTACTCAAAGGCACATACAGACTCGAAAAAATACCAAGAATGCATTACTCAAAGCAAACTGATAGTACAAATTAGAGGTACATGCTGCAAAGATGGACAGCCAGCAACATGGCTGCCGGTTCTCAAGAGCCTGATTAATGCGTAGGCTTTCTTGTATGGGCCTCAAGAGCAGGAGGTCTTATGGGTTTAGTAGGAGGAGGGGAGGGTAGTTCTTTGTTTTGAGTTGATTGGACTGTATAATCATTTGTCTGCTTCTACGTTCCTTCTTATAATAACTATGATTATTTTGCACACCTAATTATAGGCATAAGATTGCAAATAGAAGCCAGGTTAGAAGGTGAGGTCCAGGACAGCCAAGGCTACGCAGAGAAACCCTGTCTTGAAAAACAAACAAACAAATCTCACCCTGAAAGCTGGGCGTGGTGGCGCACACCTGTAATCCCAGCACGTGGGGGAGGCAGAGGCAGGTGGATCTCTGTGAGTCCGAGGCCAGTCTGATCCACAACTCGAGTCCAGGACAGCCAACGTTACACAGAGAAAGCCTGTCTCGAAAAACAACAAACAAATTCACCCTGAGAAAGGCTGGGGGCTACCGTGGGATCCTGAACATCCAGTATAGGCCCTGACTGGCTAATAAAGACTTTCTGGTGGCTTAAGCCCACATGTTAGACGTCTTCTCTGGTGGCTACCCCACAAAGTGACAAGTGCTCGTGAAATGTTATCTTTCAGGACAAGGCACAGTCTGAGAGACAGTATTTTTTTTTAAGGCATGTCAGAAAATTTTACTGTAGGTAACAGAAATAAAACCAGCCACCGTTTTTGAAATACATCAAATGTTAATATACATAGAAATATTTTAGGAAACAGTGAGTATAATGAAACAGCTGGCATCCAACAGTCTATCCCACAGTGCCTATGGTAATTCAGTTTTGTAAAGATGAATATTTCTTTTGACAATTTAAAGGGTCAAGTTGATCCCTTTGGGTCTGTACCTTTTTGATATTTAGTAAATAATAATCTATTTTATCCCAGTAAGTATGCTACACAATATAAAATAGCAATAATTAAGACAAATGCCGGGAATATGGTATTGTGGTAGCTAAGATTAAATTAACTCAATCAAAATATACAAGGCTATACATATATGACTGAAACAGACTAAGAAGTTTGGAGACTTGATAAGAAAAAAAATTTAAGTATTTTTTAAAGTGCCTGAGACTCCTTTATTTCTACTTTTCTGTTTTTTTTTTTTTTTTCCCCCAAAGGATTTCTGAGAAAAATTTAGTTTGAAGAAAGTTTACAGAGCAAAGCTATTAAAGGTTACATTTTCTCTCCTGCTCTTCTCAACATCTTACATGCACTGAATTCAATAATTAAATTCTTCAATAATTGTTCTTCAATAATTAAGATGTATTTTGCCATAATTATTATTCATATATATTCATTATATTATTGTTTATAATGCCATATCATAATTGTCATGTATGTGAAAATAACATATAAAACATATTGATAATTATATGTGTGTACATTTATCATTCATTGTTTGAATATATGTATGTATATACACACACACACACTTTTACACATTTTTTTTAATTTTAATTTAATTTTATTTTTAATTACACTTTATTTACTTTGTATCCCTCCCCTCTAGTTCGTGGAGAAGGGGGAGGAAGGGAGGGGTTGGGAAGGGAGGAGGGAGGGAACTAGAGAGACAGCATTTTACACACAATGGAGGAACTTAGAGCAGGGCACAGCCGGATCCCAGTAAAGGTGCTGGAGGGCTGACGGTGTAGCTCAGTGGGAAAGCCCTTGCCTAGCGAAGCCATAGACTCTAGCCCCTGTGTAAGGATAGAAGGGAAATGTTAGAAAAGTCTAAAAAGAAAGAAAGAAAGAAAGAAAGAAAGAAAGAAAGAAAGAAAGAAAGAAAGAAAGAAAGAAAGAAAGAAAGAAGACATTCTGAGGCTGAGGCACGCTAGACTCCCTGGGCTCAGTCCCTAGTGCCGCTTGAACTGAGTGTGATGATGCAAACCTGTAATGTGGGTGGATCTGACGGTCACCTTTGGTTATTCCGTCTTTAAGACGAGTCTGGGCTACATGAGCCAAAATATCAGGAAAAAGAAAAAGAAAGAAAGAGAGAGAAAGGAAGAAAGGAAAAGAGAAGTGGCTTTGCCGCCGGCGCTCGCTTCGGCAGCACGTATTCTAAAACTGGGACTGAAGGAGAAGAGTAGCACAGTCCCTTCTGCAGACAGGGATGGCATGCAAGTTCATGAAACGTTAGCTATTTTTATTCCTATAATTGAAGGGGGGGGTCTTGAGAGGCCCCCAAAATTGCATCCACTGTTTTGAATTTTATAATAAAGAATATCATAAGAATCAAACAATGAAGGCCTTATTGTCACTGGCTTTTGGCTGTCATCACTTACTCCAGTTTTAGTTGACTTTGCTTTTGTCTAAAAATAAGAAAGAAGTAGCCAGAAGATATAAATGAGTGTGTTCAAGGCATTTGCCCTAGTTTCTCTGTGCTGTGTCTAATCGTGGAGCTTGTCTTTTGTTGTGCTTTGTCACTGCACTTGTTTTTGTTTTTCATCTAAGACTAAAATGCTTTTCATGCATAGCAATAAATAGTCAATAGTTTAGTGGTTAAACAGTGTCCTCCAAAATGTGTCATGTCTTAACTCCCACAAGCTTTGCCTTACTGGAGAAAATTTTTGCCTCTGGGCCTGATCTTGCTGGCCTAAAATCCCAGCAAGGCGAAGGCCGAAGCAGGACTGTTCTTGTTCAAAACCAGGCTGGGCTGCACGACAAAAGCCTGTCTCAATTTTAACAGAACCAAAGCCAAAACAAAACCCTTTTATTTTTGGATGTACTCATGAGAAGAGCATTCTGATGACCCTTCATGGATTACCCACCTGGGTGGTGAATACAGCCGCAGGGAAGGAAAAGGTGGCGAGGAGATGCTGACAGGCATTGAAGAAGAAAATGGAAGAAAAGAAAGAAAAGAAACTGTCCAGTGAGCAGGAAGATCTAATGGGAGAGGGAGGAGTAATAAACAGGTGGGTGGGGATGCTGGGATATGCTTGTCCTAAGCTGTGTTCCTTTATAGAAATTAATTCATTATATCGCACTTATTTGTTTAATTATTTGTGTGTGTGCGCACACACAGGGAGCATGCGTGTTGTGGAGGTTAGAGGACAACTTATGAAAGTTGGAGTTCTTCTCTCACTGTGTGAGTCCTGGGAGCAGAAAGAAGTCATCAGCTTGGTGGCAGAAATCTTTACTCACTGAGCCATCTTGCCAGCCCCTGAAGTGCAGTCTTCTGTAAAATTGTCCTATTGTAGTGTATACAATGAGAAATATTTTTTAAAAGATGCAGTCTGAAGCTAGAATTTCTTTGGCTCTATCTATCTATCTATCTATCTATCTATCTATCTATCTATCTATCT
>NW_026587216.1:26986398-27036014 GCF_907164565.1 Psammomys obesus
TCTATCTATCTATCTATCTATCTATCTATCTATCTATCTATCTATCTATCTATCTTCTATCTATCTATTTAGAATCACAGTGTCATAAAGCCCAGGCAAGCCTCAGATCTCAGTAAGTATGTAGCTGAGGCTGTCCTTGAGCTCCTGTTTGTCCTGCCTCTAGCTCCCAAGTGCTGAAATTATAGGTGTGTGCCATGCTGGCTCAGATAGACTGGAATTTTAAAACCCCAATGTGTCAGGAGCCATTAAAAGCTGGAAGGATGGTTTCTCCCCACCACTGGAGCTGGGATGACATGTCTCGACATGCCTGGCCTTTGTTCAGGCTTGTACTTTAAACTTTAATCCAATAACCCAAAAACATAATTTTTGGTTCTTTAGTCTCTCATCTACAGTCCTTAAATATCCTGCCTGCCATAGTATGGGTGCTGTTTCCTCTGGTCTTGTCCTCTGAGCCTGGTGAACAAACCCAGGAGTCCAGGTTTCTAAACAAACCTGCCCCTTTCATGCTTTTGATCTGGCTTGGATTGGCATATTTTGTTGGCAGAGATAACCTATCAGTCAACATGAGAAGTTTGCCATGAAGACAGAGGGATACAGCAGAAGGCTATGCCAGATGGAGACTGGATGGCAGGTAAAAAGGGCAAGTGGCTGGGAGGTAGTCAGACTAGCATTATTGGGTTAGAACAGTAGAATATCTGC
Organism: Psammomys obesus; assembly: GCF_907164565.1. Lineage (NCBI taxonomy): Eukaryota > Metazoa > Chordata > Mammalia > Rodentia > Muridae > Psammomys > Psammomys obesus. The sequence continues at coordinate 26,987,098 of NW_026587216.1, forward strand.
CCAGTTATAGAGATTAAAGCTTGTTGAATAAAAAAAAAAAAAAAAAAGAAAGCTGGAAGGACAAAGGTTTCCCTCTGAAAGTCTGGCAGGACACCCTTCCTGCTCAGTGCCTCGCTATCAGACTTCTGGCTTCAAGAACCATGAAGCTGGTGGGTCTGTTACTTGAAGAAATTTGATTTGTGAGACTCGGAAAAGGCAGCAACAGGAAGTGACCGTCATGCCATCTCGAAGGGAATAGTGCAGGTGAGTCTCTGTGTTTGTGAGATCTTGTTAGCAGGATCCGTTCACTTTGAGACTGATGACAGGGCAGCTCAGTTGCCTCCTCTCTCTTGCCACCAGTGTTACATGATACTCCCTCCCCACTGTGTCTTTATTCCTGGACCACTGAGCTGAGTAGGACACTCTAAGGTATGCCCAAGGTGACTCATTAGCAAGGCAACACCCTAATTTAGTATCCTAATGTCAGAAAGCACAAGGCTAATGAAGGATGATTTTTTTTACCCCAGTGGATACCAGGATTACAGGCGTGTGACACCATGCCCCTCCCCACTTTTTGTTGGGTTTTATTTTGTTTTTTCAAGACAGGGTTTCTTTGTGTACTCTGGCTGTCCTGGACTCTCTTTGTAGAACAGGTTGGCCTCTAACTCACAGCGATTCCCCTGCTTCTGCTTCCCTGAGTATTGGGACTAAAGTGTGCACCACCATGCCTGGCTGGTTTAGAGCATCTTTTTAGGACAAGAAAATAGTTCTTCTCCAACAGCTGCCAGCCATATATATAACTAAATAGATAGATAGATAGATTTATATATATATATATATATATATATATATATATTCTTTTTGACCATAAAAAAATAGGAACTGGGCATGCAGTTTAGTTAGTAGAATGCTTTCCTAGCATTCTCAAAGCCTTGTCTTCAACCTGCAACAACACATAAACTGGGCTTGAGTGATGCCTACCTGCAAACTCAACACCAGGGAAGCAGAGGCAGAAGGATCAGGGGCTCAAGATCACCTTCTGCTATGTCTTGAGTTCAAGGCCAGCCTGAGAAGAGTAAGAGCATCTGTAAAAGAAAATAGTAGCTGGGCGGTGATGGCGCATCCTTTATTCCCAGCACTTGGGAGGCAGAGGCAGGAGGATTTCTGAGTTTGAGGCCAGCCTGGTCTACAGAGTGAGTTCTAGGACAGGCAGGACTATTTAGAGAAACCTGTTTTTGAAAACCATAATAATTATCAATAATAATTAATAATAAAATGTAAGGTAAAATGAAATGCAGAAAATGTATTGTATGTATGTATGTATGTATGTATGTATGTATGTATGTATGAATATGTGGGTGCCTCACAGGTGAGAGGCCACCTACCACACATCCACTATACTGGCTAAGAATAAAAAAGACAAACAAAGCCAGGCGGTAGTGGCACATGCCTTTAATTCCAGCTCTTGGGAGGCAGAGGCTGTTGGATCTTTATGAGTTCGAGGCCAGCCTGGGCTACAGAATGCATTCCAAGACAGTCAAAAGTACACACAGAGAAACCCTGTATCAAAACCAAACCAAACGAAACAGAACACAAAAACAAAAGACAAAGAAACCAAGATTGTCTGAGAGGAGCAGCAGGGATGCGTATCCTAGATGGAGAGAGGTAACCACTGCAGCGTCTTAAAAACCAGCAGGGTCGAAGGAGTTCACTATTCACCTAGTTCGCTGCCCGGAAGTGCTCTACTTGGGTTTTTACTCCAAAGAATAAGTTAATTTACACCCTTAGAGAGACTCAGAGCAGAATGTTCACGATGGATCCTCCATAATGGTCTAGAACTAGAATGAGCACAAATCTCCACTCTTAAAAGAATAGTTGCAGGATTTCCTTATGTTAGAGTGACACAGGGCAAGAAGCAATCAAAAGGAGAATGGAAGACTGAGGAGTTGGTGAAGTGGCTAAGGGGACTGGTTACTTTCCCGGGGGACTCAGGTTCAATTCCCAGCGCCCACATGACAACTCGCAACTGCCTGTAACCCCCACTTAGGGAATCTGTTGCTGTCTTCTGGCCTCTGAGGGCACTGCACAGTCATACATTCAGGCAAGCACTTGTGCACACAGCAATAAATAAAAAGAGAAGAGAGAGAGAATGCTACAAGAGTGAATATTAAAAACCTGCTAAAAGAAGCCAAATATAAAAGAATGTATGTGAAGCCCGGAGGCGGTGGCGCACACCTTTAATCCCAGCACTTGGGAAGCAGAGGTGGGGGAGTCTCTGAGTTCAAGGCCAGCCTGGTCTACAGAGTAAGTCCAGGGACAGTCAGAGCTACACAGAGAATCATTGTCTCAACAATGAATAGAAAACAAATAAACAAACAAAGAGTATATATGAAAAAAAAGGCTTTATATGGGTCAGCCCTTGGATAGACCCTTTCCAAGCCTGGTGAGCTGAATTTTATCATTGAATCCACATGGTAGAGGGAAAGAACTAACTCAGGCACATTGTTTTCTGACACACACACACACACACACACATACACAATGACACTTCACTCCACTGATATTAAATAATAGAAAATAATAGAGGTAAGTAGTAACAGTAATAATAATAGCAAAGAATATATGGAAGTCTAGTTAATGGCACACGCCTGTAATACTAGCACTTGAGAAATATATATATATGTGTGTATGTGTGTGTGTGCATATACATGTATTTTCTGAAGTGTACATGAACATGTATAATAGCATATGTATGTGACATATACAAGAAAGTATATACAGTATATGATCCCATTCACATAAGGTTCAAGAAAGGAACATCAAATTCATATAGTACATAACACATGTATGTTTAACTGTACAATAAACTAGTTTTCCCTAGCATATAAGCATGCCCATCCTATCATTCATCTGGGTCTCATATACGTATCTCAACAGAATAACACATACAAGTCAACTTATACCATTCAATAACTCATTCACTCACTATGGATATATCTGGGTTATCAAGCAGACACAATTTCAGGCAAAGAATTTCTCTTCCACATGACCATCCTCTTCCATCCTCGGTGAAACCAACAACCCGTGCACTCATACTCCCCTTTTCACTCCATTTTAACTCTGGGGTTACCAGCCCGAGTCTTTACCTGGCATCTGGTACCATCGGTGCTTAGGTGCCATGAAGTGCATCACTGTCCGTAGGTTCCCCTTACATAAGACGTCTTGATGGACTGGCGTCTAATCAGCCCATGACCAGCATAACTGTGGTCTCATGCACTTGGTTTTTTGTTTTTTTGTTTTTTTACTTTTAAGAGGCTGGAACTCAAGGAGCTCGGTGGGTAAAAACACTTCCTGCCACGTCTCAAAACCTGAGTACAACCCGGAAGCCTACACGGTGGGAGAGCAGAACTAACTTTCTCACAAGTTTTCCAAGGCAAAGTGGGTACACACTTTTGCCTGTACTACACACACACACACACTCTCTCTCTCTCTCTCTCTCTCTCTCTCTCTCACTGGCCTAACCAAAGGTTTTCATGTCTTGCCGTAAGCAAATTGTATGTTCTTAAGAAAAGCTTAAGAACATACAATGTTGCCTCAGTTATCCGAATACACACCTTGGGCAGGACGGAAGGCTCTGAGGTTAAGAAGCGCTTGCTGCATCTTCGGAGGACCCTGGCTCAGGGTCTAGCACCCACAGTGCGTGGCTCACAGCTGCCTGTAACTCCCAATCTGGAGGACCCAGCGCCCTCCAAAAGCACCCGCATGCGCATGGCGTATGTGCATACAGAACACTCAGGCCTATGTACACACACAAACTAGAAATTAAGAAACAGGCTGGAGCGAAGACTCAGCAGTTAAGAGCACTGCCTCCTCTCCCCCAAGGACCCCTACTCAATTCTCAGTACTCACATATCAGCTCACAACGGTCTGTGACTCCCAGCTCCAAGTGACCCAAGGCTCTTGTCTGTTGAGGGTACCAAGCGCATACATGTTGCATAAACATGTATGCAGGCAGAAATACCCCCACACATAAAAAAGTAAATAAAAACCAAAAAGGTTTTAAAACCAAAAAAGTAAATCTTCCAAAATAAATAAAATATTTAAAATACCTATGACATGGTGATATATTGGCTTGATATGGGCCTGCTCACTGATTGGCTGGCCACGACGGCTGGCCAGCGAATCCAGCCTGTCTCTGTCTCCTCCGGGCTGGGTTTGTAAACGCTCGGCAGGCAATGCTCCACTTTGTACTTAAGCTCTAGAGTCTGAGCCCAGGTCCACAAGCTCTGTGAACAAGGACTCTGTACTGGGGTTCCAGGGTCTGCATCTCGGAGAGCATGTGAGATCAGAGAAGAACCTGCAAGAGTCATTTTTCTCATCTTCCCCGAGGGTCCTGGGGATGATGCTCAGGCTGTCAGGCTGGCCCACGAATGCCTTTAACTTGCTGAGTCAGCCATCTCAACGCCCCTTCTCTTTGTTTTCTTTGAGACTAGGATTTGCACTACAGCCCAGGCTAACTTTAAACATAGAGTGAGAACCTGTCTCTAAAATAAAATAAAAATGAATGAATGAATATTTCTGTTTATTTCCCAAAGAAATTAACTGACAAAAATCCAATGGGCTCTTGAATTTCATAGAAAAGAAATATATATATATATATATATATATATATATATCCTCACATATATGAATATATATGAATATATATATGAATATATATATATATCTTCACACATATATATAGTTTTGTTTTTAAGTGCTAAATGCACCATCAGGTATAACAGTAAGATGAATGATGTAGTTGCTCTTTCTGCAGCCAGAGATTTACCCTCTGGGATTGAAGCTTATTAACCTTGGTCTAATTGTGGTTTTGAGCTGTCACTCATTTATTATTTATCCTCATCCCCTCTAACCTGGTTCTCTATCCATTTTAAACAAACAAGACAGCACTAAAAGCTCTCTTAAACCGCCTCAGACAGCAGACATCTTTTCCTTAGCTGGGTCTGGAGGTCTGCTCCTTGCTACAGTGGGCGGGGGCTGGGGTGCAGTCGTGGCAGGGTGCTGGTCTGGGGTGTGCATGGCCCTAAGCTCTGTGCCAGGCTTGGTAAAAACAAAACAAGGGTTGAGCATTACAGGGTCAGTAGCAGACTTCTCTAGATAAGCTAACCTTTGTTTAGGCATCATTTTTCCCTCTTTCTTTTCCTCCCTCCCTCTTACTCCCTCCTCCCTCCCATCTCTCTTCTTTCTTTCATACTATCTCAGTGTATCACAGGTTAGCTGGAACTCATATGTAGTTGAGAATGACCTTGAACTCCTGGTTCTCCTACCTGTACCCACCTTCCTGGTATTACAGGTATGGACCACCGCACCTGGTTTATGGAGTGCCAGGGATTGAACCAAAGGCTTAAGTTAGGCAAACCCTCGAGTTACTAACTGTATTCCATCCCTAGTCCCCAGCTTCTACTGCCTGTGGTCCAGGTAGATGGAGAAAGATTAGGAGTTCAACAGCCCGGGATACATGAGACCCTGACTTAACAAACTAAGCAGGGCCAGGGAGATGACTTGGCTGGCAAGGATGCTAATGGCCAAGCCTGATGACCTGATTCTGATTCCCAGAACATGTATGACCGAGGAGAGAATGGACTCCCTCAAGTCATACTCTGAACCGCACAGGTATACTGCAGCACGGCTGAGCCCACCTATACTCACACCCACACAAAATAAATAAATACATGTGAAAAGGGAAAACAGCAAAAGCTAACAGAAAGTGGCAGAGCCGTGGTGTGGAAATGGTGGTATCCCTTGGTGTATGGACCCCAAGAGCCTTGTAGAGACCAGCCTTCCCTGATGCTCACTGCTTATATAACATGTCCTAGTGTCTGCACGCCTCTTTCGTGTATTTAAGCTCATTAGTTAATTACAGTTATTTGGTCCCTCACTCAGGGTTTTGCTGTGCAGCCCTGGCTGTCCGGGAACTTGCTCTGTAGACCCGACTGGCCTATGTGTTTAGTTTTGGGGCAGGTAACAATAGCCCTAGTTAGCTGCAAAAGCCTCTGCTTTCACATAGCATCTCCACCACCCTCGCCAGATCACTTATACAGTAATGTAAAGTAATGCAAATACTTTTTTTTTGTTTTGCTTTTTTCGAGACAGGGTTTCTTTGTGTAGCGTTGGCTGTCCTGGACTCTCTTTGTAGACCAGGCTGGCCTTGAACTCAGAGATCTGCCTGCTCCTGCCTCCCAGATGGCTGGGATGACAGGTGTGCGCCACCACGCCTAGTTTATGCAAATACTTTTATTTAGTTGGAAAAAAAAAAAAAAAGCCAGGCATTGTGGCACATACCTTGAATCCAAGAACAGCCAAGGCCAAGGGCTATATACAAAAAATTCCTGTCTCAAAAACAGGACAAGACAAAGCAAGAAAACCAGAAACAAATTCTGCCTTATACAAAAACAGACAATATTTTCTACTTGAGCTCCATTGTACCTTTGGAGGTAACAGTGGCTGGGACAGAGTGCCGCCTGCTTGAGGAATATTTTGCCCAGCTGAAAGGTCAAGGTGAATGGTGCGTGAGGCCACTTCTGTACTTGACTAAAGTCCGCCTTCCACTTGTTTTCTCCCCCCAAAATTGCCTGCCACGGGGACTCAGCCAATAGAAACGCAATCTCTTTACCTGCCTCTGGTAGTCTCCTCCTTCCTAGCACACTTGAAAGGAGGGTTCCCTCTAGGCCTTGTTCATGTTCATTCTCACTTTTGTCCTCTTTGTTTTCAAAATCAGCCAACTCTGGGAAGGCAGGCAATCAAGAAGTAGCTCCCTGTGAACTCAGCTCAGGTGAAAAGACATGGGCTGCTGAGTAAACCATTTATTTTGCACATAAGGTGCCACAGGCCTTTAATCCCAGCATTTAGGAGTCAGGGAAGAGTAGACCTCTGTGAGTTCAAGCCCACCTATCGAGTTCCAGCCCAGCCTAGAATGCACAGTGGGATCCTGTTTCAAACAGAAACAAACACCCACCTCTTCTCTGGGTGACTCTTGAGCCTTAAAGTTTTATGGTAACCCTAGGTTTTTTTTTTGTTTGTTTGTTTGTTTTTTGTTTTTATCACCTAGGGAGTTCTGGAAACAACTCTAAACTGTTGGCACCACCCTTGGAGTTTTATTCAGCCGGGGAAAGCCCCCTAAAATTCCATTTTTTTCAGTCAGGTTCTAGGCTGCTATTCTGAGTACCTTACAGCTTCAAGTCTGGCCTAGTTCTGTGGTGTCTTGGGAAAGTCAGTTAACCTTCAGAAGAAACAGTGACGGGTGAGGCAGATAAACGGCCACATTTGTGTGACTTGAGCCAAACTCCATAGTAATCAGGCTTCACGTAATTCTAGAACAGGGAGGTTGAAGCAAGGGGATTGTGGTATTTTGATACCTGCTTCGATTACATAGTGAGACCCTGTCTTAAACAAATAAGCATATGCACAGACATAGTGACTAGAGAAAGCCTAGGGGGTGCTGGAGAGATGGCTCAGAGGTTAAGAGCACTAGCTGCTCTTCCTAGAGGTCCTGAGTTCAATTCCCAGCAACCACATGGTGGATCATGACGATCCATGATGTGATTAGCCCTCTTCTGGCGTGCAGGTATCCATGCAGATAGAGCACTCATATACGTAAAAATAAATATATTTTTAAAAAAGAGTGTTTAGGGAAGACTGATATCTCCAGCCTCCTGACAGAATGCAGTCTGTTTTGCTTTTCTTAGTTTAATTTTACTGTTTTTAACCTTTTTGTTTTGTTTCGTTGTTGTTGTTGTTGTTGTTTTTCCAGACAGGGTTTCTCTGTGTAGTCTTGGCTGTCTTGCACTTGCTTTGTAGACCAGGCTGGCCTCTAACTAACAGTGATCCACCTGCCTCTGCCTCTCAGAGTGCTGGAATTACAGGTGTGTGCCACCTTACCCCGTTTAACCTTTATTTTTATTTTATGTGTATGTGTTTTAACCTGTGTGTCTGTGTCACGCATGTAGTGCCCGAGAAAGCCAGAAGAGGGTGCTAGATTCCCTGGGACTGGAGTTACAAGTAATTGTTGGTCACAGTGTGTGTGTGTGTGTGTGTGTCAGGAACTGAAATTGAACCTGGGTCTCTGAAAGAGCAGCCAGTGCTCTTAACCACTGAGTCACCTCTCCAGCCCCAAATCTGCTTTTCTGCTTTTCTTACCCAATGGAATTAGCAATTAATTTTCAGTGCTGGAGATTAAACCATTTATTCTCTCACCTCACGCATGAGCTCTGCCATTGCCCTACATTCCTCAGACGCAACAAGGCAATTTTTGTTTAAAAAAAAAAAAGTCTAATTCTTAAAAAAAAAAAAAAAAAAAAAGGTCTATGTAAAGATTTGGAAGAGGTCTGGCCCATCCCAGAACAATACTGTGAGCTGGCTGGCCTCCTCACAGACTCACAGCCTGGGAAATTAACCTCTGACTGAAAGCAAAGTGCTTCTGCCTGAGGCTGGTCAATTATGCATGCGTGTGTGTGAGTCCTGTGAGCAGCTCGCTGGGGAGTGACTAAGAGGGGATCCGATTCAGCGATAGATGCGGGGCTCCCGGAGACATTATGAGTTAATAAAACTCATTACCTTTTAGTTGCTTAGTTTCCTTCTGGCCAGGAACAAGATGTTCATTTAGTTTGGTGTAATGTGTGCGAGCTCGTAAGTACAATTAAAGTAACTTTTGTGAAAAACAATGCAGGTAATGGTTTAAAGTAGTTATCATTTGTGGAATGGTGATGATACTTTCTTTTTTTTTCACACTTTATTCATTATATATCTTGATTGAAGCCCCCTCCTTCAACTCCTCCCTGTCCCACCCTCTCTCCCTCTTCCCCCCCATCCCCTTCCTCTAGTCCACTGAAAGGGGGAGCTCTCCTCCTTTGCCATCTGCCCATGGCTTGTCAAGTCTCATCAGGACTGCCCGGAGTGATGATACTTTCTTAGACCTTCGCTCTCTGGAATATAAATATCATCAACAGAACTTATAGTAGCTTGGAACGGTGGCACACAGTTGAAACCCAAGCATTCAGGAGGCAGAGGCAGGAGAGTGGCTGAAAGTTTGAGGCTGGCCTGGTCCATAGTGAATTCTAGATAGCCAGAGCCACACAGAGAGTTGTTTGTCTAAAAGCACAAGAAAAGAAAACACACAGAGAAAATTCATATGAACCCACTCACATTTAGAGATAATCAGATCTGGGAGCAACATTATATTTGAAGGCCCAAGCAGGTATGTGAGGGGAAACAGGAGTATTAATAAAACCGTTAATTTTGTGAAATGAAGGTGCAAACCTTAGGAAAAGAAAGTAACTTATCAAAAAAGAAAAAAAAAACAAATGCTCATTTACGACTTTATGTTTAGGAAGAAAAGACATTTATATCAAGGCAAAATAAATATTGGAGACTTCACCTTTTGGAGAATGAGGACATAAACTGAGCTGAGTGCTTGAGCCTATTCCTCAGGCTGAGCAATCCCCCTGCCTCCACCCCTGCTCCCCTCCTGCTGTTACTATAGGAATATGCCACTTAATTAGGACTTGGCGTTTTGCCTTTTTTTTTTCTTTTTAAGGTTTATTATTATTATTTTTATTTTACTTTTTGAAAGACTTCACATAGCCTAGGTTGCCCTTGAACTTGCTACATAACTGAAGCTGCCTTTGAGTTGCTACACCCCAAATCTGGCTGCTTTTAGTACTTTCCAGTGGATCGTCATGAGAATATAGTGAACAATACACACAAAAGAAAAGGTGTGAGGGAACTGGACTTGTAAGAACTAAGCAAAGAGACAGTACAGTAGCTCTTGGCTGTGTGCATAGCCCTAGGTGGTCTGAGGCAAGATGGACCCTTAAAAGCTCAAGTCCAGTTCAGTCTACGGAGGGAGGCATTGTCTCAAAAACTAAACAAGCTGCCGGGCATGGTGGCACACACCTTCAATCCCAGTGCTCAGGAAAGCAGGGGCAGCTGGATCTCTGTGAGTTCGAGGCCAGCCTGGTGCAAATGAGTCCAGGACAGCCAAGGCTACACAGATAAACCGTGTTTTGAAAAGCAAACAAACGAACAAACAAACACAAGCAAACAAAAAAACAAACCAGAGGAAATCAGACTTAAAGACTTTAGAAAAACAATCCAGCAAAATGGACATCCTGCAGGACGGTATAGTGAGGTGGCACAGTGTACTGGGCACTCAAGAGCCCTGATGTCCATCTCCAGAACCCCCCAAAACACACACACAGAAGCAAAAGCCCCATCTCAGTTTGCAAAACTGTTCCCCCTCTCAGGAAACTTGCTGGCGTTGCTTTGGCCTTGAGGCTGGAGAAGAGTCTAAGATTCAGCTTTGTTGGTGGGGTAGAAAAAGAACTAGAGAACAGATCTGTCTGCACAGTGGGGGTGAGTGGGGGGCAGAAATGTCGGGGCCATGCCAGAATTTGGAAGCTGAAGTGGGAGGATTAAGAATTTAAGGCCAGCTTCAGCTAAATATAATGAGTTTTAGGACACAGCCTGGGAGGGTCGTTGGTGAGGATTGTGGGAAGATGTGCCCCCAGGAAGTTTTGTACAGTGCTCAAGTGACTGTGAACTAGTCCACACACGGACATTAAAAGATTGGCTGAGATAGAGGGGGGAGTACCTTGCATGCCTGAGGCCTTGGATTCCACCTGCAGAGCAGATAGATGGAGAAGAGAGAGGAGAGGGAGAGAAGGTAGAGGAGGAGAGAGAGGGAGGGAGGGAGGGAGAGAGAGAAGAGAGAGATTAATTGAATATCATGATCATTGAATCGAGTTTATGCCAAGTATCTCTAGGCATTCTCTGTGGGCTAATAAAAATGTTTATTTTTATAATTACTGTACTAAGCTGAATCAGTTTAAAAATAAAATCTGATGTTAGATTTCGACATTCAATAGGCTCTGTCAGCTAATCATTTCTTTAGAGGAGAAAGTACTGCACACGAATGCTTCTCTTTTCCTCTGTGGCCCTATTAATCCATTCATTGACTGCCACATCATGGACAAAGGAGAAAGGTCGGATGAACTTTCCGGACGCTTATTAGACCCACTTGGCTAATAACCTACAGATCAAGCTTCTTGGTTGTTGCTTTAGGAAAGATCTGGCCTACGCTCGCTCGGAAGAACTAACAAACGTCTTTTGTTGGTGTTAAAATACCTGTAGGTTCGGGAACAGTGATTGGTGAGGGTCTGGAGGCAGAGTGTGGGGGGGACGTTTTGAAAACCTTCAGGGGTTTTCAGAGGTCTACGCCAAATTGTACTTGCCTGAAGGTGCTGCTGGGATCCTGGCTGTCAAGTTGCCTGTGTTTGTGGGGATCTATTTAGTTTAAAATGAAGCACTCAGGCCACCTTTGAAACAAAGAAAAGCACCCACTTTCCAACAGCTCCATCCCTTTGAGCTATTGTCTGCTTGCAAATTCGTTCCCTGGGGTTTCTTCTCAAGACTGAATATGTGACTAAGAAGGTTTTGTTAAGTAAATTGGCAAGTAACTGTACAAGAAAAAGAGGTTTGGGTTTTTTACATTTTTTGTTCTGTTTTTGTTTGTCTTTTTTTCTTTTTCTTTTTTTTAAAGATTGAGTAGCACAGGGTAATTTAGAGCGCACAATTTTCTGTTTTCTGTCTCCCAAGATTACAGACAAGCGTCACCATACCCAGAAAAAAAAGCCATTAAAATGTTTTAAATTTAATGTCACTAGCTGTTAACACTAGATTTTCATCCTAATAAGTAGAGATGGAAATTACTACTGTCCTTCATTTGTGGAGATAAAACTGCCCAAAGATGGGCTGGCAGGTCTGTGTGCCTCCATGGCTGGGTACTTGCTTGCTGTGTTGTTACAGAGCTAGAACAAAGCGGGAGACCAGGAGAGTCTGAGTACATTGTATCTCCACACAGTAACACTCTGTTTGCTTGTTTGTTTGTAGCCCTGGCTTGTTGTTTGTAGCCCTGGCTGTCCTAGAACTCTGTTGTTGGTAGACCAGGCTGGCCTTAAACCCACCGAGATCCACTTGCCTCTGCCTTCCCTGTGCTGGGGAATCAAAGGGGTGTGCCTCGGCTCCCCTGTCTTGTTCGTTTTTTTTTGTTTGTTTGTTTTTTGTTTTGTTTTGTTCGTTTTTTAAATTTTGTTTTGTTTTGGGTGTTTTGTTTTGTTTTTCAGACAAGGCCTTCCTCCGAAGTCCCGCTGGCCTAGTATTTACTCTGTAAACCAGACTGGCCTTGAATTTGCTGCAATTCAGGCAAGTATTACCTCTCCCAGGTTAATGCCATCCTGAGGCTAGGCCCTAAGGCTTGTTCTAGATAAGCAAGCACTCCATCCCTCTAGTTAGGGACCCAACCCTAAAGGACTCTTTTTTTTTTTTTTTAACTTCTTGGCTATAATTGGGCTGTGTAAGAAATAGTCTATCACCCATAATTTATCATTTTGATTTTTTTTTTAAAGAAAGAGGTTTTTTTTTTTTTTTTTTTTTTTTTTTAATGAAAGCCAATGTGGTGTCTTATGCCGGTAATCTCAGCACTCTGGGAGGCAGAGGCAGGTCGATCGCTTTGAGTTCTAGACCAGCCTGGTCTACAAAGTGAGTCCAGGACAGCCAAGGCTACACAGAGAAACCCTGTTTTGGGGTAAAAAGGAAGTGATGAGCTGAAGCATTAAATAGCATCAAACCTAGAAGAAAGATTTCAAGTTTTACTTTCAGTCACTATTGTTAGGGCTGGGGCCAGCAGATGCTTCTGGTGGCTTTCGGGACACATTTCAAAGACTTTGGCTGTCTGGTGGGTGTTGCCTAGAGGGCAGGTGTGAAAAGCAGCCTCTGACAGTCCTGTTTTAGTACTGTGCTCTTATCTTGGCCCCTTTCATTCTCTTAATGAGTGTGTGACTTTGGGCTGGCTCCTCAACTAGTCACCTTCAGGCTCCTCCTCAGTACAGCAGAGATAACAACCGACTGGAGAAACTGTGAGAGGATTGAGAAGAGGGAGGCAAAATATTCAGCATTGTGTGCTGTGTCTATTATGCGAAGTGGAGGCTGTGTATTATTGCTGTGAGGTAGCCTAGCTTATATATGACATTTACACCCAGATATTAAAGAACTCGTGTGACCTTGGAGGCCAGGTCTACACGAAGAACGACATAAAGCACAAAAAGCCAGCGAATATTAATGATCGAAGATAAACTCAAGAGAAAGTATGAAAAGGTTTATATAGGTGAAGAGCCTCAGGAGCTGATCCTGGTGACACATTCCTGTGTCCCTGCCCGTGTGGGCTGAAGTAAGATTGTCTCAAATTTAACACAAGCCCATTCTACCTAGTGACTACCAGGTTAGCCAGGGCTACACAGCAAGAGTCTGTGTCAGGAAGCCAAAAAAAAAAAAAAAAAAAAAAAAAAGCGGTCAAGATGGCTCAGAGAGGACAGCACTCACTTCGGAGACACCTGGACCTGAGTTTGATCCCTGGCACCCACATACTGGCAGGAGAAAACGGACTCCTGCAAGCTGTCCGGCGACCTTCACATGTGCGCCCACTCCCGTAGCCATGAAATAAAACACAAAGAAAGGAGACACGCCTCCTTTGCCCTGCCCCGCAATCCTTGGGGCTTCTATTGAGACCCCTGTGACCAAACACCATGACCAAAAAGCTTACACTTCCTCAGCACTGGTCACTACTGAGGGAGGTCAGGACAGGGGCTCAAGCAGGCCAGAAACCTGGACGCAGGAGCTGACACAGAGACCGTGGAGGGGTGCTGCTTACTGGCTTGTTCCTCATGGCTTGCTCAGCCTGCTTTCTTATAGAACCCAGGACCACCAGCCCAGGGATGGCACCAACCGCCATGGGCTGGGCCCTTCCCCATTAATTACTAATTAAGAAAATGTCCTACAGCTGGATCTTATCAGGACATTTTCTCAATTAGTGAATTTTCTCTGTCCACCTTCGGTCAATGGATTCCTTGGCTGGTTTCAGGCAAACTGTGGGACATTTTCTTAACTCTAGATTGTGTGTCTAGTTGACTTAAGACTGGCCAGCACCCTTCCTCCCCTGTATTAGTTACATTCCTCTTTCTGTGATCAAATACCAGGGCTGAAGCAGCTTGCAGAAGGAAGGGGTGTTTGGGGGCTTGTGGCTCCAGGGGAATAAGAGACCATCATTGTGCAGCAGGGCAGCAGACAGGCACTGTGACTGGAGCAGCGAGCCGAGAGTTCACATCTTGAGTTCACAAACAGGATGCACAGAGAACATGGGAGGCGAGAGTCTTTGAACTTTCAAAGCCCATCCCCAGTGATCTAATCTACTTCCTCCAGCAAGGCCACACAATCCAGTGCCACCGAGTAGTATTCAAACGCCTGAGAACACGGAGGGCATCTCTTTTAAACTACCACAACCCCCACCCAAAACCAGAATAGGGCTAGGATGCAACTCTCTTGAAAGGGTGGTTGCCTAGAATATCTGAACTCTTGGCATCTTGGGCTGGAGAGATTATCCTGAGGTTAAGAGTGCTTACTGCTCATCCAGAGAACCCTGCTCATCCCAGTGCACACACCAGGTAGTGGACAACCCCATAAAACTCCACCTCCAGGGAATCTTAAAATCCTCTTCTGGTTTCTGTGGATACTCTCTCTCTCTCACACACTTATATAAGTAAAAAATAAAATGACATTAAGAGTTTATTTTCTGCAGTCTGGAGAGATGGCTCAGAGGTTATGACCAACTGGCTGTTCTTCCAAAGTTCCTGAGTTCATTTCCCAGCAACCACTTGGTGGCTCACAACCATCTATAAAGAGATCTGGTGTCCTCTTCTGACGTGCAGGTGTACCGGCAGGCAGAATATTGTATAAATAATAAATGAATGTTTTTTTTAAAAAGAACTTTTTTCTTACACATAGCCAATGTATGTTGAGTGCATTCCACTATGTTCCTCCCCCTTTCTTGTTCCTGCCCCTCCCCCTTTCCATTAGTTTCCTTTATTTCCCCAAACAACTTCACTCCTACTTACATTTAGTATAAATGTACCATATAAAATATAGGAAGTAGTAAGAGAAAATGCTATATTTATCTGAGACTGACTTGATCCTCTTAAAATTATTTTCAGTTACATCCATTTTCTTGCAAATGATATAACTTTGTTCCTTTATGTTTGAAAAATATCCTTTGTGCATTTTTTTCTCTCTCTACCTTCTGCCAATGGATTCCTCAGCTGGTTCCGTATCTTAGCTACAGTCAACATTGATGTATAAGTGTCTGTAATGAGCTGAGTCAGGCAAACTGGAGGTCAGGCTTGCTTGGGACAGCCCCACATCAGAGGTGAATAAAGACTCCATATGACTTACTTAGGCCTCTAGAGTTTCCTCTTCAGGTACTGTAATGCCAGGTTCACGGGACCCTCAGAGACCACCAGGAGACAACTTGCTGCAATTGCAAGAGAGCTTTATTACGAGAGTGATCGAACTCAGGATCCAAGTCTCTCTGACACAGCAGTAGAGAAGTGGGACCCCGAGCTCTGGATGAGCAGGATTTTTAAGCAGGGGGTTTCCATGGCAGCAAGCAGGGGGGCACAAGCCTTGGCATTACAGAATTGGGTGACCTTTTCTGGGACACACAATCACAATGGCTAAGGCATATAATCACAATGGCTATTTTTCTAAACCATATCTGAAACATTGGGGAGAATTTTCCTACCCGATTTCCAACCAATTCCCGTTGATTATTGCCTTGGAGTTTGTCTCTATTTTCTATGAAGCATTTATTCTGTTATATTTCCTGGAGGCTGTTGCTAGGAGAGTTAACTTTGTTTTCTGCCAGGTGTACATTCTGTGATATTTCCTGGTACCTGAATTCAGTTCCCGGTCAAGATTTTTATTTCAAAATGGAGTTATATTCGGGCCAACTCAAACTCTTCAGTACCTCATAACAGAGTTCTTTGGTAAATACCAAGGAATGGTGTATCGGTGTCATGTTGGGGGGAGATTAGGAGATTATTTCTAGGTGTTTTGTTTGTTTGTTTGTTTGTTTGTTTGTTTTTTCTGAGACAGGGTTTCTTTGTGTAGCATTGGCTGTCCTGGAACTAGTTCTGTAGGCCAGGCTGGTCTCAAACTCAGAGAGACCTGCCGGCCTCTGTTTCCGCGAAGACTTGCTTGAGGTGGTTACAAAGTATCCTGTGATGATCAAAGGTTAGTGGACCTGTTGTTGTGGGGCATGTCTTTAATCCCAGCAGCTGGGAGTCAGAGAAGAGGACACCTGTGAGCTGGGGGGCCAGCCTGCTTGGTCCACAGAACGAGTTTCAGGCCAGCCAGAGCTATGCAATGAGATCTAGAGAAAAAAAAAAAAAAAAAAAAAAAAAAAAAAAAAAAAAAAAAAAAAAAAGGCAGTGGAGCCATAGTGGCCACAGCTCTGATTCAGTAGTGGGGAGGCAGAAGGATTCAAGTTCCAGGCCAGCGGGAACTACATAGTGAGGCCCTCGCCTGGGGATGTGGGCCAGAGTGCTTGTGCAATGAGTTAAATTCCCACCAAAAGGATGGTGGGGGCAAAGGGGAGGGGAGAAAGGAAGGAGGAAGAGGTTAACTGGACGGAAGGTGATTTGACAGTACAGTTTATGTTGTCTGCTCTGAATTTTGGCTGAGATGTCTTATTTTGTGTGTTGAACTTCTTCCCAAGACAGAACGGCTTTCCTTCCTCTGCCCTGGGCACTTGCAAACTGATTTTGGAGAGTTGCAAGTGCTCATTCCGAACTGGGATGGAAAACCCTTCCACCCTTGAGTCTTTACCTAGAAACAGATCCTTGTAGGGGGCTGGGCGTTGGAAATGTGAGCTTTTTGGGGATGGTTTTGTTAACTTCTTGAATAAAATTAAAATAAAAATAAAAACCTTCATGATGATGTACATAAAATAAATTTTTTTATGTACATCATCATGAAGGTGTCAGATCCCCTGGAAATGGAGTTATAGACAGTTGTGAGCTGCCATGTGGGTGCTGGGAATTGAACCCGGGTCCTTTGGAAGAACAGACAGTTCTTTTAACCACTGAGTCAACTCTCCAGCCCCTTCTTGAATATTTTTAAAGGTATCTCTAAACGTTACCCTACCCTTATTTTGCTTTGTTCAGCCTGTGTGTGTATGTGTGTGTGCGTGTGTGTGTGTGTGTGTGTGTGTGTGTGTGTGCGCGTGCGCATGCGCGCATGGGCCTGTGTGCTGCTGCTCTCCTGTGGAAGTCACAGGCCAACCTTGTGGAGCTGGGCCTCTCCTCCTTTCTGTGGGTTCTGAGGACTGAATTCAGGCTTGTGCTGGCTGGCAAGCCATTTTTCTCATGGAGTCATTTTTCTGGTTTTGTTTGTTGAATCTTAAAAAAAGCAGAACACACCCTCTGTTTTCCAAAAATACTCCTTTATATTGAGACTTTTCAACTTAAACAGGGTTTCATTTGAGTGGAGAAATTGGGAGTGCACTTTCTCATTCTACTCAGGTCTGAGCTCTTAGCAACAGCCTGGTGTGCCACCGGCTCCCCGGATCACTCTGTCATGATCTCTGGGAGTTGTCAAGTTGAAATAGTAAATGACCCTTCAACCTTTGCTTAGAAACATCTATTCAATTAATGGCCCATAAAATGATGTGAGTAAAAGACAAGACGGCAATTTCTTCTTCAGGAGGAGAAGGATGATACTGTCGGGTTTATTTTAAAGGGCTTTAGCAGATGTGAAGAAGCCTTTGCACAAGATCACGGATGCCACAGAGGAAATAAGAAAGCTGGGAGGAACGAGAACTACGTGGCTGCCAGGAGGAGCAGCAACCTCCTGACTCCTCTGATCTCACCTGCCGGAGTTCTTTCTACAGACAAGCGAGCATTCGCTTAATTAGAGCAAATGCCGACAAGGATCGAGGGACCGAAAATGAAACAAGAACGTTATCCCAGCCCCTGGAAGGCTGACTGACAGTGGTTCAAGGTTAGCCTGGGCTACAGTGAGTTTCAGGCCTGCCTGGGGTGCAGAGTGAATGAAAAGGAAAAAAAAAAAAAAAAAAAAAAGGACTGGTTCTAAGTATGGTGGAGGAGAAAGTTATTATAGAAACGCAGGAGAACATAGTCAGAGGCAGGGACAGAGGCATCTGGTAGAGGCTGAGCTTGGTGGGGAGAGGGAGAGGGGAAGGGAAAGGGAAGAGACACGAACCAGGTGCAGCAGTCAGGAGGTCAAAGATTCAAAAGGGGTGGATTATGGTAGTGAAGAGCTTCTGGGGGAAGGGTAGCTCCCTGGGCTGGAGAGTTCAGGGTGGAGGGTGAGTTATGCCAGCCATATTCTGTAACAGGTAGGGTCTGAGGGATATTCTGGGAGAGCCTGGTGGCCAGGTCCTCTTTGAGACGTGAAATCGGCTTCTCAGCCATTTGTTCCAGGGTCTGGGACTTAACACAGAGCAAGACACTTGAAAATCACCTGGCAGGGACAGTGTGTTGGACCCTCAGCCCCTGGACTGAAGGAAGACATCGTTCTGGGGAGGGGGCATTTCTTTTCAACATCAGAGTCTTTGCAGGACTTTTCCATCCCTGAGGGTGCTGCATCACGGCTAGCAGGCAGACTAGAGGGGGCCAAGGACTCCAGTGGTGGTAGCTGTGGATCCAGCAGAGAAAAGGAATGTTGGGCAGCTTGTCCCTGCCAGGACACTGCTCTGGCTCCCCCATGTCTCCCTTCTCTCAGGCAGCGCAGGACCAGGACCAGGCTTGACCCCCGTAAGAGCCTTTGTGTGTGTTTGTGATACTCTACTTTCCTCTCTCCCCAAGAAATACCTGTGCCCATGCTGTAACCCCAGAACTGAAGAAGGGTGCTGTTGACAGCTCATGGCTGGGGTGGGCTACAACGTGAGGCCCTTTTTAGAAAGGAAAAAAAAAGGATAAATTTCAATAACCTATAGCCCATGAAGTTGTCAGCTCTTGAGACAGGGTTTCTCTGTGTAGCCTTGGCTGTCCTGGCCTCACTTTGTAGACCAGGCTGGCTTTGAACTCACAATGATCCTTTGGCCTCTGCCTCCCTGAGGCTTTGTAGTAATATCAGTAAAGTTTATAAGAATAGCTCTTTTCCAGTTGGCCAGGCCTGTTTCTTGAACTCTTATTGGCTGAAGCAGGAGAGGATGAACCACAGATCCTAGAGTGTGGCTTTGGCATGGAGCTCCAGTTCCTCAAGAGAGCATGGATCTCGTCGGAAGACCAGACACAAACATCTGCCCCCCAGGTCCCCCCAGGCTGCAGTGCCTCTTCCCTGGTTTCTCTCTGCAGCTCCATGGTGATTCACACCAGACGCCATGTGGTTTCTGCAGCTGCTCGGGTCTGCTGGGTTAGGAAAGCCCTCACCTCATCTGTGAGGATTACCTGCCTCCTTTCTTCTAATGCCTGAGTTTCTCACTGATATCTATCCAAAGCACGGGATAAGGGTGGGAATACTTCAAATGAAGCATGGTAGCTTCCAGTTTAAAATGCATCTGAAAAGCCCTCCTTCCCAAATCTAGAAGGATGACCTTTGGGATCCATTCAGCCATCATCCATCCATCCATCCACTCATTCATCCCTCTTTCCCTTTTTTCCCCATTCAGTCTTTGTTTCTCCTTTGTTTCCCCAACACCATCAAAACTATACATTTGATGGGCTGGAGAGATAGCTCAGCAGTTAAGAGCATTGGCTGCTCTTCCAGAGGACTTGGGTTCAATTCCCAGCAACCACATAGCAGCTCACAACTGTCCTTAACTCCAGTTCCAGGGGATCCAACAGACACACATGTAGGCAAAACACTTACGCACATAAAATAAAAACACATTATTAAACAAACTCTACATTTGTTCATGTCATTTTCCTGCTCAGTCTTCCCGATAGGATAACGCCCCAGGCTTTAGTTTGTCCTTCATGCCATTTTCATGGCAGTTTATTGCATGCTCCGTGCCCTGTGGAGGACCAGTTTTAGATATTTGAGATGGATCACTGAAGCAGCTCAAGAGTGAAAATAAATACAACACAAGTGTAAATCACAATGTTTGTAAAAGGTGACCCGTTCTCTGAAAAGAGGAAGCAGTAGCTAAGAGATGCCGCCTGGATGGTCCTTCCTGCTCATCTCCAGCCCAGCGTGCTTCCCTACACTAACTCCAGAGCTCTCTCTCTCTGCCTCAGGCCCTTTGCCATCCTTGTTCCTGGTCAAGCACCCAGTTTCCTTATCACTTAGTTCTCTGAGTGTCTTGGAACCTGAGGTCTTCTTCCTCACTTACCTACAATGCTTCCCTTGTAGTCCTCAGCCCCTTAGCCCACCGCTCCTGCCAATACTTGCCCCTTTGCAGGGTACTTACCCTGGTTTATTCTGTCTCATCTCTGTCTCTCACCCATGCATAAGAACTATGGGATCAGGGCTTCCATACAATATTTTTAAAAATAAATGTATCTGTGTTTTCTCTTCTTCCATGGTGTGGTACGGCACAGCAAGCTCTCTTGCCTGATAAGGCAGCTCATAAGCCTTCCCTTTCCTATCACCAGCACCCGGTGTTTCTTCCTTCCTGCTTTTGGCTTGCTGATGCGGAAGGGGGAGGTGGAACTGATGAGTCACCCAGGAGCTTCCTCGATTATTAAATATTCTGTTCGGTTACAGACCCAGGGAGGTCTTTGTCCAAAGCTCCACGAGGCTGTGTCTGTTGACAAAGGTCCTGATTCTGCTGCTGACCGTCAAGCGGCCTGTTCGAAAGCTTCCTCAGGATGGTACCCTTTTTTCCATGCCTCAGGTCTTCACCCTTGTTCTTCTGACCTGGATGCCATTTATTGTCTCTGTTTTGTAGATGAGGGGGCTGAGGGTCAAAGTCTCTCTCTAAGGCAGAAAAGCAGGTAGGTATGCATGCTTGCATTTGCTCACTTGTGCACACACACACACACACACACACACACACACACACACACACACGTCAAGCTGCTGCAGTGCTCGGGTTATACTTTGTTCAAGAGCCATTCTGGAAAACAAGTACCCCACTTTCCACATTTCACATTCCTGTGCCCACTTAGGCACAGGTTCACTTGGCTTGAAGAGTCACAGAAACAAATATTGCAGTGTCTCTGGCCTCTTAGACTTCACCTGGTGGGTCCCGGAGGCCCCCTCCTTCTCCGTGATCACCACACTGGCCATCTAGGGCCTCCTCTGTTCACACAGGATGCTCTACACATTAGAGCCAGCTGGTATGCAGGGTTCCGCTCTTCTGTTGAGGGCAAGGGGTGGGGTTTTGATGCTCCTCTTACGGGTTCCTGGGTCTGACCCAACCCAACATAACACAACATATATTTGGACTTGTTTTCATTTCGACAAAGGGGTGATGGTTTTCCAAAGTGACACAAAATCTTTAGCCTCCTAGTTGGATTGGAAAATGGATCTCTCTCTCTCTGCAGCTTCTGTGTGCAAAGCACTTCATCACCCTGCTGTCTTTGGGTAATTTCAATTAGAGAATAGACTGCCTTGCAGTCTCACATCCCCGATATTACGGCGGCCGGGAGAGTAAAAGGATTGCTTTACCTGTTTACCATATCCGTTTCTTTGGTGCGATGCCTCCATGTAAGCCAGGCTACCTCAGAACCATTCTGTGCTAATGACCTCTGACCTGTGATAGAGGAAATTCCAGGGTTAAGCCTGGGCTTTTGGAAATCCTCATTCTTAGACTCTCTGATGCCCTGAAACCATCCCAATGGCTGCTTTGAGACCCAAGGCACATCCTTTGCTTGTGAGTGGGTGAATGGACGACACTAAAGTTCAGGAGTACTTTCTGTGACTGAAAAAAGATGCAGCTCTCTCTTGCTCTTGCTTAACTCTCCAAGCCCACTCCCACATTTTTCTTCCTCTTTTTTGTTTTGAAAGAGTTCTCTCTATACAACTCGGGGTGGCCTTGAACACACAGGTGTCTTCCAGCTTCCCCTTCTCGAATGTCACCGGGATTACATGCATGTGCCACTGCACCCAGCCAGTGCTCCTGCTACAATAGCTCTGGCTTCTTTTGGTCTTCCATCTACTCCTTTCTGAAAAAAAAAAAAAAAAAAAATTAAAGATTCATTTTGTTTTTAATTTATGTGTCTGTGTCTGTGTCTGGGTATGTGTTATAGGTACCCAAGGACTACAGAAAGTGTCTGAGTGGTAGAGGTCTTTCCTGGTAGAGTGCAGACTTGCAGCTCTGTCTTCCCCTGGAGCCCTAACACTGCTCAATGCTCAGCCACAAACGGGGTCATAACCCCTCCAGCCCCAAAGGCTCAGGGAACATTGAGGAAGACGGGGTGGAAAGACTGTAGAAGGCAGATGATTAGGAAGAGTGCTGTGAAACACTGTCTTGTAGACAGCAAATGCTGTGGGTTATACAAAAAGACAGGAAAGCAGGAAGGCATGTATTGGGAAATAGGGTACTTGTGTAAGTATGATTCAACTATAGTATCGACATGAATGAAATTATCAAAGGATGCTGGAGGGTTGTGGGGCATGCCTTTGATCTCAGCGCTGGAGGGGGAGGAATATTGTCAAAGAATAAATAATATTTACAAATGGATATGTAAAAAGAAAGAATAAAAGAAAGGAACGAGAGAGTTATGCTAAAGAATTAGGTTTACTTAGAGGACAGATAGCAAACAGTGGCTGCAAGAAAGCAGACTTCATATTAGATATGTTGGCTCATGTCTGTAACCTCAACACTGCTGTGTGCTCGTGTGTGTGTGTGTGTGTGTGTGTGTGTGTGTGTGTGTGTGTAGATGGTGTGGAAGGATAGGAAGGCTGGGTAGGTGGTGTTGACTGAGGCAGACACATCGCCATGAGCACAAGGTCAATTTGGACTCCTTAGGACAACTTTGGCTCCAGAGTAAGAAACACTGTCTCAACAAATACTGTTTCCCTCCATACCAGAAAGGCAGATATCTACTTATTACAAGGAAAGGGGATGGGGTGGTCCTTAACCACCAGGCGTTTTTGCAAATGTGGCATGTTCTCATGGCACAGCGAGCCTTCTGCTGGTGAATTTTAGCCACCACTAGATAGTAGAATTGTTGAATTTGCCTAGGCAATGTAGAATAGCCCAGAACTTAGAGTGAAAGGATGGCCAAGGCTCCTCTGACTTTAGGCACCCGTGATCTTAAGATGAGCGAGGTGACCAGAACTGAGAGCTGAAGGTAAATGCAGGCTCAGGCTGAATGTCCATCCAGGCTGCCTGACCCCACAGCGCAAGCTCACTGGAGGAGAGGCCTTAGCTCTTACCTTCCAAGCTGTGGTGGCCCCTCTACTTGTCACACTGTTGTCTGACAACCCCCTTTTCAGGCCAGAGTCTAATTCTCTCAGCTGATGTGTAGTTTTTGTCTTGTTAGATGCCTCAACAGCGTAACTTACAGCCCTGTCCAAGACCTTGTCCATATTCCCAATCCGCAGGGCCCTCGGCTCCCACTGGTATCTGTCTGGATGGCATTCTAGTCTGTTCCTCTGTTGCTGTGGGACTGAAAGCAACTTGGAGGTTTTGGCTTACAGGCCATCATTATAGGAAGCCAGGGCAGTAGCTCCAGGCAGACCTGAGGCAGGAGCTGAAGCAGAGACCATGGAGGAACGCTGCTTACTGGTCTGCTCATCCTACCTCCTTACATAACCCAGGACCACCCACATAGGAATTACACCGCCTCTAGTCAATCATTAACCAAGAAAGTGTCCCCCAGACATGCTCAGGACCAACTCGATGGAGTCCGTTCCTCAGTTGATGCGATGGTGAGCCTACGTTATCAAGATGACTGTATTTAGAATCATCTTGGTTCTAGATGCTGGCCCTCACTTGTAATCTCAGCCTCACCAGGCAAAAAGGAGCGCCAGAAGTTTTAGGCCAGCCTAGGATAGGTAGTGATTTCCAGGCCAACTTGGGCTATACAGAGTGTGGAAACCCTGGTTCAAAAACCAAATCCAAGAGTCACCATGGAACACACCTCTGGGTGTGTATAAGAGGATGTTCCTAGAAAGGTCTATCTGAGGCATGCAGGCCCACCCTGAATGGAAGCAGCACATTTTCTGAGGTGGAGTCCCAGCTTTAGTGAAAAGAAGAAGTGGAGCTGAGAACCAGTTCTCACCAGCTTTTGTCTTTGCTGGATGCAAAGTGACCCTCTTCCTGGAACTTCCTGCTACCATGCCTCTCTCCCAGGAGGGATGTACTGTCATCTCAGCACTTAAGAGGCAGAGGCAGGGGGATCTTGGTCAGTTTGAGGCCAGCCTGGTCTACCTAGGGAATCCCAGGCCAGTGGGGAGAAATACATAGTGAGACACTGTCTCAAAACAAAGCAAGCAACAAAATCCAGGGAGCCCCAATTAATCCTCACTTCCTTAAATTGCTGTGGGTTTTGTATCAGCAGCCGGAAGAGCCATGACTATGCAGTATGTATGTCGGGGGCTGTAAAGCAGGGACTGCACAAGGTTTCTGTTTCTGCCAATTAACAAGTTGGTCCTTGGAAGAGGAGGATCGAGGCTCTCCCTCAAGTGAAGGGTTAAGACCAACATGGTTGGAGTTCCATCGTAGAAGACTTGAAGAAGTCCCATGGGTTGAAGAAGTCCCCTTGTGAGTCAATGAGCTGATGACTCCGTCTCAGTAAAAAATAATAATAAAAGAAAGATTTCCAGGGCAAGACTAGCCTTTGGGCTGGGTCAGTAATAACACGTTTTGATTCCAGTATCACAAATTCCAGTCTTTTTTTTTTTTTCTCAGAGACGTTTTAGAATTCTTGCTTTTATGTGTGTGTGTGGGGGGGGGGGGGGGAATAAAACTCAGGAGCCGACGTAGTGTTTCTCCAGACCACCCTGGTTGCTTTCTAGAGAAACTATGAACCTTAAGGTTAGGGGATGGTGCAAGTTTACTCTGCTATTTAGCCTCTGAGAGGTGCTAAGAGGGAGCTAAGAGGTCCCCTTCAGTGACTCTGCTGTGTCCTCCCAGGAGGAGCACAGCCTTGTTAGAAGGGAGCTTCCAGGTGATAGCATGGGAGCTGCGGGTGTTGCTTCCTTTCTCACTCCCACAGAACAGCTCAGAGCCAAGTGTCCCTGTAGTCCTTGCAGGATTAGAGGACCAGACTTGGCTAAAGAGTCAAAGCTGGGATCCCTCAATTGAAACTGGTGTTTGTGCGCCACCTACAGGATTTTCAGAGAAGAAACGCAACAGGCGCTTCATTCTCTTGAGGCCATTGAGAAATAACGCATCGCTTAAAAAAAAAAAAAAAGTGGATGGATGGTAGCTACTGGTTTTGAGAAGGAAAGGAAAGAGAGGGCCCCCTGCTTCTGAGGGAGCATGTCAGGCTCAACTTAACAAAAGTCCCCTTTTCCATCCCCCCAAATCCTTCGACTAGGCTTTTGACTCTTTTAGATCATGTCCTAGTTTGCTTTCGTCTGCTGTGATTAACACCACGAACAAGGGGGTTAGAAAGATGGCTCAGCAGTTAAGAGCACTGGCTGCTCTCCCAGAAGGCCAGAGTTTGATTCTCTGCACACCCAGGGAAGCTGACAACTGTCCGAAACTGCCCTCTTCTGGAATCACTGGGCACCAGTGTGCATGAATGTGGGAGCCTGATACATTTGCAAGCAGAACACCCATATACATAAAATACACGAAAGCAACAATTGAAAGCTAGCCAAGTCCAAATGGAACCTGGGGAGGACAGTTTTACGTGGCTTCCAGGGAACAGTCCGTCCCTTCGGTTAGCCAAGGCAAACCAGGAGGGAGGAGAAAGGGAAGCAGGGCCTGCGGAGGAGGGCTGCTCGGTGGCTTATTCCCCAAGGTTTGCTAGAGCTGCTTTCTCGTGCCACCCAGGGCCATCAGCCCAGGGGTAGTACCGCCCGGAATGGTCTGAGCCCTCCCCCATTAACCACTCATTAAGACAATTCCCCCCCACAGACATACAGGTAATCTGAGGGAGGCAAACCTCAACTCCGGTTCTCTCTTCTCAGATGACTCCAGCTGTGTCAAACTGACAGGAAAACTAAAACGAACCGGCACCAACCATGAATAGTTTTCCCCTTCGAGTCGTTCTCTCTCCAGGATTGAGTAGACCGAGGCAGGAGGATTGTCACAAGTGTGATGCCAACCTTTTGACCTCCGTGAAAACGGACTACAGAAGAAAGGTAGGAACCCAGCACCATCTTTCAGAAAATGAAACCACTAACTAGGACGTGCGATGTACTTCATTTGAGAGCGGCACAATGGAGTACTGAGAACAGCCCAGGTGGCCCTCCCTCCCTCCCCTCCATCCCAGGCAGGGTTTCGCTCTGTAGCCCAGGCAGGCCAAAGTGCTGGGGTTACAATCAGCCACCTCTCTGTGCTTCAGGCTCGTTCTAAACGACGGCAGCGATTTGCCCGGGCAACCTCACTCGCCTTGGATTGCGACCTCAGGCTCGTTCACACACATTCTGCAAACCCTGATTAGCAAAACCAGAAACTGGACGGTTTGGGCCGTTAGGTCTCTCTGACCCGGAGCGCCCTCTGCTGGAAATGTCTAGAAATAGCGACCACGGTTTGGTTTCCTAAACTGGACGCTGTGCGCAGCCGCTGAAAACTCAGCTAATTGGGAGGTTGGGGCAGAAGCAGCGTACTTAAGCAAGTAGAGCTTCCATGGCCGTTCAGGTAACGTAAGGAGAGCCCGAGGGAGAAAAAGAAGACTCCAGGGACTGGCCCTTTCTCCCTCTTAGCAGGGAAGGTGGCCCCTTTCCCTCAGTGTGGGGAAAGAGAAGCATTCCCACTTCTTCCTTGAGACCTCTCCCCCTCGCGTGGAGACGCAGTTCGCCCGTGAAGCTGGCATTCCGGCGGTGGGTTCGGTTCTGTCTCGTGGCTGAGAGCATCCTGCAGGAGGCGCCGGGCTTCGGGGTGAAGCGGATACTGGAGACGCCCATCCTCATCCAGGATCCTTGCCGCCCCATCGCAGTAGAAGGGGCAGGAGCAGGAAGGAGCAGGATAGACAGTGTGGGGAGGAAGAGTGGAGGTCATTCCGGGTAACCGAGCCGTGTAAACACGAGCTCAGGGCATCAGACTGCGTCATCAGCGAGAGCTTGAAGCCACACCCTGCTCTGGTTGAGCAGCGGAGTCAGTTCACAGGTCTCTTTTTGAGCTGATGGAAACGCAAAGATGAAATTTGCCAGGGACCACAGTCACCGCTCAGAACTGGCCTCAAGTATAAACTGGCGGGGAAAGCTGAGAGAAAAAGACAGGTGTTTGCGCTGTTTTGAGACAAGGTCTGGTTAGCCCAGGCGGGCCTCAAACTTCTGAGTTGGGATTATGTGTGTAATCCCACCAGGGTGATATAACGCTGCTGAGGCGTAGACCCCAGAATTGAATGTGTGCTAGGCAAGTAGGCAAGCCCTCTACCGGCACAAGCCCAGCCCCATCCCTTTCCCCACTTCTTTTGAAACCGGGTCTCATGCAGTCCAGGCAAGCCTTAAATTCCTGATCCCCTGCCCCCGCCTCTGGAGGGATTACAAATTTGTGCCAGCATGCCTAATTTCTCCTGCCTTGTATGGGACATCATGTTATGACATGATTTAAACAAACAAAATAAATACATATTTTCAAGACAAAGTTTCTCTGTGTAGCTTTGGCTGTCCTGGACTCGCTTTGGCTCACAGCAACCCTCCTGCCTCTGTCTCCCTAAGGGTGTGGAGTCTCTCTGACCTTGAGCAGAAAATTAAATGATCTGCGCGAAAGTGTTGAAGCTTGGAACAAGAAGTTCTAATCTCCCATTACAGTGTGGAGGCTGTGAGCCAGTGACGTCATAACCGCGCTGTCCTGCGCAGCCGCCTCTGCGGGTCTCAGCCTCAGCTCGGTTTCCTCCAACACGTGAAGCCGAGGTTTTCTACCTTCCTAATGCTGCGACCCTTTCATACTTGTTGCAGTGACCCCAACCATAAAGTTATTTTTGTTGTTACTTCGTGACTGTGTTTTGCAATTGTTATCAATCATTATGTAAATTTTTTTTTTTTTTTTTTTTTTGAGATAGAAGTTTAGGACTCCCTAGGGAGGGAAGGGGGTCCCAACCTACAGGTTTAGAACTGCTACTTTGGAGGAAGAATCATGTGTCCTCCTCCTCCTCCAGCCCAGACTCATTATCTGGAACTCACCTCAGCTCCTCACCTCAGCCTCACCCGTGACTCATGGAATCCCCCAACCTCAGCTTCACTCATGCTGGGATCAAACAAATGCGTGGGTCGCCACATCCAGAAAGTCACTTGATGCTCCTCCAGAGGACCAGAGTTCAATCCCTGGCGCTCACCTCAGGTGACACACAGACACCTGCAATTCCAGCCCCAGGCGATCTGATGATGCCTCTGCTTCTACTGTCACACACACACACAAACACACACACACCTAAAAATAAAACAAACCTTTAACTAGATATTCAATAAAGGACAAATTGACCAACTTAAAACTTAATTTCTGCATGTGTGAGGGAGGATCAACAAAATTACCTTTCAAAGAGTGCTCAGAAATCACTGATTTCATATTGATTCATTTATTTTCATGTCTGTGGGGAGCACACGCCCCCGTGCTCCTGTAGAGGTCAGAGGGCAGCTTGTAGGATTCAGTTCTTTTCTTCTAACGTGTGAGTCCTGGGCATGAAATTCAGGTTGTCAGTCTCAGTGGCAAGGGCTTTTACCCTCTGGGATATTCTGCCAGGTTAGGAAGACCATTTCGGTAGAAAAATGGAAAAAGAACATAAGTAAATTTTGCCCCCAAAGAAATATAAGTAGGGTGTAGTGTCTTACACCTGTAATTGCAGCAGGCAGGAGGATCATTGGTTCTAGGCGACCCTGGGGTGTACGAGAGGCAGAGACCGGAGGCTCCCTGGAGTTCATCGGCCAGCTGGCTTGACAGAACTGGCAAGGCCCAGATCGTGTGAAACCCGGATGCAGACAGTCAGGTGAAGAAAAACCAAGGAAGACACCCGCCATCGACCTCTGCCGTGCACACGGAGTGTCTGCTGCCAGTGGCACTGTGAAAGCACCAGTCGCCTTCCGCTGTTGCTGGAAGATTTTAATCAATTAGCGAAAAGAGTACTCGATTCTTGGGGAAAACGTGTATGTGTCTCAAGGGTGTCAGTAACTATGCAGGCCAGGGTTGGGGTGTAGCTCAGAGGTACAGTGCTTGCCTGACGTGCCTGAGGCCCCAGGTCCTATCCTCAGCATCCAGGAATGAAACAAACAAACAAGCAAACAAACAAACAAACAACACTAAAAATATATATACGGGCCTTTCCACCTAACAAACCCACTTTTCCAGTTTTTCTTCTTCCTCATCTTCCCCTACTGCCTTGAGCTAGGGTTTCTCTGTGTAGCCTTGGCTGTCCTGAAACTCACTCTGTACAAGTACCAGGCTGGCCTTGAACTCACAGATCTGCTTGCCTCCGTCTCCTGAGCACTGGGATTAAAGGTGTGTGTCACCTCTCCTGGCTCTCCTCTTTAAGGAAAAACAAAATAAAACAAAACCTTACTCCTTTTTTAATTTTTTTAATGTGTATGGGTATCTTATCTGCAGGCGCCTGTGTCTTGTCTGTGTACTGGGTGCATGCCTGTGCCCACAAGGCCAAAAGAGGCTCTCTCTCTTCTGTGACTAGAGTTGTAGCCAGTGAGTTGCAGACAGTTGCTAGACCCCATATGGAGCAGGCATCTGAGTCCCACAGGAGAGCAAGCACCCAGTGTCTTTAACCTCTGAGTCATCTCTCCAGCCCTCTGGACGGCCTACTCTAGCTTAGCCTTGGCAGTTTCATAGCGGTCACTGCAGCAGCGGCGCCCACTTCTATTGGGCACCACTGGCAGACTAATCATATTAAGGGGCAAAGAGGCACAAAAAAGATCTTTCGGTCACATTACAAAGGTGGGATTGGAGGTTGTCAATGAAGCCATCTGTGAAAATTTCACACCTTCTTAATAACTGGAAAAAAAAAAGGTAACTGATAAGCATAAATCAATTCAAAAATTGTTTTAGGAGGTGGGGATGAATTTTGGTAAGTTGCCCAGGCTAGCTCTGAACTCCTGGGCTTAGCTGATCTTTCTCCTGCAGACTCCCAAGCAGCTGGGCCCCTCAACATCAGATAGCGAAGAAGCCTGGAGATGACCAGGTCAGAAAAGTGCTTTACTACGGAACGTGATGACCTGAGTGTGATCCGGAGAACCCATGTGAAGAGGCCAGTGTGGGAATGTTCAGTGTAATCCCAGTGACGAAAAAACAGAGAGAGAGAGAGAAGGAGAGAGAGAGAGAAAGGGAGAGAGCAAGTATATACACAAACACACACAAAGGCCCCCCCTAGGGCACATAAATGCTTACATATGTCCCATTCCTCCTCCATCAACAATCAAAATACCAAGAAGCCGAATTCTCTGATAGAAGGGATAGGGCAGCATTTTACAGATTCCGTTTGGGGCCTACCTTCCCAGGTGCTGGAAGGAAAAGCATGTGGGTGCAGCTTCTCTGTCCTGAGCGAGTTTCCTCTTCTTCACATGTTTAGATCTGTGAGCACTGGTGTAGAAATGGCGGTGGTGGACCACTAGATACAAGAAAGGGCACTCGGTTAATCCTGGTGTCGGACATTAAACACATGGATGACGGATAATGCCGGGCATGGGGGTGCATGTCTTTAATCCCAGCATCTTGGGGGCAGAGGCAGGTGGATCTCTGTGAGTTTGGGGTCAACCCAGGCCACATAAGTCCGTTCCAGGCCTGTCAGAGCTACATAGTGAGACTCTATCTCAATAACCACGAAACAACAACCAACCAAAAACTCAACCTAAACAAAACCACCCAAGATTCTGCCCAAACCAAGGAATACATGGTTAGTATATGTGTGTCCCATATATTGTACGGGCGGTATTTCTACCACCTAACCAGCTTTGCTTACACAAACTTCCGCTTTAACTGGATGTCTTGTGCAATGTTCATGGTAAGTCTGGTGAAAGACCCCAGCCTCACACTAAGTTAAACATGGCTAACGCCATTTTGTGAGACACCACTGTTTTGTAAAACTCTGAAGGCCAGATGAGAAACTGGAAAATTACTGAGAAATCCTAGCTGTGTCACCCACTTGGGATATCTGTGGTCAGGCTGCCCCAGTCATACTAAAAACAGTTTGTGTTAATCACTCTCATAGATATCTGTGAGACTGTTTCAGCTAAGATAGGGAAAAACAAAATAACAGGTGGCGGGCCACGTCAAGGGGTCATCCTACCCCCCTTGACCACCCAGCTCCTGGAATCTTGGTGCCCCTGCCAAACTTTGACGCAAATTGTGGTCTCGTGTAAACGTACCAATCAGCCCCCTGTAACCATGCCCTCTCGTTTCTGTATCAGTGCTTCTGCCCTAAAACCCTATAAAAACCCCAGCTTCCCATCTAGGGGGCGCGGAAGTCTTCCGAATGACTTTTCGCCCCGGGTACCCGAGTATCAAAATAAAAGCCTCTTGCTGTTTGCATCCGAATGGCCTCGTTGATCCTTGGGAGGGGGTCTCTCTGACGGAAGATACCCTCCGGGGATCTTTCACTGGCAGTGCTAACTTTGGGAATTCACCAGAGAAGCCTACCCCCCCATTGCTGCCTACCTGAAACTCCCCCCTCTGCCTCTGCCCCCCACCAGGCAGCGCAGGGACTTCTCCACAAGTTCTGTGATAAGCTCTTCTTGTCTTATAGCAAATAGGAAGGCAAGCTGATTTTGAATTTTATTATTTTATGTGTGCAGGTGTTTCGCCTGTATGTATGTGTGGGCACCGAGTATGTGTGATGCCCACAGAAGCCAGAAGCAAAAAGGTGCCAGATGCCCTGGAGCTGGAGTTCCCTGTGATTGTGAGCCTCCATAGGTAGGTTCTGGGACGCAAATCTTGCTCCTCTGGAAGAGCAGCCAGTGCTCTTATCCTCTGAGCCATCTCCTCAGCCCTGCCATTGCTTTTGAAAGCCTTTCCCTGGTTCCACATTAAGGGTTAGGACTAGGCCAAGTGTCTGACTTACAGTTGTTAATGTGTCTTGAAGAGGCAGCAGCAGGGCCTTTTCTTCCTCTTCCTTTGTCTGCAGTAGCCCAGCATGGAGTTCATACTGCTTAGAGGCAGTTGTACTCTTGAGCTGAGGATGTAATCTGAGGAGGTCAGATTACAGAGTGCTTACTGATCATGCTCAAAGCCCTGGGTTTGATCCCCAGCACTGGGTAAACCATGGAGCTGGCACTCCAAACTTGTGAGCTGTGTTAACATGCACCTATAATCCTAGCATTTGAGAGGTAAAAGGATCAGAAAATCAAGGTCATCCTCGACTATATAGCCAATTCAAAGCCCACATGAGATCCTTTCTCAAAAAGAAAGAAAGAAAAAAAAAAAGTACATTCTTCCCCATCTCTGTGCTAAGAAGCAGAGCCAGGAGCTAAAATTAAGACAAGTGTGTTCATGCCAGTTGCCAAATAGCTAAATACAGACCTGCCAATGATGAAAAGCTCTTTTCTTTGTTTATCTGTTGCTAGGTAGAAGAGCATCCTGCTCAACGGCAGCCTGGCATCACTCTCCTTCACTGCTGGGAGGAGGCAGACCTCTGCAATTAAGAGGAAGTCTTTTTTATTATTATTATTCTCACAAACACTGACGGAACAATCAATTTTTGAAAATTGCTTATTTTCTGATATGATTAACTACAGCAAAACTCCTGTTAACTAGGAATTCCTTACACGAAGTCTTCAAATTTGTCCCCAACACCAAGGTTACTTTTTTAGCACTTGGTGTATTAGCAAACAATCAAGTATTTGCTGAGTATTGATTTAGGTAAATATAGGCTGTGGCTGTTTGAATGAGGATGGCCCCATAGGTTCATATATCTGAAGGCTCGGTCCCTTGTTATTGGAAGTGCTTGGGAAGGATTAGGAGGTGTGTCCTTGTGGGAGCAGGTGTGTCACTGGGGGTGTGGGCTTTGAGGTTTCAAAGCCCATGCCAAGTCCAGTCTCTCTCTCTCTGCCTCCAACTTGAGGATAAGATATAAGCTCTTAGCTACTTTTCTGGCACCAGGGCTGCCTGCCTACTACCATGCTTTCTGCCACATTGCCACAGACCCACCTTCTGAGACTGTAAGCAAGCCTTCAATGAAATGCCTTCTTTGCTGGGTGTGGTGGTGTTCACCTGTAATCCCAACATTCTGGGAGGCAGAGGCTGGCAGATCTCTGTGAGTTCAAGGCCAGCATGGTCGACAAAGCAAGCCCAGGACAGCCAGGACTATGCAGAGAAATCCTGTTTTGAAGAAGCAAAATTTAAATTAAAAAAAAAAAAAAAGCAGGTTTCTTTTATAAGTTTCCTTGGTCCTGGTGTCTCTTTATAGCAATAGAAAAGTAACTAAGACACATGTACTCTCTTAAAAAAATTTAATAAATGAATTTATTCTTCTCTCATGTTCCATCCTGACCACAGTTTCCTCTTTCTTCTTTCCTCTCAGTCCCTCCCAGAGACAGAGACATCAACCAAACATGGCCTATGAATCGCAGTGCGACTAGGCACCTCCCCTCATATGAAGGCTAGATGAGGCAACCCAGTGGGAGGAAAAGGGTCCCAAGAGCAGGCAAAAGAGTCAGAGACAGCACCCACTGTGAGGAGTCCTACGAGCAGCGCCAGCCACACACTGGTAACAGATGCAGAGGGCCTAGGTCAGACCCTCGCACCCTTAGAAGGCTGATTGATCTTGGTGTGCCTGTGTGTGGGTCACGAGTGCTGAGGTCACACAGAGGTTGCTTCTCTCCTTCCACCACGTAGGTGCCAGAGATAGAACTCAGGCTGTCAGCCCTGGCAGTGAGCACCCCCTGCCGATAAGGAGACTCTTCTTTTAATACACTTATTTTTATTTTAGAAGTGTGGCTGTTTTGCTTGCATGTGAGTTTGTGTACTATTTGCATGCAGTGCCCACAGGGATCAGAAGAGGGCATTTGGATTCCCCTGGAACTGGTGTTATCAGACAGCTCTGAGCCACCCTGTGGGTGCTGGGAACTGAACCTGGGTCTTCTGCAAGATCAGCAAGTGCTCCTAACTGCAAAGCCACCTCTCCAGCCCCTGACTTTGAACTCTTGACCTTCCTGACTTGGCTTCCTGTACTCTACAATGTCTTAATAATGAATTATTATTTTTGCTCATGTAGTTGGCAAAACTTTGCCCTTATGTCTGCCGCTGGAGAGAGTGTGACAATGTGAGAAATCATACACTGATGTGAAACATTTAAGTGAATCTGCATCAGTCTTGGCTAATCTCTGTTCAGATATTGGCAAGGGGCTAGCCTTGGCTAGGATAACTTGATATTGCTTCCTATGGCTTCTCATCTCCAGCAAGCTGCCTGGCTTGTGGAGTTTCTTCTTTCTGCCTGGGGTTGTTCCTCCTCCTCCTCCTCCTCCTCCTCCTCCTCCCCCTCCTCCTTCTTAATGCAGGGTTTCTGTGTATAATTCTGGCTGTCCTGGAAATTTCTCTGTAGACCAGGCTGGCCTCAAACGCAGAGACCCACCTGCCTCTGCCTCCCAAGTGCTGGCTTTAAAAGTGTGCACCACTATGCCCAGCCTTGTGGGTTGTTCTTGTGAGAGAGCAGAAATCTAAGACAAAACACAAAGGGAGTTTTTATGTTTTGAGTCAAGGCTTTACCATTGTAGCCCAGGATAGCTTCCAAGTCTCAGTCTTGTCTCAGCTTCCTAAATTATAGGATTAGAAATATTAGAAATACATGCCTAGGTACATTAGGATTTTTATTTTTAGAAACAATTTTGTTAAAACAATTCAAAGAATGTTTTGAGGTGGCTATGCATTCAGCTGTTTCTCATTTTCATGCCTGTAATCCCAACACTTGGGAGAGAGAGGCAGGTGGAGCTCTGTGAGGTCAAGACTAGTCTGGTCTACAGAGCAAGTTCCAGGACAGCCAGGGCTACACATAGAAACCCTGCCTTTGGAAAACCAACACCAAAACCAAAAACAGAAAAGGAAGAGTGTACAGTGAGGTTTTTACTTGGAACTCTGGCTGGAACCTGGGAAAACCCTGTCATCAAAAGAGTATTTAGGGCGATCGAAGCTCTCCAGCACTACCTCTATGAGCTCACGGGGGTTGGGTGGGGGTAGGGGAGCAGCTGTCTCGCTCTCACAC
The DNA here is from genome assembly GCF_907164565.1 of Psammomys obesus. Taxonomy (NCBI): domain Eukaryota; kingdom Metazoa; phylum Chordata; class Mammalia; order Rodentia; family Muridae; genus Psammomys; species Psammomys obesus. The sequence continues at coordinate 27,022,182 of NW_026587216.1, forward strand.
CCTTGGGTCTGGCTCTCCTGTGACCTTGCCACCAGGGCCTGCTCTACTGTGCTGCCTAGGGCAGGTGCAGGGCCTGCTCTCGGGAGAGCTGCAGCCTGTGAGAGGCGGGGCTAGCTCCCGGATCTCACAACTTCAGGGCCAGCTCTGCCTCCTAAACCTTCACTTGATGGTGTCCTTTCATCACCTCAGCACTCAGGAGGTGGAAGGGAGAGAATCAGAAGTTCAGGATCACCCTTAGCTATGTAGTGAGTAGAGATTGAAGCTAGCCTGGATTATACCAGACTGTCTCAAAAAAGAAACTGCTTTGCATAATCAACTATTAAAAAAATTTTTTTTTTTTTCTCTTTGTGTGTGAACCATGTTCTGATGTTTTCTGTCTTAGGGTTACTATTGCTATGATGAAACTCTATGCCAAAAACAACTTGGGGAGGGAAAAGTTTATTTGGCTCACATCTTCTAAATCACAGATCATTGAAGGAAGTTGGGCAAAAACTTGGAGGCAGGAGCTGATGCAGAGATCACAGAGGATGGCCACTTACTGGCTTTGTCCACATGGCTAACCCAGCCTTCTTCCTTAGAGAACCCAGAAATGAACCCACTCAGAATGTGCTGGGCCCTCCCCTATCAGTCACTAATTTAAAAGATGCCCCAGCGGCCTGCTTACAGCCTGATCTTAGGTAGTCATTTTTTCTCAGTTGAGGCTTCCTCCTGTCAGTGACTCCACCTTGTGTCACACTGACATAAAACTAGCCAGCACGTGCTCTCAAAGACAAACCCCCTTGCCGTCCGATGCCTGCAACACCGCTATGCAGTGGATATAGAGGAGGCGGACCCTCTCCTAGTGGGTCTGCCTGGATCTTGTTGATTTCCTTGCAAGTCACATAGAGGCCTGGGTTCTGGTTTCCTATTACTTTGCTTAGGGATGCCAGGCTGGCCTTAGCAGTAAACATTTCCTGTAAACAATAAAGCAAAATTAATCTCCTTAATGGCCAACTTGGAAAGGCTGTTTGCTCCTTGCCACACAGCCTATCTTTCAAGATAAAGAATTCTGATCATTGCTGATTGTGCAGTGCCGACACTGGACTGAAGTCTGTAAAGCTGGGTACGGAAATGCCGGTCTGTGCATGCCAGCATGTGGACATAAAACAGGAGTGCCCCAAGCTAGAACTTGGCCACGAAGTGAGATCCTGCCACCTACCTCTGCCAATGACAAGTAAGTTCAGTAGATAAAGGGGAGGGGGTTAGAATTGTGGCTTTTTAATATTAATTCTTGGCTGACATATAAAGAAATGGGCTTCACGGTGACATTTTCACACACAAATATCTTATTGTACTTTGTTCCTTTTTAATTCACCCCCCCTACTGCCCCCTCGTCCTCTTCCCCCTCTCTTGCTGGTACCCTTCTTCCTCTCAAATGGTCTATACTCAGTATTTCTGTCACTTCCGAGTTTACCATTTTTGGATAATGTGATGCTCTCTGGTTCTATCCACTTTATTGCAAATGCCATGTTTTATTTTTCTTTCCAGCTGAGTAAAATCCCAGTGTGTATGTGCCATACTTAAAAGTTTATTTATTTATTTTTTGAGATGATAGTAATATAGTTACAACACTTCTTTCCCTCTCCTCTCTTTATAACCTCCCATACACCCCCAACCCTCCTTCACATTCCTGGTCTCTTTTTTCATTTATTGTTATTACATGCATATATGCCTAGGTATATACATACATATACTCCTAAATATATTGCTCGGTTCATATTATGTTACTTGTATGTGTGTTTTCAAGGCTGCCGTTTGGCACTGGACAACCAATCAGTGTGCTCTTTCATGGGGACGCCACATATTTTTATCCATTCATCATTTTTTAAATTATTCTTTTAAAATATAGTCTCATATGTCACATCTGGACTGCAGTTTCCCTCCCTCTTCTCCTCTAAGCCCCAGGCCCCAGCAACTTTGCTTCTTGCCTAGATGTACCCCTCCTCTGTTTCCCTTCCAGAAGGGGCAGGCCTCCCAGGGATATCAACCAAACATGGCATATCATGTTGCAATAAGACTAGACACCTCTTCTCATATTAAGGCCGGACGAGGCAACCCCGGTAGGAGGACAAGGGTCCCAAGAGCAGGCAAAAGAGTCAGAGACTTCTCCCAGCTCCCACTGTTAGGAGTCCCATAATGATATGAGGCTACACAACCATAACATATATACAGAGGGCCTAGGTCAGACTCATGCGGGCCCCCTGATTGTTGGCTCAGGCTCTGTGAGCCCCTATGAGCCCTGGTTAGTTGATTCTGTGCCATTCATATGTTTGTTTGTTTTCTCCTTTTTCGAGGCAAGGTTTCTCTATGTAGCCTTGGCTGTCTTGGACTTGATCTGTAGACTAAAGAGGCCTCAAACTCACAGAGATCTGCCTGCCTGTGCTTCCCTTGTGCTGGGATTACAGGCGTGCGTCACCATGCCCAGCTCATCCATCTGTTTTTAAGTCTATCTAACCCCCCTCTGTATGAAAGTGCTCTAAAGACTTTCATTTGTAGAGCAGGCATTGCTCTTTGTCTTTCTGCTCTAAAGACTTTCTGAGACCTTGGAACACCGAGACCCCTAGCAGGGAAAGAGTTCTACTCTATTCGTGTTCTTCGCTCATTTTTTAAGGGTGGGGGAGGGGAGAATGTTTTTTTTTTTTTTCTCAGTCCTCATGACAAAGTGAATTCCTGTTTATGTTGTTGTCAGTGGTGGTGGGAGGAACTCCCTTTTCTGTGGGTTCAGCCATTTACCTGGAGTGCTCAGTACTGACATACCAGACATTTGTATTATTTGCGTTTTCCCTTAAAAAATTGGGTCTATTGGTTACCTGTCTAATTGCTGCAATAAAACACTTGGTAGCAGCCACTTAAGGAAGGGTTATGTTGGGCTTGAGGTTTGCAGTACAGGCCATGGCATTGGGGAAGGCGCTGTGGCAGGGCTGTGAGAAGCCGGCCACACTGAGTCCTCAGACACAGGCAGAGATGAATGCCTGTGCTCAAGCTAGCTTTGTCTTTCATTTGGTGCAGACTCCAGCCCACAGGGTCATGCTGGCCACAGAAAGGGAAGGTCTTCTTTCAACTTTCCTGAAAACACACCGATATTCAAAGACACGTCTCTCCCGTGATTCTTAATTCTGTCAAGTTGATGGTCAAGATTACCCACCACTGGGGTCTTGGTGATGATCACAGTTCAATCATTATCATCATCATCATCATCATCATCATCATCATCTTAGAATTTATGGTTAAAAAAAAAAAGTAGTTCCTAATCCAGGAATGATGGCTCATACCTGTAATCCCACTCACTACTCAGGGAACTGAGGCAGGAGGGTTGCTGGGGTTTGAAGTTACTCAGGGCATGGCACTACTTCCTGTATGCAATGTCAGAGATGGTGCAAGCAAGTTTAAGGGGTGGTGAGAGTGTATGTGTGCTATTGGCATGTGTTTGTGTAGCTCTTTAGAAGTCACCCAGGTAGAATGGGCCTAGATGCAAGTCCTAGAATCCCGGGCACTCAAGAGGCTGAGTCAGGAGGATTACACATTTAAATCCTGGGGTCTGAAGAGACGGCTCAGGAGTTAGAGCAAAAGCTGCTCTTCCAGAGGACACAGGTTCAGTTCCTAGCACCCACATGGCAACTCCCAACCTCTGGTACTCCAGTTCCAGGGGATACAATGCCTTCTTCTGTCCTCTATAGGCACTATACACTTGTGTCACAAAGATATATATATATATATATATATATATATATATATATATACACAAGTCACATATATATATATATATATATATATATATATATATATATATATATATATATATATGTGTGTGTGTGTGTGTGTAGGCAACACACAACGAAATAAAATAATAAAACACTACAAATACAAGGCCATATATGCAGGTGTACGTGTATGTATATTTATTTATCTACTTTCCTCCTCGTTCAGGTGTGTAGAGTTGCCACAGCAGTAGGAATGCCCACATCCCAGAGCAGCCATTTACTTAAATTTGCAGCTCATCTTGGAAAAGCAGAAGCTGAAAACCTGCTTATCAGATCCTTCAGAAGCAAAAGCCAGACAGTAATCTGAAGCCAGCCTGCAGCATCCCCCGGAGCAAGACCACGTTCTATAAAAGGAATTTGTCTCTTGGCTCTCCACGCCAATCCATTAATGCTGGCCATTATGAAATTGATCTCAAATCTGGCAGCTTCGGCATGTGCGCAGAGGCCAGACCACAGGCAGCCTCTGCTCCTCCATTTTGTTAATGACGACGGAGTGGTTGTCCTGTGCTCAGTGGCTGTGGACTTGTCCTGAGCTTTTCAGGCTTCTGAATGAGGCTCTCTGGATGTCACTTGGACAGTGGAGAATGCCTCTTTCCCATTGTGTGTGTGTGTGTGTGTGTGTGTGTGTGTGTGAGAGAGAGAGAGAGAGAGAGAGAGAGAGAGAGAGAAAGTCTGCAGATGAAATCCAAGGTCTTAAGCATGCTAGGCAAATGATCGACCATTGAGCTATATGTCCAGCCACCTTCACACTTCTCCCCACTCCTCCTATTTATTCACGGTGTTTATTATCTTTATATTTTGGTTAAATAAATGAAAGCTTATCCTTTAGGCATTGTTTATATATAGTTCGTTCAACAAGTAAGTGTATAATTTAGTATTATTTTCAATATATGTTGTTATGTCTATTCCTAAGGGAAACCAAAGTCAATAGAGAGCTCCTCAGACTTTAATTCTGACATAATTACTTATATGTGAAAATACATAGAAAAGTTTAGTCATATGCGTTGAACATACAAATTGTCTTAGGGTTTCTATTTGCTGTGAAGAGATCATGACTATGGCACCTTTTTTTTTAAAATATCATTTTACTGATTCTTTGTGAATTTCGCATCATGCACCTCAATCCTACTCATCTCCCCATCCCTCCATATCTGCCGTGAATATATACATCTGCTGGGTTGTGGTGACACAGGCCTTTAATCCTAGAACTTGGGTGGCAGAGGCAGGTGGGTCTCTCTGTGAGTTTGAAGCCAGCCTGGTCTACAGAGCAACTTCCAGGACAAACAAAACTATACAGAGAAACCCTGTCTCAAAATAACATAAATAAATAAATAAATAATAAAAAGAAAGAAAGAAGGGAAGAAAACATCTCACTGTGGAGGTCGCAGTATGTCACACAAGCAGCTTTACTTGCAAATGTTCATTGCAATGAGCCATTGGTGTGGTCTGAGATCTTTGGCTTCTGCCACACCATCAGTCCGGGATCCTCATCGGGACTCCTCTCGGGTACCCTGCTGTTGCCCTGTGTCATGGAGATCCTGCAGCTTTGGTTCTGTAGGACTGGCCCTTTCACAGGAGGGGTAGATGTTGGGGTTGGACAACTCAGAGCCCTGGGTCTGGGCCTGGGTGGTAGCCAGAATTGGTCAGTCGTCAGCTCTCCTGCGCCTGCGTCTCCAGGGCCGGGTCTCCAGCACTGCATCCTCCATCTCACCTACCGCAGAAGCCAGGAAGGGGTGGGGCCAGCTCTCCTGCGTGTTGCAGCCTGTGAGGGGCAGGGATATGTCTCCCACACCACCCCAGCGAGGGTTGGGGCCCGCTCTCCCAGGCTGCTCAGGCCAGGGGCTGGGGCAGCTCTCCCACACCCATCCTTCAGCTCTTATGAAGCAAAACACTTGTGGCTGGCCAGTTCAGATGTCTAGTCCGTTATTGCCATGGTGGGGCGGGCAGACCGACATGGTACTGGAGAAGACGCTGGGAATTCTAGAACTGGCTCTGCAGGCAGCAGGAAGTGAATGTTACCCTAGACCTGGCTTGAGCATTTGAGACCTCAAACCCCGCCTCCTACATGTAACCCACCTCCTCCAACAAGGCCACACCTCCTAAAAACGCAACTCCCTGTGAGCCTATGTGTTGGACCCTGCTGGTAAGTTTGAAGTCAGGAATTACTGGATAGCCCCTGAGCTCGGTGCAAAAATGACAGAGTCCCTTCCTCAGCTGGGTTCCCTTCTCTCCCCCTGATCTGGGGAAACCCTAGGTCCACTAAGGAGAGTCCCTTAGCCTCATGGGAAAATTACAGGCCCCATCCTTTCCTGATAAGAAACAAATCCAGTGGGTACCTGGGGAACCCTGGAAACACCCATCCTGTGCTAATGAGATAGATGTCTTGGCTTTCAACGAATGCCCTTTGACTATACCTGGAGTTCTTCTCCCAATCCATAGGGTAATGAAGTACTGTGGTCCCCTTTCTATGACAGGACTGTGCCGCTGCATGGAAAGGAAGTACCCCCTAGCATCCTCAGCCCCAGCAAATCCAACACAGTCACCCTCCAAACCCCTCCTTCGGTCCAAGATTCACAAAATAAATGCTAGCTCTCTCACTCCATTCCTCCCTGAAGAATTTGCTGCTGGACGCCCCGGGCTTGACTTCCAGTAAGGCAGGCACACACTGCCAGCCTCTGCGAGCGTCCACCACTCACGGTGTGCCAGCCCACATCACCGTCGCCGTCTTTCTACTGCCCCTCTGCCCTCCCCAGTGCCCACCTACGGGAACAAGCAGCTGGTTGTTCTTAACAAAACCAGGCTTCCACCTCTGCCCCTCTTGGTTTCAGAGCTCTGAGTGAGCCTCCTTGAACAGCCACTGACTCACCCAGGTCAAGCCAGGCCCTTGTTGCCTCCTGGCTCAGGTTGCAGGGTATTGAGCTCCTTCCTTTGACCCTGCGCTTTTCTGCCCAGAGTGTGTACTTCCTGTTTGGTGCTGAATGGAGCCCTGAGCTTCCCGGGACAGTGCCCGACAAAGCCCAGGCTCCCTCTGGACACAGAACGACACCTATGGGGCCGTTGTCATTCAAACTAATTAAAAAAAAAATAATAATAACAACAACAACAAAAACAATAATAATACACAATAACAAGTCAGGTGATGGTGGTGCATGTCTTTAATCCAAGCACTTGGGAGACAGAGGTAGGAAGATGTCTATGAGTTCAAGGCCAGCCTGATCTACAGAGTGAGTTCCAGGACAGCCTGGGCTAAACAGAGAAACCCTATCTGAAAAAAAAAAATATTTTCATTATTTATTTATTTATTTATTTTAAATGAAGTCCTACTTTTTATTTATTTATTTATTTATTTATTTATTTATTTATTTATTTATTTATCTATTTATTTATTTATTTATTTTTATGTACATTTGGTGTTTGTCCTACATGTATGTCTGTGTGAGGGTGTTGGATTCCCTGGAACTGGACAGTTGTGAGCTTCCATGTGGGTGCTGGGAATTGAACAGGGGTCCTCTTGAAAAGCAGCCAGTGCTTTTAACTGCTGAGCCATCTCCCCAGTCCCCTTATTTTTAATTTTTTATGTATGTATGTATGTATGTATGTATGTATGTATGTATGTATGTATGTATATACGTGTGTCATATATGTGTGCGTGAATGTAGAGGCTGAATCTAACTGATCTTCACTTTACATAACAAGGCAGGATCTCTCACTGAATCTTGCGCTTGCTGTCCTGCTAGTCTGGCTATCCAGCTTGCTTCAGAAATCCTCTGACTCTATTTCCCTGGGGTTATAGGCAGGCAATGGTGCTGTAGTGGTTTAAATACGAATAGATTCACAGAGTCTATTTGAATGCTCAGGGAGTAGTATTTGGAGGTGTGGCCTTGCTGGAGGGAGTGTGTCAATGGTGGTGGTCTTTGGGGTTTCAAAAGCTCAAGTCAGTCCCAGTGTCTCTCTCTCTCCTTGCTTTCTGCAGATGTAGAACTCTCAGCCCCTTTCTCCAGCACCATGTGTGCCTGCAGGTCACTATGCTTCTGGCCATGCTGATTACAGACTAAACCTCTGAAACTGTAAGCAATACTCAATTAAACGTGTTCCTTTGTAAGAGTTGCCATGGTCGTGACATCTCTTCACAGCAATAAACCTAGGACACCTACTAAACATATCAGGCACTATATTAAACAGAGTACAACAATGCAATAACTAAGATAACCATAGCCTCTGAGCTATTATAAACTTCAATCACTAGAAAAAAAAAGATGAACTCTAGGACCATCTTAATTAGAGATTAGGCAAGGCTACTCCCACCCCACCTCCACACTCATTTTATACACATTAGTGCCAGGCATTTGTTACTTAGCTCGAGTCTAACAGGTTCTGCACAGCCATAGAAAACCTAATTAAGACAGGTGCCTGCCAGCTGGATGCGTTATTTTCTAAAAGAATTCCTGACCCCTCGGCCCATTGGCAAGGTCATTGCGCAGTAGCTGGCTGTGATAATAAGGGAGAATTCCTCTTCTGTTTTCCTGTCTCTATTGCAACAATTTTTTTTTGCATATTTTTAGGCTATGCTTTGTTTCACAAAAGTTAAAAATTGGCATGCATTATGGAAAATGATAGCACATTACAGATACATTACTGGAATTAATCACTGTGGGAGGAAGGAATGAAGACGGCCTTCCCTCTTTTGTCTCTGCTATGTTGAGAGGCTGGAAAGACATCAGAGGCTGATCCCACCAAAGGCCAGAAACAGCTTGAGATCCTTGACGGCCTGAATGAGATTGGTGTGGTAATCAGAGTTCTCTAGAGGAGCAGAACTCTCTCTAGATGTATACATACATATTTAAGTATATATATGGATATATATATATATCCATATATATATGTATGTGTGTGTATGTATATATGTGTGTATGTATATGTGTGTGTGTGTGTGTGTATGTATACATCTAGAGAGAGAGAGAGGGAGAGTTATTAAAATAAATTACAGGCTGTGGTCCAGCTAAGCCAACAATGGTTCATGTGTTTGAGTACTTGATCTCTAGTCGGTGAAACTATTTGGGAAGGTTTAGGAGGTGTGTTCTTGTTGGAGGAAGTGAGTCACTGAGGGTAGACTCTGAGGTTTCAAAAGCCCATGCCCTTTCCCTTTAGCGCCTGTTTGTGGATTGGGATGTAAGCCCTCAGCTACTGCTCTAGTGCTAAGTCTGCCTGCTGCTATGCTCTCTTCCACGGTAGCCATGGACTTATCCTCTGAACTGTAAGCCCTCAATAGACTGTTTCTTCTATAAGTCATCATTCTTCACAGCAATAAAAAACAAACAAACAACAAACAAACAAACAAAAACTATGAGGGCTTCTGCTCTCACCCTGAGTGGGCTGTGGAGACAGTCAGTGGCTTTAAGGGGAGACCACGATTTAGTTGGCATTTCCTCTTGCTGTAGCTGCTGAACAGGAGTGAACCGAAGTGGGGGTTGAACTGTGGAGTCAAGGATGCTGTCAAGAACCTGTTGTAGTGCCCGTCAGGAGATAGTGAGGGGTTGGGCTGGGGACGCTATGCAGAAGGGAAGGGGACAAAGTGTGGACACGGAATGGACATGCCAGGGTGACAGTTGATGGGATCATTAGGAAAAAGGCAGACGCAAGGATGGCTGTGGTTTGGGCCTTAGTAACCAGACAAAAATGTTAAAGAGAATGTAAACTTTTGTTTTATGTGTGCGAATGTTTGCCCACCTGTCTGTAGGTGTGCCATATGATGATTTCCAGGTGCTGAAGAAATCCCTCTGGAACTGGAGTTATAGGTGGGAATGAGAGAGTATGTGGGTGCAGTGCGTAGAACCAGGGTCACCTCTAAGAGCAGCAAGTGAGCTCTTCATCCTCAACTGGAAGCGTTTTAAACTTATTTTTATCTAGTGGTTTCTCAAATTCGTTCATTTGATCCAACCATACAGGAGAACACTGGAGCAGCTGGTGTAATGGTGGTTGTTTTTCTTCTGCCAACTAAATTTGCTACCGAAGAACAAGTGTCATTATCTCCTGACGCTGGCCCTTCATGGCAAGTTAGGAAGGCTCAGTTCTGAGCCATCTCAGAACCGAGAACAGGCCGCTAAGTTCAGCCAAGTGAGCTCTGGGGGAAAATCCTGGCCTTGTTCTTGTCTTTTTTCTAGGACAGAGGCTCTTAAAAAGTTTCAGGTGTGCCAATGGTGCTACAGCTGAGGGCCAAGCTTGTAACATGAGGGGCTATGGGGACGTATCAGAACCACGCTGTCCCAAGCTCCTGAGCTTTTCAGGTCCTGCCCCTGAGCTCTGTAGAGACACAGTATGAAATAGCTTCAGAGTCAGTCTTCCAAGTATCCGAAGACGCCAGTCACATCTGCTTCCGCAAAGGCACACAGCTCTAATTTCTTTAGTTTGCTCTTGAGAGAGACTCATATGACATAGACAAATTAAGGTTAAGAGTGATCGTGGCTATTTAACAACAAAAGATAGTGAGGGTTCAGCATCCATACTTCTGCCTATCAGAGGTAGAGGTGTTTTCTTTTTCCATTTCTGTCTTCTCTCACCCAGAAAACAGAAATGGGGAAAGAAATCACATACACACACACACACACACACACACACATCCCTTAAGCAGATTTAAAGGCTCTCTACTGGACATCTATTTTGGAATTGACGCAGGACTAAGAATTTAAATGCACTCCCCGGCTCTGGATCCCATAACACTCACATGCATTAGCAACATTTGTTGAAGAAGAGACCTGGATTTAGAGAACAAATTAATTCGTGCTCAAAGCTTTAGGAAGGCTTTTTAAAAAAAGCTGGCCCTGTTCGATGTGATTAATGTCAGAGGGACTATTTCTGACTTTATGGTCATGCAATTTGGAAATAATATTTGAGGACATGCTTGCTGCAGGATTTGGCCGTTCACTGACTGTTTCTTTTCTTATCTTTCTCCTTGCCTGACCTTTCACCCGTCACTCCTTCCTTTCTCTTCCCATTTGACTCTCCCAGTGGATTATTGTTTGGGTTGTTGTAGTCTCTATCCATGTTAAGGCTCAAACAGAGCGCAGCTTCCAATCTAACTCCTTTTGCACCTTCATACTTGGGGTGGTTTTGCCCTTTTTGGAAAAGGATATTTCAAAATATTTTATTTTTAAATTATTTGTATATATGTGTGTGCAGGCATGAGTACAGGTGCCCGTGTCCAGCAGAAGAGGGTGTTGAATCACCTGCATCTGAGTTGAGGGCTGTTGTGAGCTTCCTGACACTTTTTGAGTGAAAGTCTCACTCTGTAGCCCCAGTGGATTTCAAACTGGCAATCCCAGGATCTCTGCCTCCAGGGTGCTGGGATTTGAGGTGAGCACCACCATTGGCCTCCGTGTACTAAAACCAAAAATATATCTCATGAAAAAGCCAGTCATCTAGGAATGCTGCTTTCTAGTTTTCATACATATTGGACATCAGGAGTCCGAAATATGGTTTTACTAATTAGAAACTTCCCCAGTAGGAGACAGGGATAGCTCTTCCAAAGTAGAAGGGCGTGTCTTTACTTTCCATCTTTCCATCCCCCCCATCAACCCCCTCCCTGTGTGTGTGTATGTGTGTGTGTGTGTGTGGTGTTGGGGACTTAGTTGAGAGCACTGCGTGTGTTCAGCAAGCTCTCTTCCACTGAGTGACTCCTACAGCTCTCTTGAAGATTTCCTAATCCTTCTAGCAATCCATTCTCTTTGAGGATGGCACTATTAATTGCTGAAAGGCATATGATGACAAATGTATATTCCATAGAGATAAAGTGAGTCTTAGGCCTTTGTGCGTACATTTCGTTTTGGAGTTTTTCTCCAACAACTTTTCCTTGTTGGCAGTGACCTGACCTGGCTCACTTGTGTTACAGTTACCTTTGGCAGGGACCTGTTTGGATAATAGAGAGGAGGTGGCCTTGGGCTTGGCACAGTGGCCAGCCCCAAAGAACATTCTTCTGTCTGTGACTCGGTTTTCTCTACAGCCATTGAGCACCCTTTGTTCTGCTGGCACTCTATCACTCGGATACTCTGGACATCCAGTGTCCACTCAAGCCCCTCAGTGACAGATTTTGTATGAAGAGCATGGAGCCTGTGTCCCACACACTGGGTCAGAATACTCTTTGAACGTTCCTGTTTTCTCTGGTGGGTCCTTCAACATCTCAGATCTCACACCTACGCCTAAGGAATTTGTCATTATGGTTGATTAATGATACCCCTGGGAAATTGACTCAAGGATCTTCTGTGGATGCCAAAACCCAGTCACTTATGTAAAATGCTGTACACTCTGCCTATGACCTTTGTACATTATTTTCTCTTAGACTTTCTGTACCTTAAGACAGGCTATCCCTCTGTAGCCCAGGTTGGCAATTCTCCTGCCTGGGTCCCTTAAGTACTGGGATTAAAACATGTGTCTCCACATATAGCTCTCTATACTTCATTTTTTTGTTTTGTTTTTGTGTGATTCTCACTGTATAACCCTGGGTGGCCTTATACTTGATCTAGAGGCCAGACTGGCCTAGAACTCATAGAGATCCATCTTCCTCTCTCTGTCTTTCAAGTGCCAGGATTAAAGGCTTACACTACTGCACTCAGACAGATTCATGAATTTTGGTTTCATTTTTTGGTGATGCATTCATTTTAACCAGGGCCAACTGTGTGAACACTGGATTGGAAGTGTCCGCTGAAGCCCAGAAGAGTCATCAGTGAGCACTGAACTGAGGACACTGATTCCCCCTTCATTCTGAATCTACTTGTAGCAAAAAGTTCAGTAGTGAGGGCTAGCTCTCCCGAGGCTTAGTGCAGGCATCCAGGGCTGCTGTGAGTTAGTGATGGCAACGGCCGTGTGGTTTTGCCTTTACATTGCTTCTTAGTTCCCTTTTCTGCTGTGAAACACATACTCACGGGTAATAAAAGAGTTTTAAAAAGAGTGCCCCGAAACACACCAATGTATCAATGATTTGTGTGAACTAGGAACAGAGTTTACAGAAAACCTGGATGACATGCCTAAACTGTCTAGACAGAACATAAACTTTGTAGAGAGCAGAACCGTGTGCTTGGCAGATCAAGGACTCTGGAGCTAGGCCCAGTTCTGATTGGAGAGGTCAGTGAGGGTACCGTGGAAGCCAAGAGGATGCTATCATGGTTAGTCATAGACCACATCTCTAAAACACCGCACATGGAAATAGCCAGGAGCAGACATATGAAGGAGCGTCTCAGTGTTAGTCTGAAACAAGGAGTACCGATCATTGTGAACTCCATGACTGGCCATGGGACTACATCCCAACAGTGCTACTTTAAGTATGTATGTATGTATGTATGTATGTATGTATGTATGTAAGTAAGTAAGTAGGTAATGGATTTAATACTCCCATCATCAGACCGATACATTATAAGCCACATCTTTCTAAGTTGGGACCATTATTGTGTGCATCAGTCTTGGTGCTGAGGATTGAACATGTGCCAGTTTCACATACACAATGATGAGTTTTCAGTGACATACTACTATCTTACTATTTAATTAGAAAATAATTATACATTTAAATGATGTATAGAACGAGCTGGGATTGAAGACATGTGCTGCCACACCTGGTAGGAATACTTTTTTAATGTGTAATTGAGAAATGTGGGATTTTCATTAAAGTTGTGACATTTACAAAATCAAGGATATTTATTTTTTATAAATCTTTATGTTGTTTTTATTTTGTGAAGGGATTATAGAAGAGTCCAGCTGCTGTAAGCAGTGAAATTCAAGGACTGGGCAAGCTTTAATATTTCCTATAATGGGCAAAATAGCAATGTTATTAGATCTTACCAAGAAGTGAGCTTCTAAGCAGGAAGAGAAGGTGCACCCCTGTAATCCCAGCACTCCAGGAGGCAGAGGCAGGAGGATCTCTGTGAGTCTTAAGCCAGCCTGGTCTACAAAGTGAGTCCTGGACAGCCAAGCCTACACAGAGAAACCTGTCTTGAAAAACAAGAAGAAGAAGAAGAAGAAGAAGAAGAAGAAGAAGAAGAAGAAGAAG
>NW_026587216.1:27036024-27133665 GCF_907164565.1 Psammomys obesus
AAGAAGAAGAAGAAGAAGAAGAAGAAGAAGAAGAAGAAGAAGAAGGAGAAGAACAAGAACAAGAACAAGAAGAACAAGAACAAGAAGAACAAGAAGAAGAAGACCAACCAACCAACCAACCAACCAGGCAACCAACCAAAAAAAAAGGTCTTGTTGTGGAAGCTTCAATGTGTCACAGTATGTCACACAGTACACCATTTTGTCCACACATCTTTATTTGCAATGTTCATTGCAATGAGTCATTAGTCTGGTTTGAGGCCTTTGGTTTCTGCTACACCATCAATACTGGATCCTCAGTGGGCCTCCTCTCTGATATACTGTTGTTGCCTTGAGTCATGAAGTTTATGTCGACCTGCTACTTCACAGGTTCCAGAAGTTCATAGTTGGGGTAGATGTTGGGGTGGGCCAACTCAAAGCCCTGCGTTTGGGCCTGGGCAGTAGCTGAGCTGGTCAGGCCATCTCTCTCCAGCTCTGCTGCACCCCCACCACCAGGGCAAACTCTCCAGCAGTGCCCTGGCCAGCTTGCCCAATGCCTCAGCTGACAATGGGCAGGGCCAGCTCTCTCTTCCTCACCCGCTCACCTACACCCCTGCCACCAGGGCAGTTCTGCTGTGCTGCCCAGGGGAGGCTCATGGCTTGCTCTCCTTGAGTACAGCAGCCAGTAAGGGGTGGGGGCAGCCCTTCGAAGCCCTAGGACCTCAACATTGTCCCAGGAGACCTCTCAGACCAGGGACTTCCCCATGGCTTTTGGCGGTAGTAGGAGCCACCGACATTGACACAGACCTCTGTTGCAGAATGGCCGTGTTCCCAGACACGGCCCTCAGTGGCTGCAAGGGCCAGGACTTCACTGTGGCTTCAGGTATCAGGGCAGGCTACCCACAGAGGGCCATTCCACTTCACCTCTGGTCTCCTGCTCTGCCTTTCTTCATAGTGTGCAAACCATTCGGCTTCTTTTCCTCTTCCATCTCTCCACCATGTACTTGCTTATCATAGTGGCTCCCACTGCAGGAGGGCCAAGTGGCTGGTGAGCTTCTGGGTGTCTTCTCCCTGCCTGTGCTAGGCTTCTTTTTATTCTTTTGAGACAAGGTCTCACCATGTCTCTTCGGCTTGCCTAAGAACCTGCCATGTAAATCAGGGTGGCTTGGAACTCGCAACAGATCTGTCTGCCTCTGCTTCCAGAGTGCTAGGATCAAAGATGGGTGTCACCATGCTGAGCCTTAATTTCTTTTGAAATACAGGAGACCTAAGGTGGTGAGTTCATGGGTCAGATGCATCTATAAAGTCCCTTGGCCGCATATATTAGCAACTTAAGGAAAACAGTTTATTGACATATATGAATGTGTAAGCTTGTCTCCATTGGATTTTGTTGTTGTTGTGTTGTTTTGAGATAGAGCTTCTCTGTGTAGCTGTCCTGGAACTCAATATGTAGATCAGGCTGACATTGAACTCAAAGAGAATCACTTGGCTCTGCCTCCAGAGTGCTGAGATTAAAGGCATATGCCACCATGCTTGGCCCAAGGAAGAGCTCCCCTGGATTCTCATGAACCTCTTGGGTCAGGAATTCATGTAACTGCTCAGTGTACAAGATGCTGGTGGAATCCCAGACTTTTTGTTTTCCAGCAAGTGAGAAGGAGGAAACAAGGAGGAAATTAGATGATACTTCTGTTTTGTACCATCGGTCAGAACGTCCTGATATGCTCACATCTACTCTAATCAAAGCAGGCTTGGGAAATGTGATCTTGATTCTGTGGATTGCTCTCTTTAACTAAAACATTGTTATCCTGTTCTATGGAAGAAACAGAGAGTTGTGGGATGGAGTCTTTACTGTAGCAAGTATCACCCATTTTTGTGGATAGCACGGGCCAGGTGTCTTGTTAAACACTGGGAATCTAAGCTGCAAACAATATATACATTTCCAAGAAGAATTTAAAGTCTGGTCTGGGAACTTCTTACTTTTTTTTTTTTTTTTTTTTTTTTTGAAGTCTCTTAAAAGGTTTTTCCAGCCATTCAGTTCCTTTTTGGTAAACATTTGTGTTGTTTCCAAACATTTGCAATTACAAACCGCCCTGCATGACTGACCTTGTATATTGTTTGGTATTTACGTAGCTGCAGCGTAGTTTCCTGAAAGTAAGACCACGGGCTCACAGTAAACCCAAGTCATTTATCTCGTCAGACTGTGGAGGAAGGAACCAGGCCTCTGAGCCTCACCCTCCCAGTGGACCGGCAAGCTCTGAGAATTTGCCTGTTTTTGAAATGATATCTCAGTGCATTTTAATGTGCACTTCTGCTATTATGAATTGAAGATAATCATTCTTTTCAGATATTATTGAGCAAATTGTCTCTTAGTGACAATTGCTTGCGTCTTTTCGAAGTTTTAAAGATATTTTATTTCTTATGCGTATGAGAAATGGGGAAGAGGGGGGAGAGACAGAGAGACACAGAAATAGACAGACACACACACACACACACACACACACACACACACACACATTCCTTCATGCTCCAGCTTCCCTCAATGATGGACTGTGACCCAGAAGTAGAAACTGGAATAAGCCTTTTCCTCCTTCAGGCTGTTTTTGGTCAGGAGTGTGTTTTGTCATAGTATCAGAATGAAACTAGGACAGAGGATTTCTCATTTTTCACATTTGCTGCTTGTTAAATAGGAGGCGATATACTCATACAAAATAATGGTAGTTATTTACCTGTGACATACACGTATAATATAGTTATTTGTATAGCATATGGTGATTTCATATTACCATGTCCATCTATATAAAGTACAGCCATTATTTAAAGACGGCTACAGTTCTTTTCCTAGAGTGGAATTTTCATCTAATCCAAGGATTATAAAGAATTTTTAAATCAGTGGGGATTTAGGTCCACAGGGCATATATTTCTCCTAAATACTTTTGTGTCAACATTGTTGGATCTCAGCCACTTATTTCTCTGGCAGTTTGATTAACAGAATTTGTCAAAAAAATTAAAATTTTATAAAATTACGTATCCTATGCTCTGGCTTCTTTACAGACCCTATAAATCTTATATTAAAAAATGACATTTATTTGTGTGTGTGTGTTGTACATGTGTAGAGCTCAGAGAACAACTTGCCACCGTTGCTTCCTGCCTTCTACCACGTGGGTGCCGGCGACTTAGCTAAGATTGTCAGGTTTCATGGCAGGCACCTTCATCTACGGAGCCGTGTTCCCATCTCAGTTTTAAGACTAAAGAACTGGTCTCTGTGAAGAAAACTTAGAACGTGCACTCCCGGCTCTCTAAACCGGCTTTTCTGGCAGAGGGAGTGGGGGCAGCACCAACAGACCTCGGGGCAGTGAGGCAGTGAGCCCCGCTTGGCAGTTCTTCCCATCTGCTCACAGCTGCACGCGTTGGGGAGCCGTTTCTTACCTGCACCTAAGGCTCTGCAGAATTTCTATGGAATTTTGTTTTTCACTGTTTAAACTTTTACTTGGGAGATGATGGTGGCAATCTATAGTCGTTGTCCTGACGAATCAGTGAAGACTTGGGAAGACCGGAGGTGGGTGAGGTTTTTTGAGGGTTTGTTTTTTTTTTTTTTATCAAGCCTAGTGACCTGAGTTTGAGCCCCAAGACCTACACAGTGTAAGGAGACAACAGACTGCAACAGGTCAGTTGTCCTCAGACCTCTGCCTGTGTGACACGGTGCGAGTGGGGTACCCTTGCAAACGCACCCCACCCACATCAACATACTAAAAAGCAAAACAAAACAGTGAAGACTTCACAGTTTGCTTACAGTGCTTTTTAATTAAGACAGAAAGCGAATGATGAGACGTTTCACCGACGTTTCCTTCATTAAGACTGTTGACTCGGTGAGGCCTGCTCGTCGGTGTGCAGCTATCATTTTATTTCTATCAATGCTGTGCAAACCTCGACTGCGGCTTTTATAAGTTGAATGGAATGCATTTTTTTTCCATTGATGAGTTTGCCCGAGGCATTCCCTTCCTTGTTATGGCCAGTATTACAATGGCAGCCTATTTTTGCCCCAGAGGACTGCAGTAAGGATGGATGAAGAATGGAAAAATAGGTCTCCTTTGTCTGAGGCTGCCGAGTGGTTATCGGAGTGTATAATTTCTGGAGCTAGACAGAGCCAAAGGACACCCTTAGCCTTTCAAAAGCAGGGGAGAGCTGGGTTGCCTTTCTTTGGTCGCTTTGTGGCTATCGTGGGGTCTTGCCGTCCTCTGTCACCAGATGCAAAGGCAGATCTTCCCAGCTGTGCAGACCCTCCCCAGAAAAGCGATTTGGAGACAGTACGTGACTTCACCGTCCACTGAGCAGTGTCTCCAGGCTCTGGATTCTCCATGCTAATGAATGTTAACCGAGATTCCCTGGGGTCCAGTTAGGCAACCAGCTCAGCTCACATCTTCCGAGAGCAGCTCACAAGAACTGCGTGTGCAGAATGAAGCGCGGCCTAACCTCTCTCGTTTTTTTCCTGGCCTCAAACTGGACAAATTTGAAGCACCTTTTTTTTTTTTTTTCACGTTCCCCTGACTCATTTAAAATATGATGTGTTTCTTCTGGAAGTTTCTTCCCCCCTCCTCTGTTTCTGATCCTTTAGGACTTAACTAATAAACTAATTTCCATTTTATACTTCTGGCGTCACTTCTATCAAAATCTCCTAGGTCAGTACCTGGTAACTGAAAAGCGCAGGGGCTCCTTAATCTCCTTGCTATTCTGTAGGAGTTTGGAAAAGAGGATCTGCTACAGTAGATTAAGGACAGTCTACAGCAACTGAATCTGCTCGCCTGCTTTTATCTCCAATGTGGGCACCTGCCTGATTCATGCAGAGCTCACCGGAGACCTTCCAGCCAGTTCCTGGTTGTCCAGGTTTTGAGTTGTGGTGCCCCATGTTTCCCTTCTCAAACTGAAGTCTTTTTTCTCGTTCCATACAGTTTCCTTGGGGCTTTTTTTTTTTTTTTTGAGGTCTTACCACGCTGTGTCCACTAAGCCCTGAGTTAGAGCAGAAGGAATGGTAAAGCAGAAGGTTCAATCTTTCCCTCCAGGAAAAAAGGAAATGGCTGAAATGAAAGAAATGATGGGGAAATACAGTTGTGCTACTATAGACAGCGTTGGGGAAATATGGAAATATGTTGGGGAGATATGGTCATCTCATGTTGGGTTGGGAAGAGTGATGGGTTGGGTTGGGAAAAGCTTCAGGGAAAAATGTCCAGTGGTGTGAAGGATGGTTGGAGGTCAAGCCAAGGAGAAGGGAGGTTTAGGAAGCTACTGTTGTTGGGGAGAGGAGAAAGGGGAGAGAGAGATATTATGGACATGTAGATAAGACAGCATCAGTGGGAAAGTAGGCCAAAGGATGGAGAAAAGAGGCAGGGAATATATACTGATGCGGGAGTAGGCAACAGGGCTTAAAGCGTGAAAGTAAATGTTAGCTCCGGTGTGCTGATGGCACCATTCATGTCCATGACTGTTCTGTGGTCTTACACAGTAGACTGCAGGGAGAACATCAGTAGCAGATTGGTTTATTTTTTTGGTAGCAATATATGGTTTTTATTCACTCAATCTGATAAATACTTATAGGAGTTCACTAGGTACTTCAAGTTTAAGGGAAACATGCATACACAAGATTTTTAAGATTGTGAAACGAGATGGTAAAAGATTAATTATTAAAATGCAAGGCAGAAGGCCAAGCATGGTGGCATATGCTGGTAATCCCAGCAGCTGGGAGATTGAAGCAGGAATATCAGGAGTTCAAGGTCATCCCCTGCCACACAGAGAGTTCAAGGCCAAGTGGAGCTACCCAATACCGTGTCTCAGAACATTTTCCCAGACTGCAATGTACATTCAGACCATTGCGTCTTCAGTTTCTTTATCCTAGGGTGTAACCATTAGCCTGTATTAGGTTTTGGCCCATGGTAAACCGCATCCATTGCTTTCTAGACTGTGAATAGGCAAAATCGCCTTAGGGGTAGGACACGGAGCATAAAAGCTGCTTGCCTCACATTAACCAGGAAACAGAAAGTGAGAGACAAGAAGAGTTCAAGGACAGGCTATGCCCATCTTCAAAGACAGACCCCAGTGAGTTCCTTCTACAAACTCCAGCCAGGTCACCAAATTATGAGTTCATCAATAGACTAATCAGTTGATTAGGTCAGGGCCTTCAAGTTCCAAACACGTCTCAATGACTAGATCCACTAGTTGGGTGTGGCGTAGTGCCTCAGCAATGTATCTGGAGCCACTCTTCTGTGAATACCAAGGGACATCTGCATGTTGAAGAATTATTATAAAAGGAACTGGTGGCCCATGATTCCATTCACACTAACTGTGATGCCACTCATCACCTAGGCTGTGGCCTACTGCAGGAACACTTCTGTTTTCTTCTTTCTTTCTTTCTTTCTTTCTTTCTTTCTTTCTTTCTTTCTTTCTTTCTTTCTCTTAATTCCATTTTTTTTCCTACTAAAGTCTTCAGGATATTCATTAATATACACACCCCTTCTATTTTAGATTTTCAGATTTTTAGGTACTTTTGCTACATCGCTAAGGCTGGCCTCAATGTCATGATCCTCCGGCCTCAGCCTTCTGAGGGCTGGGATGGCACGTGCATGTCTGTACCCGCCACCTCTCTCTTTCTCCAAAAATAAAACATTTTAAATTAGAAAAACAAAAACAAAAACAAAAACAAACAACATTTAAGTTTCTAAGGGACTGATACCATAGCTCCTTTGTACAGCGTTTTCTTGGCATGCGCATGACCTTGGGTTCAGCAACACCCCCACACCCACACCCAAGCACACACCTTCCTACGGATGATTCCCAGCCATGGGAACCCAAAGAAAGAGCTGCTAGGACTCGTTATTCGAGCCTTTAAGCAGAAGCAGAGTTTTAAGATGCGCTTCTGACTCTTGTTCATTTAAATAGTAGAGCTTTAAGAATAAATGTGGGACATACTTTACATAAAGCTATGGAAACAGAAGAGACAATTTTACCTAAAATAGAACAGCTATATTTAGAAGCTTTTAGTCTAGCTTGACCTTGACATTCATGTCAACACAGTTGCCTTTTAGGCTGATTATAAACCCTCGTGTTCTACCTTTGGTCTCCAAACCACTCCATGGCTTAACTGCTCTGCCACAGCAGCATAAAAATTGAATATAAATAGTACACTTTCTGTGTTAGAATTTTAAAGCACTCCTCTTTGGCTACCAACTTTTTGAGGGTGCCTTACTGGTAATTGCTGTGTGCGTTAGTTGCTTTTCTCATGGCTGCGGGGGCGGGGGGGACCTGACAAAAATGTCTTGAGGAAGGAAGGGCTTGTTTCCACTGGGCCGCCACACCCGGCTCCTTTTCTCATTTTCAACTTATTTTTTATTTTATGTGTATGCGTGCTTTGCCTGCCTGTATGTCCTTGCAGAGTTTGTGTGCCAGAAGAGGGTGTTGGGTCCCCTGGAACTGGAGTTACAGATGCCTATGAACCTGGGTCTTTGGGAACAGCAGCCAGTGCTCTTAATAGTGAGGCATGTACTAGTCCATCCGTTTTCCTCTTTCCTTTGGTCCAGGACCTCAACCATGTGACGGGACTACTCATGTTAGGGTGGGTGTTCCCTACTCAGCGAAATCTTTCTGGAAATGCCTGAGGTGCACCTTTTAGGTGACGCGGCAAGAATCATTTTGAAGTTCATCCCTCACACTGTATTTTGTGTATCTGTCCCCAAGGTCGAGTGAGCGAGCAATGGACTATCACTGATTCTTTTCGAGGTTCGCAAGATGATTTGTAATCTAAAGCCCTTCTGCCACTCAACAGCAAGCTCATATTTGCAAAATGGCTTCTCAGTTATTTAAGGTAGTATGATTAAAATGGGCTTTATCCTTTCCAAGTTCTTCCTAAATATAAATCTGATGCTTCCTACAAGAATGAAGAAATGAGGCAGAAGAGAATGTGCCTCAGTGGTTGGAGCAGTTACCCAGAATGCTTGAGGCCCTGGGTGCAATCTTTAGTACTAGGAAAAACCAAACCAAACCAAACCAAACCAAACAAAACAAAACAAAGCAAACAACAACAAAACCCAAAATACTCACTACGGGCAATGTCTAACATTAATTCTCTTCCATCTGTAAGGAGAGTTCCATATTCTGAAAGGAGAACTATGTGAACTTTGACTTATGCTGTGGATTTTGTCCAGTTTTGTCTTGGCAAGAAAAAAAAATTGTACAAGCTCCAAACATTATCTAAGAATATGCAGTGCAGTTTATAAATTAACACTTGATTTTTAGATCAAGATTGGATTTGGATTAGAATCTCAGAAACAAGCCAATTAAACCAAAGGGGGAAATGGTGACTGGTTCAAGTTATATGGTTTTAGTTTTTTTTCTGAGACAAGCTCTCACTGTTCAGCCTGGCTGACCTGGAACTCCGGTCTCAGACTCACAGAGATCTGCTTGCCTCTGCCTCCTGAATGCTGCCAATTAGTGCTTGTTTTATGAGAGGTCCCACTTTGAGGCATCCAGCCCCTGTGTTTACAAGATCCACCACCCAGAGGCCTCTTTGGAAAGCTTCCAAGCGCAAGAACTACAGTAGGATCCAAAAGTGATGGAGTGGTTGTATGTTTAGCTTACCACTAGGTGGTCTGGCTTTTTCCTGGGAGGAAGCCAAAGACTGATGTCACTGTCACGTGTCAATCAGGACATGGTGGTCTACGTCTGTAACCTCAGTACTTAACAAAGGGAGAGTTAGGAGGATCCCAAGTTCAAGGCCAGTCTGAGCTACATAATGAGGTTCTATCGAAACAAGAAGTAAAAAGTAAAAAAAGAAGTGTGACCAAGCAAAGCCCCTGTCATGTGTTTGACACCAAGAGGATTAATTAAAAGCAGATGTTTTAAAATGTCTTCAACCTGAGGAGTGCTGGGCCTTCTAACGTAGAACATTCGGAATGCTAAATGTCACTTCTATTCCTACCACCATTTCCCAAATTTACTGGGAATCTTTTGCAAAAAGGTTAGACTGTATGTCACAAAAAAGGGTGGTCAGAGATGGAAACAGCCACAATTTGAATTCTGTAGGAAGTTAAAATACAGTGTCAGCTCAAATCGACTTTCAGTTGTTTTAGGAGATCCAAGGAAATTGTTGCCATAAAATGCTGAAATACTGGGGCTGGAGAGTTGAGTCAGTAGGTCAGTGTACACCGGATGCTCTTCTAGAGGAGCTGGGTTCAATTCCCAGCGTCGACATGGTGGAAGAGTCAAAACCAATCCTCCTTCCATATAAGTTAATTATTATCGAGTCTTTGTTGCAGGCAGGGAAAAGTGACTGGCGAAGGCAGCCCGACATCTGAGGAAGGCGCTTCGGACAGAAACAGGCACCGTTTTCTACCCTCTCTTACTCCGTTCCTTCCTGTTCTTTCATGAGAACTTTAATCCTCACCAAGTTTCTGCCTGCCACAGTCCCTACTCTGGTTAGAAAGCTCTGATGGGTTTCTAGCTCCTAAACACGAGACTCTAGACTTCTCCTTCTTTTTGTTCTCTGAGACGGAGTTTCTCTGTGTAGTCCTGTCCGTCCTTGAACCCCCGCTGTAGATAAAGCTGACCTCAGAAATCTGCTTGCCTCTGCCCCTCGAGTGTTGGGACTCCAGGCGAGCCTCACCACTGCTCGGCTACGCCAGAGCAGACCAGCTTTCCTACCTTAATTGCTGTTTTTCTCCTTAAAGTTCCAGCGCTGCCAACTGTTTAGCTATTGGTGCGACATCCTGCCAAGAGCGTCTGTTTCTATTCCAGGCTACTTTATCAGGTGTTGGGCTGTCTGTGCCCGTCGGTGTTTCGTACATGTGACAAAACACTCAAGAAAATTAACTTGCATGAAAGGAGGTTTGTTTTGGCTCCTCAGCCCACGGTGGATTGTTGATTGGCCGGGACTCCTCTTCACTTGTACGCATCCCTGCGCTGTATCTCCATATCTGGCACAAGTCAGGCTTGTATTCAAGCATCTCCAGCCTGTGCTGGAGCTAATTTTGTTAGTTAATTTTTTTTTTTTTTAAGATTGGATTTTCTTGCTTGTTCTTGGTTTGGTCATTTTTGTTAAAAACGTTAATTAGTTTTTAAAAAGATATTTTCTAGGGGCAGTAAAAACAGTTATCTAAGTTCCTGACCTTTCTTTCTAGAAATATATTTTTTTTTTCTTAAAGAGTGAAGAAGTTGGAATAAAATTATTACTTAAGTAGGAAGTGCTAGCAAGCAGCTTCCAAAACTAAGAAATGAAAGAGACAGTTTACTGCCTGGTCAGTCTCCCGTTGTTCTCTCTATATAACGTGGAGCATCATCTTCAGTCATATCTGGCAGACATATTTGTGAAGCAAAAAAAAATATGAAGGGCTTGCTTATCCTGTCATGGAAGAGCTTGGCAGTCAACTCAGCCTTTTTGGACAGTCGTTTCCATTTTGGACAGCGTATTGTCTGTAGAGAGAGTTGGAACATTTTTGCCCAGTGGTTAGCTTTCCATTAATGAAGCTATCTCCAAAAGAATATTCTATCATCTTCACTGAGGTAGGCAGGGGGTGTTGCCAGGAGCTGAAATGTCTCAAGTCAAAAAGGCCTTAAGTTAATAAAAAAACATCTTTAAATGCCACATCCTGTAGGTCTCTGAAGTTTTTGAGGACCTTTTATCTATCTATTTGCATTTATATTAGCATAGTGTATAATCATATCTATCTATCTACCTATCTATCATCAGTCTATTTATAGTAAATCTAAATAGGCCAATGCTGCTTGTTTCTAAATATTTACTATCTGTTTAACCTAGGATGTATATTTCTGTGATAAAGTAGTATCTGACATGGCCATGAGTTTGACTGATTAACCACTAACTTGCATAAGTTAATTATCTTGGACAGTTTGTAGTAGCAGCTTTTAAAAAGTCTCTGATGGGTTAGAAGACTAGATAGTTACAGTTTCACAGTAAGGCTTAAGTTGTTTAGGATTTAAGAAAGTGTTTTAAGGTCTAGAAAGACATTTTTGAAGTTGATAAAGATAAGATGTGATAGAGAAGGATTTAGGTACAAAACTCCGGACTCACCCGGATAGGATAATATTTTCTTCAAGGTTGCCAAATACAAATGAGCTAAACATTTTGAATGTGACTCTTAAATATGGCTTTCCTGATTGTTTCATAACTATTCTTACTCCAGGTAGTTTATCAAAAATAAATAAAGTCCATATGCAAAAAAGGAGTGATGAAGTAAGCTGGACATGTATGATTGTAGTCTTCAGCACTGGGGAGGCTGAGGCAGGAGGACTCCTGTGAGTTCGAGGCCACTTTGGGCTGTGTAGGGAATAACAGGCCAACCGGAGCAACACAAATCCAAACAAACAAGGGAAGAAGCAGGCACTGAGCAGGGGGGCAAGGTGTGTGTGTCCTTTTGCTATTTCTTTTCGGAGCATATATCACAGCATCCCCTAGGTCTAATCCACCTTAGGTAATGTGATCTAACTGTCACAATGACTCTTTTTGGTTTGGAAATCCAGTTTTCTCCTGGTTTGGAATGTCACATATGCAGCCAAAATAAAGCAAGAGCAGCAGATCTGTCTAAGCAGCTATGACATCTTCACCCTGTCAACAGATGCGTCCATTTCCCTCTCTCAGCTCAGCCACGCCTAATATGGACATTAGCAGCTCCAGTGTCTACAGAGGAAAAGGGGTGCGACAACTCACTTCCTATTTAAGTGCTATTATTTGATGACGCTCAGCCGTGCAGCTTCTAAATGGCGAATTTTGGTTGTTGGGCACTGTTCCCCGAATTTCCATGGGGTGCTGTTGTGGAGAAAAGTTGTCTTATATGGTGTTTGTGATTCAAGATTTCATGAAGCCATGGTTAATTCCAGTTCTTTTTCTCTCTCTCTCTCTCTTTTTTTTAATAAGGCTCACTCTCAGAGGACAAGATCAAGTTTTCCCTTTCCTCAGGATGACTAGTAATTTCTTAGCTTCTGGGGGATGTGGCATAGCAATGCTCTAGGGGGTGTATTCACTACATCTTTGTTTTGGAAGGCTCTGGCAGTCTCTGGCTCTCCAGTAAGGAAGATATGCCTAGAGACTTGCACTGCTTGACCAATGGGGCTTTCTAAGATTACAGCAAAACTGGGGGTCTTACGAGTGGGGCAGCCGAAGTGTCGGTTCTGTAGAGGATGGCTCTCCTCTTAGGTCACTCTTTACACTTTCTGCTCTGTGTGACTTAGTCACCTCTTTACCCTCAGCTCCATCTTCTGTAAAAGGGATTGAGCCAACCTGGGGTGATGGTTCAGGAACCTGTCATCTCAGCATCCAGGTGGCCGAGCGAGAAAGATTACGCATGACAGGTGGGCCGGAGTCTAAAGGTCAGTCACTCTGTCAAAAGCCTAGGAGCTGGACATGAAGGCAGTGTGTGTGTGTGTGTGTGTGTGTGTGTGTGTGTGCTGGTGGTCTAAGCGCTTGGGAAGGAGATGCAGGAAAATCAGTTGATCATAGCCATCCTTAGCTACACAGTGAGATGGACACCAGTTTGGGCTATGTGAGCCTGTCTCATGAAAATAAAATCCCAAATGAACGTAAAAACAAAAGAAGGAAGAGGAAGAGCAGGGGGGAGGAAGGAGAGAGGGAGGAACAAAAGGGAAGGAGGAGCACGGGAATAGGAAAAGCAGAGGCAGGAGGAGGAGGAAGAGCAGGATGAGAGGCAGAAGGAGGAAGCACAGGAGGAGCAGGGGTGGAGGGAACATTGGGAGCAGGAGGAGTAGAGTCAGGAGAAGAAGGAGGAAGAGTAGAGGGAGAAGCAGCAAGAGGAAGCATCTACCTGTTTGTGAAGAGTATTGATACATGTGAAGCCTGTGCTGATAAACGGGAAAGACACTCTCTGCTTAATTTGAGTGTCGGTGCATTAATCACAAGAAAGCTGTTGAGTGAAAACAATGCAAAATAAACAACTAAATTCTGTACTCAAAAGAATATGTATATAATATATTATTATAACTATATAATATAATAAGATATAATTAATCTGACAGTCCTTTTGGCAGGAGCTGGCTCTACAGAAGTGATAGCCCATCTAAAACACATGGGTCTCTTGTTTCCCCAAATCAGGGACAAGATTCAAGACTGAGAGGACACAAGACTCATCTCCCAGCTATGATGATGACGAACATTCATAAAACATCTGTTTGGTCCAGATCCCGTCCCGTATGTACCATGCATGTGATCACCTATCTGATGCCTTCATCGGTGTTACAACATTGGTGCTGGAAGTGAGCCCGACTTGGAAAGTGAGATGGAGTGGGTTGATAAGTTGACCACAGCCCAACAGCTGTAAATGACAGCAGGCCCCAGGCTAACAGTACTCGTCAGCATCAGCACCGGGGCAGCTTCCTCTTAATGAATGATGGTGGAGCAAGTAGCACACCTGCCCTCTCCTAGACGGTTAGTTAGTGCTAAATGGCTTGTGCCAGAGCGCTGATTCCTAACCGCTCTGCTTTGACCCACAAACGAAACCACTTCTGGACTAGAGCGGAGCGTGGCTGGCAATCTCGGGATCACAGCTGTGTGTTGAGGAAGGCCGGGGCTTCCTTCTTTTGAATAGGTATTGGGAACTCGGAACCCTCCAGGTGGCCTGCCTGCTCTGAAGGTGGGACGCCAGCGTGCACTGTCAGGGTGGTGTCCCCTTTTTAGCACCTTAGTTCACTGTCCTATGCCCTGGGATGAGGTCATAGCGGCCAGTTCACCCCTGAAATATGACTCTTTCCTGTCATGGAGGAAGGAGGCATGTGCTCTGGCCAGAGAGTCAGAAGAGAGGCTGGACAGAGCAATCCCGGCTGTCCTTGGGCTCTGCTTTGTTAATGTAGATTTAGACTCTCCAACAGGAGGTCCCAATGGCTCTGAGGTCAGTCCTAATAAGGACTCAAAATGCTTGTGCTGCAGACAGGGAAGCTAAGAGTTGGGAGGAGAGGCCTCAAACTGCAGGTGAGCGGGACATAGTGTTCTGCTATCCAGAGTGATGATCTTTGCCTGGGCTGGTTACAGAAACCGTTACAGAACCACAGAATGTCCAGAAGGGCCTGACAGATGCTATCTAGAGAGGATGGTTGGCATACTCAGAGGCATTCTGCTAGGGAGCCTGGTACCTCTTCTACTGCCTGGAGGATGGGGTACTAGAGGCCTCACAGGACTTTCTGCTGTGGCCCAGGACAGAGGTTGGAAGTGGTCATCGCTGTGTTGGCCTCTTCACACTGAGAAGCCAGACTTGGACTGTAGGTTGTCCAAGCAGAAAAGAGCCACATCTTCATGAGGTGCTTGCTGTCATGAGACTTCTGAAAAGGTGGTCATGCCTCCTCCTGCCTTCCTGGTGCTTCCATTCTTAGAGCCTCATCTGCACGAAGGTCTGGAGGGTGTGATGATTTTTTTTTTTTGTTTTGTTTTGTGACAGGGTTTCTCTGTGTAGCCTTGGCTGTCCTGGCACTCCCTCTGTAGACCAGGCTGGCCTCAAACTCACAAAGATCCTCCTGCCTCTGCCTCCCAAGTACCGGGATTAAAGGTGTGCGCCACCACTGCCCAGCCATTTTTTTTTTAAAGCTAACTTTCCATACACCGTGGTTTAAGAAAGAACATGCTTAAGGTCAATCAAGGAAAGATTTGTTTCAAATCTGAGGTCTTGAGCCAGCTACATTGCCCAGTATAAAGTAATTTAGTATGTTGGTGAAGTGTGTTCTATTGGGCAGTATCTTTTAAGAACTGTTAGGGTCTGGAAAGTAACCCCATGGACAATAGGGTAAGTCTGGCTGCTACTGCTTCCTGGTACTGGGGATTACAGTATCAGAAGGTCCTGTAGTATCAGGAGGTTCCATGGAGTGGTGTGAAGAGCTCATTATTCATGCTTGTGCACACAGCACAGGGAGGAAGACTGCTTTTTGGTAATGGACATCTTGGTCATCCCTTATGATTGTTGGCATCAAATATGCTTGAGGAATGGCCTGGGCAAGGAGAACTTAGGGTTGTGAACTCTTAGGAATATACCAGAAGAGTGTTCTGTCTCCCAACCTCTTTCCTAATCCCTTGTGCTCTGCCTCTGTCCTTCCTAGGCCTAGGTGGTAACTATGAGACGCTTTGTTTTCCGTTTAAAGTCAGGATCTCATGTGGCCCAGGCTGGCTTCTCAACTGCTATGCAGCCGAGGACAAGTGTGAATGACTGATCCTCCTGCCTCTACTTCCTGTTGCTGGTATCCAGCCATAACACCCAGCTTATGGAATAATCTTCAAGGGAACATGAAGCTTCTTGGACATGTATCTCTTCTTCATAGGCAAATCATCCTCATGACAAACCTTGGAGGCCTGGCCTAATATTATTAAGGGATCCTAAGTAGATTCTTTTATTGTGACTGATGAGGTCCAGGCTGACTATCTGCTTAGCTCCTTTGTTTGACTGTGGCTGCAGTTTCTTAGGGTTCCAGGACCACAGCATCAACGTGAACATGTGTGACTTTCTACTTCTTTATCACTTGCAGAATCTCCTGGCGATTTACTGTGGGCCACCATCTTAGATCTGTCTCTCTTTTGATTCGTCCAGCTTGGAGTTCATTTCTAAGTGTGAGCATAAATGTTGAATGTAGTGAAGTTCCTTCCTGGAAAATGGGTTTGTTTTTACGTCATAAACAACCAGTACTTAGTTCAACGAAAATATCGATAATATCAAGTGTATTAGTTGCTTTGTAGTTGTTGTTGTTGTGCACAAATGTGGTGAGAAGAGACTTAAGGTTTATTTTGTCTCACTGTATCTCACGGTGGGGATACAGTCTACCATGGCACAGTGTCATGGTGACAGACAGAAGTGTGAGTCAGCTGGCTGCCTTCTTCCATGGTCAGGAAGCAGAGAGATGAATGCTGGTGCTCATCTTTCCTTCTCCTTTCTATTCAGGCCCTGGCTCCAGCCTATAGGATGGTGTGGGCTGTATTTTCCTCTCATCAGTTAAGTGTCTCCGGAAACACCCCCACAGACACACTCAGAGGCAGCTTCTTGGGAGTGTCTGGATCTAACCAAGGTAACAATGAAGATTAACTACTACATTTCAGTTCTGTTTTCTGCTCAGAAACCCTTTTTCAGTAAAACTCAGTTTTCCTCCCGAAAGCTGCACTGAGTGGCTGGAAGGAGAGAGAGAGAGGTGTAATGAGCTTTTCCTCTTACTTTCCTCACCCTCCTGTGTTGAATGGCCAGATTATTATAGTCTTTGTTTTTTTTTTTTTTTTCAAAACAGGGTTTCTCTGTGTAGCTCTGGCTGTCCTGAACTTGCTTTGTGGACTAAGCTGGCCTCCAGCTCATAGAGACCTGCCTGCCTCTGCCTCTGTGAGTGCTGGTCCTAAAAGGCATGCACCACCAGGCCTGGCTGATTATCATAGTGTCGATTGTTCCTGTTGTGGGGTATTTGCCAGAGAAGACTGCTCTGACATGGGTTTAAACCAATAGAAAGTCTTCATTAGCTGGGCTGGAAACTATACTGGGTGTTCAGGATTCCAATGGAGCTCTGAGCTTTTCTCAGAGCGAGCTTTAAAAATCATGTTCTGGGTTGACATATTTCAGTTAACAAGCACAGTTAGTCAGAAGAGAAACTACAGAAGTTAAAAAGCAAGGTTAACACATTTTGAGACTTTCCCAGAACTATCAGAGCTTTGATTGGTTAGGCCTTGGTTTTAGTTTTAGCAGGTAGTGCTGTCTACCTGCTGAGTTTTACAGCCTGGATGGTACGTCCATCATGGACTCAGTTGTGTTCAGGGTTTGGGGCCCTGTTACAGTTCTCAAGTGACTTAGAAGAAACTCAGCAAACTTAGAATGTTGAAGGGAGTTTCTGGTCACATGCCTCCTCTACCAACGTATCAAACAAAGCAACCACATACAGAATGAAAGAAGGCACAGGGTAGCAGAACTCTGTAATCCGATTCCATTTCTTTCTGTTAAGCTGAAGATTGGGGTTGATAAAGGCAGACTTGATGCCATGGTTCAGATCTGAAGTGTTCTCATAAAAGGCTCATGTGTTGAAGAATTGGCCCCTACCTAATGGGTCCAGTTCTTGTGAGGCCGTAAAATCATGACAACTCTGATTTAAGCAATTCTTATTTGATGGCAGTATTGTCTCCAGAGGTGACAGAAGTTTTAGGAGAATGGAATGCTGTGTCACTGAGGTCTATGCTACAAAAAGGTGTATTTTGTCCCAACTCTTTTCTCCCTCTCCTTTTCCCTTCCTGTCCCCCTCTTTCTTTCTCTCCTTCACTGTCTCCTGTTCACCATGAGGTGAGCTATGTTGCTCATTACACGTTGTTCCCACCATAATGTCCACCACACATGAACTAGCAGAGACACACAGGGAAATGTTTCATCCTGAATGTTTCTTATTTGAGCAGCTAATTGGACCCTTTAAATTCTGTCTATAAATTATGACCTTTATGTTAGTTGGCTAAACAATAACACAATCCTGTAGGCTGTTAGAATCACTTCTAGTTTGAGTATAGTAATTGACCATGACTAAACACAGCGGGGTTCCAGGAACACGATTGTTTAGCTTTCAGTAGGGAAGCCCTGATGTAGAAGATCAAATTTGCTACAGAACAGCTGATGTCTGGAAACAGAGAGTATGGGACAAAGTTTTTAGAGGGAGATCAGACAATGCAGATCAATTCTGTTTAGATCCAGAATAAGCTCTGAAAAATAGTCAGGTACAGGAAGTACATGTTTTTGTTCATCAGTAGAGTGAACTAGGGTCTAATAAGGGAGGGGCAGTTGGGGTCATACTGTCTGTTGGGGATAAGTGACCACAGGCTTGCGTGGACAATGAATGACAAGGAAGGAGAAAAAAACTATCAGTCAGTCTGGCCCCTGCCATGTCAGTGCTGCCTCTGTGTGGCTGCAAGCACGCTTGGGCTCTTTGTAGGTGTCCCCTGATCTTATTTGCTCTTTAAAGACCATCAACATGGCAGTTGTTTGGCTGAAGTATGATTCTCAAGAGCCACAAGTCAAGATACCAGCCAGCCAGAGGGAAGAGAATGGAAAGACAGGGCTACATAATAGTTTTTTTTTTTTTTTTTAAGTTTAACTTATTTTTATGTGTTTGGCCTGCATGTATGTCCGTGCTCCATGGGCGTGCAGTGCCCTTGGTGGCTAGATGGTATCCCATCCTCGGGAACTAGGATCTGACGGGTTACAGATCATTGCAACCCACCGTATGGGTTCTGAGAATCAAACCTGGGGCCTCTGAAGTGTCCATCTCTCCAGGCTCCACAGCTTCTTTCTTTCTTTCTTTCTTTCTTTCTTTCTTTCTTTCTTTCTTTCTTTCTTTCTTTCTTTCTTTCTTTCTTTCTAGCAAGCAGGGCCTCCTCATTCTGTTCCCCTCTTTAATCTGCCTGCTTTTCTAGCCTCAAGGACACCCGTCCTTTTCAACTTTTTTGTAATTCTCTGGTTCCTGCTTCTACACTTGCCTCCCCTTACTTAAGTTTCTTTTTCTCTTCAGATCTTAATGCTTCCAGGGGCCCAACTTTAGCCTGCACCTCTTCCCGGTTTGGAATCTGCCTTATCCACTTATCTTTTCTCATGCGATCGTAGTGGCTAATTTACATGCTTAGTCCGAACCCTCTGAGCATCTTGTATGCAGTAGCTTACCAGTGCCATTTCAAACTCAACCATCGTCATAAAGTGAGACCAACCAGCACGTTTTTCCTCTCATGTTTTGATTGGGCTTTATTCATCCGGAGTCCCCCTGCATTGGCCTAGCTAAGCTATCTACATCTACCTGAACTTTTTTTGACATCTCCCTGGCCCCTGCCTCATCACATAGTCACTTACTCGTATTTCCACCTACCTTGTCTCTCTGTACTTTACAGTAGTTTTCTACTCATCATTGACAAAGATATTTCTGGTAAGAAGGGTAGAACGTCATGACAGCATGGGACTGACATTACACAAGTCGTGAAAACGGTCCGGTCCTCTGCCCCGTCTCTCCAATCTATGTGTCTCCGTGCCAGCCCCCTTCCTGCTCTGGATACGAAGGTTAATGGGTGCCTGGTTCCTCAATAGCAAGCTGTATAGAAGGTACCGCATGGGTTCAAGCCATTTAAGTCGATTTTTATTTTTATTTTTTTCTTGGCAAGACAAGTTCCCGTACTTCAGGGATCTCGGTTCCACTTTGGTCCCCAGAATCTGCTATGGCAGAAAAGACACAGCGCACGTGAACATGGCGAAAATGAACAGAAATACTTTACATGAAACAGCCTTTCTGCCCCAGCTGATGGCTTTTTAAGATACCCGCTCCCTTGGGCTTTGGAGCGGGTCGTCTCCCCAACATGCAGGTGAAGGGCAGCAGGGTGGCTGGTTGCCTGTGGGCTGGGTTGGCCCGCGCGCGCCTGCGCCCTCTGCTGCTCCAGTCCTGGCGCGTCTCCGCGCGCGTGTGTCCGTCCGGAGAGAAGAGGCTTGGGTGACAGGCCAGGGGTTGGGGGAAGAGTTAGCCCGCCCGAGTGGCAGTCTCACTCCCTGATTTCTCGGCGGCGGGGCCGCAGGAGGCTGGCCCACTGGCCCACCTTCCCGCACCAACGCCGTCCTACCGCAGCCGCTCCATCTCCCAGCCCGGCAGACCGACGGGTCGTCACCCTCATCACCCTCGCTAGTGAGTGGCGGAGGCTCGCGCGCCCGGCGGAGCCGAGAGCCGTCCCCGGAGGTTCTGTCCTCCCACGGGTTGCGTGTGTGTGCGTGCGTGTGTGTGCGTGTGCCTGTGCGCGCAGGGGGTGTCCCTGGGATTCCGCGTGCTCCGGGCGGGGACCGGCGCGTCCATCCCATCCGAGTCTGCGCCGCGATGCGCTGCGGCTGCTCCCCCGGAGCAGGGGCTCCGACGCCGGGATGCCCCAGTCGGGCGCGCAGCCACGGGTGGAGTTCCCTGGGCAGGCGCAGGGGCGAGCGGGCGGAGCCCCAAAAGCGGGTTTGCGAGCCGCCGGCAGGCCGGGAACCGGCGAGAGAGTCCGGGACAGTCCTGGGAGAGGCGGTGGCCCCTTCCCCCCCCCCCCCCCCCCCCCCGTCAGCCTCTCCGCCCCTCTCTCTCTTATCCCTTTTCTCAGCAGCACCACAAAAAGCTTAGGGCGAACCCCAGCGCCGCGGAGCCGCGATCCCTCCAACCCGGTGCGCGTCGCCGCGGGGCGGGAGGAGGGGAGGGCTCCCCAAAATTAGGGTTGGGGTTTACAGCCGGGGGTGGGGGAGGAGGGGGCTCGGCGAATCCAAGCCGCGTGCTGGATCGCGCCAGCAGTTGCAACGGGAACTCGTGTGTGCATGTGTTTGTGTGTGTGTGTGTGTCCGCGCAGGCGTCCACACGGCTCAGGGCCCACGCTCTCGGGGTGCGCTCAGTAAATAGCACACCTCCCCGCCAGCCAGCGCGCCCGTGCCGAGTCGCTTCGGTGGGTTTCCCCGCGCACGCCGGGTCGGCGTGCCGGCGTCTCTTTGTTTGGTTGTGGCTTCGCCCAGGCATCTGCAAGGCAAATTGATTTTCGGTTTCGCTCAGCCTCGCGCTCTGGGACCTAACGCGGGCCGCAGCCTTGAATGCCCTCGTTACTTGTAATTGAATAGTTCTTTCCGGCAAGGGGGCTATTTTTAGTGTGGAGAATAACCAGGCGAGCATGCTGACCTCCTCCTCCTCCTCCTCCTCCACCCCAGCCCTCCACCCCTCCCCTCCGGCTGCCTCCGGCTTTGAATAAGTAGGTGTCTGATGGAGCAGGCGAACCCACTTCTCGTCGCTCCCACGTGCCGGAGTACACGCAGTTTTCTTTCTACCGCTGGGGGTGGGGGATGCGTTTTAAAATTTGAGACCGGGAATGCACTGTGTGTTTGGTGTTTGTGTGTGTGTGTGTGTGTGTGTGTGTGTGTGTGTGTGAGAGAGAGAGAGAAAACTTTCCTTTGTTCTTGGGGGATCTTCTATTTTGAGTCACGGAGTAGGAGTACAAAAAAAAGGTTGCAATTAGTTCACTCGAAGAAAAGACACCGCCTCTGAGTCAGAGCTGCCGGGGTTGATAATTATTAACATATAAAAGCAAACGCGGTGTTTAAGGCAGAAGGGGCGGGGCGGGGGCAGGCCTGCCGTAGACAATGAGCGAGAGCCTCGGCGGACCGCCTGCTGCTCATTGTTCCGGGACTTGAGGCTGCGGCCTCGGAGGGTTCCTCCTGCAGGGTTCAGCTCCAGGCTAGCACCTCGGTCCCTCTGGGGACCACGGGGTTACCTTAGCGTTAGCCCCCGGGGCGCCGGGACGCCAGCCCCAGCTGCCCCCTTCCCTGACCGTTCCTTCTCTGCTTTGCAGCTCGGCAGCTTGGCGACCCAGTGTGTCTCAAGCCTTGCGGTGGACACCGAACACCCCCGGGACCACCAAGCGGGATGTCGTCCGGACAGTGGAGCTAAGTGACCCCACGCTGGGCACAGGGCGCTCGAGCTTCCGGCCACCGTCCGAGAGGCGGCGGCGGCGGTGGGGATGAGCACGGGACGCGCAAAGCGCCTGCCGCGAGCCATCCCCGGGAGGTGGACACCGAGCGGGGCTCCTCGAAGGACCGCGCGGACCTTTACCTCCCCCGGCACGAGGTGGCGAAACCTCACCGTGGCGCCTCCGCTCAGGATGCTCTGTGCTGCTGAGATGTTCTGCTACGAGATCCTGCCATGGCTCCAGCCCCTTGTGTAAGGTGGATGAACTGTGCCGGAGACCTCCTTGTATGGGATCAGAGATCAATTTATAAGAGCCATGGACGAAGGGGCTGCGCAGTCCCCGGGCCAAGAGCAGCTGGAGGCACCTGCCCAGGTAGGAGCTGTCC
Organism: Psammomys obesus; assembly: GCF_907164565.1. NCBI lineage: Eukaryota > Metazoa > Chordata > Mammalia > Rodentia > Muridae > Psammomys > Psammomys obesus. Next base: position 27,057,831 of record NW_026587216.1, read on the forward strand.
AAGGGAAGTGTGAGTCAGAGACCTTCAGGTCTAAGAGTTTACCGGTCCTGCACAGTGCCTCCTGCCGGCAGAATCTCAGGGCTGAGAATGCAGACGTCAACCTGGCCTTGGGCCGCCCTGAAGCTATGGGTGCCCGGGAGAAGCATCGAGGACGGAGCTTGATAGTCCCTAGTCCTTCCGCCCCATCCACTTCGGTAGGGACTGCCGCGGGACTCATGGACTGTAACCACAGGGTGGACCCCGGCAAACCCGTGTCGGTGTCTTCGCCTCTGGCCGCCCTCCAGGAGAGAAGGTGTCTCTACGTGGTCCTCACGGATTCTCGCTGCTTCCTAGTGTGCATGTGTTTTCTGACCTTCATCCAGGCATTGATGGTCTCCGGGTACCTGAGCAGTGTCATCACCACCATCGAAAGGCGCTATAGCCTCAAGAGTTCCGAGTCAGGGCTGCTGGTCAGCTGCTTCGACATAGGAAACCTGGTGGTGGTGGTCTTCGTCAGCTACTTCGGCGGCCGTGGGCGAAGGCCCTTATGGCTGGCGGTGGGTGGACTTCTCATCGCCGTCGGGGCTGCCCTCTTCGCCTTACCTCATTTCATCTCACCTCCCTACCAAATCCAAGAGTTGAACGCTTCTGCCTCCAACGATGGCCTTTGTCAGAATGGCAACTCCACGGCTACCTTAGAGCCTCCTCCCTGTCCCAAGGACTCTGGAGGAAACAGTCACTGGGTCTACGTGGCTTTATTCGTTTGTGCACAGGTTCTCATTGGAATGGGCTCCACACCGATTTACACCCTGGGACCAACCTATTTGGATGACAATGTCAAGAAAGACAATGCATCCTTGTACCTAGGTAAGACTTGCTATTCTCAGTCATGTAGTTGGCTCACAGAGGTTTTTCCTTCTCTTCCCAAACGCAAAGGAACACGATCTGTTGTGTTTTCAAATATAATAAGCGTTATAGTTCACGCCTTTTAAGTTCTATTTTTCTTTCCAAGACAGGGTTTCTCTGTGTAGCCTTGGCCGTCCTGGAATTGGCTTTGTAGACCAGGCTGGCCTTGAATTCATAGAGATCCACCTGCCTCTGCCTCCCTGAGTGCTGGGATCACGGGTGTGTGTCACCGCACCCGGCTTTAAATTCTATTCTTGGTGTGATGTTTTCAGTTTGGGGTAAAGAGTTCTTGGAACTAATTTTCAGATGCACCTCACATTTGGGCTTTCCCACCCAATACAAACTCTCAACAATGGGATTGGTACAGGGCCCTTTTCTCTTGCCATCCACCTTTGGGAAATCTCTATAATTTGTCAAGTTTCTAAGAGATGTCCTTCGTAGAAAAGACTAGAAAACAAGAGGGCTCACAGCAGTTTTGAGACATTGCTTTCCTTTTTACGTCTCTTTCTCATCACCAGTAGCAGAAGACGGGATAGCCAGACCACAGTCTCACTCCCATCCCTGTATTCTGAACATGTCTCCATCACCCAACACCAACAAAGCCTGAATAACAGCAGCTTATAGATATAACAGATATAACAGTAAGTTATATCTGCTCACGAAGAAGCAACAGTACAGGCTGTGAGGTTTATCCAAGGCTGTTCTCATTGTGCTTAGAAGACCTCAGTGTTTGGAATTTGGAGAGCTCACTGCTGTCTCCTGAAGAACACGGACAGGTTCTAGGGTTTGGTTCCTTGACTTGCATTTAAGAGCGTCAGTGGACAGACGTGTTTGTGGCGTACCCATGGTAGGCCAGGCAGGTAAGGACAGGGCTAATTGACTTCCTAGAAGAAAGTTTGATGGTCATCAGTGTCTCTCTGTAGCTAGTAACTGCTCAAAAGTGACCTAAAAGATGAACTTGAAGCCCTGGAAAGGATCAGTGTTATGCTAGCTGAGTGCTCTGTTTTTCTGTTTCTCTACTGGAGTTCACCTAAACACTTAAAACACCTAAAGGCTCTGTGTGTGTGTGTGTGTGTGTGTGTGTGTGTGTGTGTGTGTGTATACTTGGGTGTTGTTAATCAGGTTTCCCCTCTACCCCTGCTTCCCCAGAGACAGGGTTCGTGGCCTAGAACTCACCAAGTGGCTGGCTAGGCTGGCCAGCGTAAAAGTTCTTTTACTTAGTAACTCCTTAGCTATGTGTTAATAGGAACCTTGATGAGTGAATACGGTTTTCAAAGAGAGTGAAAAAGATGGTCAATGCAAGAGGGCTATACTCTGTCCTCAGTACATCCACTGCCCTTAACAAGCCTCTGAATTGTCTCCAGTAACTGGCCCAGTGCAGTGCTTATAACTTAACTTTGTTATTAAACGTAAGCACAAGATTTCTCCTGCGTATGGAGGAGACTGGTTACTGTGCCTCCCTGTGTACTATCATTTAATGTGGAGAATTTTAACAACTGTATAATAAATATTAGTATATCCACTCAGTAGGCTTAACAATTCCTCATTTGATCAGCTGTGTATGGCGGCCTGCACCTGTAATTCCAGCACTTGGGAGGCTGAGGTAAGGGGATTGCTGTGAGTTTAAGGTCCCCTTTGCCTATATGGTGAGTACCAGGCCGGCCAGGGCTACTTGGTGAGGTACGGTCTTAAGCAACAACAAAACCCTCATTTTGTCATGCTCACCAGCACCTCTTCCCAAATACATGTGTGTGTATATTTGACGTGCGGAACTAAGCCAAGTGTGCAGGTACCTCTTGTAGAAATAGAGTGCAGCTGAGCCGTAGAGTGCTAGAGATGCCCTGGATTTGCTCTCCAGCACTACCAATAAGTAAACCAACAAAAAGGAAACCCAACAAATCCATTCTTTTCCATACCAGCAGATGTCCCCGGATGCTAAGGAGGTTTAGAACCGTTACCGCAATATCATCAAGCTCCTTTTCAAATTCAGACTTCAGTTGTCACCCTTTTATTTTTTAAATAATGTTTTTTTTAAGTAATGTTTTTAATAATGTTTTTTTTTTTAAATAATGTTTTTTTCCCTACTAATGTTGAACTCAAGAATTCCGTAAAGGACACTTAATTAATATCATTATGTTTGGCCGTTTGTCATTGTAGCTTCCATAATGCAGAATAGTGTTTCAACCGTTGTATGTGTGTGTGTGTCTTAGACTTTTTGAGGGGTCAAGGCCAGCTGACTGATAGAATGTTCACATTCTCATCTTATCTGATCATTTCACCGTGGTGGCTATAAACTCAGTGAGATCATTTGGGTCAGACCATTTGATAGGTGATGCTGTGTGTCTTATATTACCTCCATCTGGACATTCACTGGTGATGCTAAATTTAATCACTTGACGGAATGGATGATTATCCAATGGAGAAATAGTTTCCTCCTTTTAAGAATAATCTGTAATTTTCAGAGTGATGTCTCACATCCGTGTGATTATCCCAGGACGTTTCCATATTTCTGCTGGTCTTTATTTCCATTAACATGGGAACATCAGATCCCTTCCATCCTGCTATAGGCACTCAACTGTCATGGACACAGGCTTCCACCATCAGAGTCATGGGCCTTGTGTAAAGAGAACACATCTAGTGTCAGAATGCTGAGAGTTGCTTTTTCCCGAGAAAAGAGCAAACACACATTAAATACATATTCATTCATAGCCTGTGCAAGATAATGTTCTGGGAATTGGCTCCAGGGCTTTCCTGTGCTTCTCATGTGCTCTACCACTGAGCTGTGCCTCCAGCTCCATGCTCATTTGAGAAAAAAGGAAATGTCATGAATCATAACACTTGAGAAGTTTTCAGGACAGGTGTGAAGTGACACTTTTTTTTTCTTTCTTTCTTTTTAAAAAGGTGTTGCCTGAATTGCTTTTTGTTTGTTTTTTCTTTCTTTTTTTGAAGTAATTTTAAGTTGGTGACTGCCTTAGGAGACATTCTTAAGGAAACCCATGATAATTCTGATTTACATAAAGTGAATTTTAGTAATCAAAACAGGATATTTTTTTTTTTTTCTTAGAAAGAGGCTCATAGTGTAATCCAGGCTGTCCAGGATTCATAATGTAGTCCAGGCTGGCTTTACATTTTGCAGTCCTTCTGTCTCAGAGCTCATTGGATACTAGGAGTACAGACACATACCAACACACCTGATCCAAAAACCTTTAAAATGAGCTTTTTAGGCTCCTTCTGAACAATCTAAGATCAGGAGATGACGGCTTCCCCAGGATACAAACAATGGTAACCAGTCCAAATGTGTGATTTCCTTTCTAGCGAGTAATGATGGTGAAACACTTCATATTATTTTCTTCACACAACTGATGTTCTATATCACCCATCTTCCTCCCCTCCTTTTTGACCCCCCTAGTCAGTCTTTCCATCAAAAAGCAACAACAAAACCTAAGGCAAACTTACAAACTGTGGCCAGGAACAAATATCCAAAGTAACATTAAAACCATCACTATAATGGATGGGGATATAGTGGTACATCTTCATCCTGGCAAGGCTCCGTGTTAGCACTCTGGTAGCTTTTGAAAAAGAAGAAAAGAAGACATAGATTTGATAACAAGGCTTTACTCACTAAGCTCCCTGACCCTGCTGTATAGAGAAAGCTCTGTCGGTACTGTTAAGAAGTGGGCCGGGCAACTAGACCATGATTTGTAATTATATCTCAGAGGGGTGTATGTGTGTGTGTGATATTTCATTGGCCAAAAATCCAAACCAAACCAAACCAAAACCACAGGGAAAAGAGGGGAAAAAAAAAAAAGGACAACCTATGGGAATAGAAAGAAAGGATACATTTCTCAAATAATGTCACTGGTGGGGCTGGCAAGATGGTTTGGTGGTTAAATTATTGTCTGCCAAGTCTGATGATCTGGGTTTGATCCCTGAGACTCGCCCTGTAGAAGGAGAAAAGTTACTCCTGTCCTCTGACTTCCACACACATGTCATGTCACATGCCCCCCCCCCTTCCATCCCTAACAAAATAAATGACGCGCACTAAAACCCCTTTAAAATCTACTGGAGCACTTGGACGCCGTTCATGATAAATGGTGATTGGGATGGGCTGGCTGGCGGTCAAGCGAGCGCAGGCAGCAGCTTTGATGCCTCCCTGGTGCTACTCCTTAATCATCAGCCCTGGCTCACATCTCTGGAAGGACTGGAGTTGGTTCGAACCCTATAGACAGGGCTCTCGAGTAGGAGGCAAAGGCCCATATTCTATCCTGATGTCGCTCTGGAGTACTTTACACACCCTTTCACTTCTCCTAGCTTCTAATTTTAATGGGGATAACGACAGTTTTTCCCCCTGTAATATTCTGCAAAGTAAGCAGAATTTTGTGTATGTAAGAGTTCTGCCAACAGTCTGGGTGGCACTTTGTGTCAAAGCAGAATTCAAGCTCATCCTAGACCATGGACCATGGCGTAAATGATGGATTGCTACTGCATGTGTCTTCTTTAATAATAAGAAAGAGGAAAGAAGTATTGCACAAGAGATCAAAGGATTGTGGAGGAAATCACTCCCTCAGAACAGAACACAGGAAAGTCATGACCATCATTTCAGCCACGCCGTTTCCTCTCTACATTTTATGAGGACTAAAGGTCCTGCCACCATGTCAATCTTGGATGACTGTCTTTCTTTAATGTACGTCACCAAGTGCATTCATGTCTTGTGCAACACAACAAAAGCTCCTTAAGTGTGAGGCGTTTGGGATGGCCCAGTTTCACCACTATTTATTTTTTATGTGGACTATGCTTTGAACAAATGTACTTTATAATAGTGGCCTTCTAGCCCCAGGCAGCTTGCAGCAACCTGGGAAGCAGGAAGGGGCTGGGCTGAGAGTTTACTTCCTGGGTGTGTCCTCACTCTCAAGAAGCAAGAGGAGGCACAGTAACATCTGTCTTTCTTGAAGACGGGGAGAAGATGGGTGGGAATCAAGAAGGGAAGCATCTGAGTAGGAATGTATTTTCTCTGAAGACCTTTGAGTAGTTTAAAAACTCTGCCTTAAATTTGTGTGTCCTCTAATACATTTGTCTTTCTGAGCCATCTAAGATCTTTTTGAAAGTAGGCTTTGTGTAAATCTTGAGTAAATGGAAAAAAATAATTCTCCACTGAAAATGAGTGTGTGAGAAAATGAATGTTAGGGAAGACCAGGAAACAAATTCAGGCTAATGGAGAAAATCCGAGAGAACAGCTTGGGATAGCTGGAGTCTGGGGACAGGCAGGAGTGTCCTGGGAAGTTGGGCAAGGGCTCTTCACATACTGGGGACAGCTAATCTGTGTTAGATCACATGTGTCTAGCAGGGCCTGGACTTGTCTGCTGGCTGGTATGCTGGTGTCTTTATTGGCCTGGGCCTCTGAGGCAAGTCGTCAGTTAGATGAGGCTGAGCAGTGAACCACTTTAGGGTTAAGCTGAACAGCGTGAGTTTCTGCTCTTAGTGGAGAAGTCTGTTGCTGATTTTTTTCTTTTTTCTTTTCAGCCTGCCTGCTGATAAAGAGAGCGGTCTTTTTAGACGCTGTCTTTTTGATAGGCACATGGGTGATGCTATTGAAGTTGGTCGGTTTGAGCATGTAGAATCAGCAGCCCAGAGCTCTACAACTCAGTTGGGACATTCCCATTGGAGCCTGGGGGTTGGAGCTGCCATAGTAAGGCCAGCCACAATTTGCAGTCCTTTCATATCTAGAATAAAACCACGGTTTCTTCCCATGACTCCAAAAGCAATAAGTCAATTTGGGGTACTTCCTATGTTTTGGTGTCTTTTCAGAATGGCACAGTTGTGTGATAGCATGATGACAGAAGGATTCAGTGAGAGAACCAACTTAGAACAAATGGTGCTCCTTTTCAATTTTGTTTTTCTTTTTGAGATTATAATGTAAGTACATTCTTTTGCCCTTCTCTTTCCTTCCTCTAAGCTCTCCCATGTACCATCCCCTTGCTCTTTCAAATTCATGGAGTTTAGAAATTGCTGTTACATATCTGTATGTTCCTAAATACGGAGAGACAACCCGCTCAGTGCATAGAATGCCTCTTGTATGTCAGGAGGCAGGCAGGCAGCACTTCCTCTCTCCTTGTCAGCAGAGGCTGTGTGTAGTTGTGTTTCCCTCTGTGGGCGGGGCTCCTGGTGCCGCTAGACTGCAGCTGAAGGTGGGGAATACCGGCGTACCCACAGCTCATTTCTGCTTCTTTCCTGTCTCTGTGTTTTAGTGTTTTGAGGCAAGGTGGCTAAGGCTGGCCTTAAACTCTTGATCATTTTCTCATACCCCCTCAAGTGCTGGACCACAGGTATAATCTGTCTGGCTGGGCTGATTGTTTCTTTCTTGATAATCTAGAAACAATTACAGTACATTGAGGGCGTTGGGAAGACACATGAGGTCTGTATTGCATGAAGTTTTGAACAACGAGGGACAGTATAGAGGGTTCACACAGAAAGGGAGATGTGTTGGCCCCATGCAGAGAATCTTTTCAGTGCTATAGGATTCAAGTCAAGATGCGATTTAGGGTCCAAACCATTCAGTCCCATTTGTAAAAAACTATGATCCAATGGGCAAAGAAACAAAGCTTCCAAAGGATTACAATATTAGTGTTATGAACAGTGTCGTCTTTCCTCAACACCACCCGACAAACCCAGTTCTGGTATGTATTTAAAACAAACAAAAAAAAGTTGAAAGCAGCGTTTTGAAATATTTGCGTACCAGTAGCCTCGTTGGAAATCAGTGTCTACCAGCAGAGGAGAAGCTAAACAAACTGTGGTGCATACAGACAGCAAATATCATTCAACCATGCCAAGGAGGGAATTCTGACACCCAGCATGTCATAGCTGCAAAGTCTTAGTGAAATTAGCCATTCACACGAAGCCGCAAGCTGCATGATTCCGTTTATACACTGTCTAAAGTGGCTAATTCCTAGAAACAGAAATCAATGATTGCCAGCGGCTGAGAAGAGAGGCAGCTGGGGAGTTAGTTTTGGAATGGCCAGAGAGTTTTTTGCAAGGTGAAAGTCCTGGTGATTGAACGTACGATGACGTTGAATATACCGATGTCACTGACTGTGGGCTTAAAGGGGGTTAAGATGGATAAACATTTAAAGGATCCATCCAGGTCTTAAACATCACCACGGCTTGGTGTATGGAGGATGAATCCACACCACATGTCTTTTCCAAAGTCATTAGGACTGTTAGCATAGAAATTCTGAAGAGTGCAAGTCTTGGGGTGCTAGTCTTACCTCTGAGCCTGTGCAACCTACTAGTATGTGTCAGCCAATGTATGTCTTTATTTCAGCTCTGAGAATTGTTTTTCCAAGAGTGTGTGGAAGTTTTGCATTCTTTTTGGGCATAAGTTTGAGAAGCAGAAGTAGGGTTTGTAAAAGGAGGGAAAGTAGGTTTTAGAGCAGGTATTTTAGGGCAACAATCAGGCAGAGAACTCGGGAGGCAACACGAAGGGCCCAGGGTTCTTCCAGCGAGTCTGGGATGGTGAGACTGATGTCAGTAGGTGCTGCTGTGTCCCTTGTAAGTCGTGCTAGGATCCTGCATTTTCAGTTTCTCATTGTCAGGAAAAAAAAATCAGGTAGGGGATTCCACAGTCAAAAAAGATGGGGATTCCATCGCTGCCTGGTAGTTCTGGGAAATCACCGGGAATTTAACAGCCAGGGATTGCTGGTTCTGAAGCTGCGTCCCCATGGAAAACTACAGAAGTTTTAGCTCACTCCAAGCCAGCGGTTCTCAATCAGTGTGACTTTTCACCCGTATTCTAGGGACATAAGGCAGTGTGGGAGACACTTTTGATTCTCACAACATGGAGAACGCCCACTGGCTTTTAGTGATGTTTAGGCTATCGATGCTGCTAACTATGCTACAATGACCCCAAAGGGGCTCACTTCAATGATTTAGCCAACAGAGAATTGTCGGTAGTGACACTTTTTTTTTTTTTTAACTTTTCAGGTTAACTATGATTTCCTGAGTTCTTTGGAACTCTGTGTCATGTTCATAAAAGTCTCTAGGTCATAGGCTCAAAAAGATTGAACTTGTTGAACGAAAGAGCATCAAGAAAGTATGTAAACAGGAAGGTGTTCTAGCAAGGCAGAGAGGAAGCAGAAATTATTTGTACTATTCCCTGCTATATGTAGGTCTATACTGTATTGTGCTAAAAGACAATCTGTGATAGTGGATTATTTTTAAATGTTTGTTTTATTATTATTTTATTTATTCTTTGAGAATTTTGTATAATATTCTTATCAATATTCTTTTCCATCTTCCAGTCTCTCCCAGATAGTCCTCTCTTCTCTCCCTATACAACTTCATGTTCTTGTTTTTTTCACTCTTAGAACAAAACAAAACATACAGAAGGACAAACTCAAGTAAAAACTATGGGTTTTAGTTGGTAGCATATGATATTAGTTGGGGGGTATTGTCCCCAACTAATACATGGTGACTCCATTTAAGTTCACTTTATACATGTGTATTTTAGGAAGCTCCTTTAATAGTACATTTTCATATGGCTTTTTAGAAGGACTTTATCATTAGTTATTCTCCCATATTCCCTCCTCTACCCTGTCCTCCTACTTCCACACTTTTAATTCTTCTGTTCTAGCTTCTCCTTCAATCCCTTTATAACACCATATTCCATTTCCCCTTCCTTGGAAGATCCTCTTCTCCTCCTGGTCCCTTACTGCTACCTAACCTTTGTAGGTATTCTGAATGAAACACACATATTTAAAGCACAAAACTTTTAAAAAACTAAAAGATTTCTTCCTCTATTTCTTCTCCCTCCTTCTCCTCTTCCTCTTCATTATTATCATTATTATTATTATTATTTAAGGCATGGTCTCTCTCACTTTGTATCCCTGGCTAGCGTGGAATTGGATATGTAGACTAGGCTGGGCTCCGACAAGGACATTGTGAGCTGCCTGACGTGGGTGCTGGGAACTGAACTCAGGTCCTCTACAATAGCAGCATAAGCTCTGAACTGCTGAGCCATTTCTGCAGTCTCTGTAGTGCATCATAGTGGATGCAAAAATACTGAGGCTTTCATGATTTCTATGGTGACCTTAGGCTTTCTGGACCACATTCTTGGAGTAGAGAATACTGTGATCTTGGTGTGGTGTGGTGTGTGTGTGTGTGTGTGTGTGTGTGTGTGTGTGTATGTGTGTAACTGTCTAATAAAAAAAAAACTGGGGAAGCATCTCTATCTCCAAGCTCTCTCTTAGAAATGCTGACTTCAGTTAAAGAAAACATTCAGGCAAGGGATTGTGCAAAACTTTAAAACAACTAGTCAGAATTTTAAAGAGAACTTACACCCTAAATAATTGGTCCCTCAGAGGAGATGTAGGACGGATTTAATGTGGTGGTGGTGGGTGAGAGACCTAACTTTTCTTAAAATAACTGAGTGCTTGGTTTATTGAAAAACAACAAAACAAACAGAACCCTAAGATGAACAGTAACAACAAAAACAACTTTAGTTGGACGTGGCGGCACAAAACTTTAATTCCTGCACTCGGGAGGCAGAGACAGGTGGATCTCTGTGTGTTCGAGTCTGGCCTGGTCTACAAAGCAAGTTTCAGGACAGCCAGGAACAAAAACAGCAACATCAAAGTTTGAAATGGGGAAGTATGACAGGGGCTGTTTGCATGGCAAAATTTTTGGTGTATAAAACATGCCATCATTACACATGTGTTACCGTTACATATTATCTATAAAAGAGCTCTGGTCCACAGCTACCCAACCCAGAGCCCATTTAACAGTTGAAGAAATCAAGTTTAAGCAATGTGTTCAAAGTCACCCCAAAACCCATCAAAATCTGGACTCAAAGGCTTCATACAAAGCTGCAGAGTCTGTAGCCATTGACCTCAGAGGGGACACAGGTAATGGACTTTCCAGCATTTGCAAAGGAGGCAGCTAAAATAACTTTCTTGATTCCTGTCACCCCTTATACTGTCTAGTGCCTTAAACAAACAAACAAAACAAAAAAACAAAACCACTTGGATTATGGTTCCCCCCGATCCTCACCCTTCTTGGAACCTGGCACTCTGGTCTGAAGGACTTGGAGGCAGCCTGCTTTTCCAGGAGCCATCTGGAGCCTATTCCTTGAGGACTTTTCAAGCCACCCTGGTGGCTTGAGCTACATCGCAGTTGCCGTGTGACAGCTGTCTTCTGGGACTCAGACATTCTTTGTGGCTCTTTTTTTTCCAGCAGCTGTGTATCACCTGACGGTAAATGCAGACTGTTTCCCCTCCTGGGAGATGAGATTCCTTGAGAGGCTCCCACCCTGAAAAAAACCACTGGCCCTGGAACCAAATATAACCTAGAAAGGCAGGTGCAGGCTCCTCTCCCTTAAAAGTAAAGAACATGCTCATGTAGTTAATATTCACAGCAAGATGAAATTAAATAATCCGCAAGTGACTAAAGCAGAATTCTACGGCCCCTGGCATTCCTGTATTTGAGACTTTTAGCTATAGATGATGATAACAGTAGGTTTTGGTCTCATTAAGTATTTTCTTATGTTTTCAGACTTGAATTTTGATGAAGATCAGAGATGGTTTAAAGATGCTTTGGCTTGAGTAAGGGGAGGGGTTTGACTGAACAAGATTCTAGTGAGCTCTAGATCTTAAATGTCCTGGCATAAGATTGTGATCAATGTTGTATATTGACAGAACAACCATCCCCATCTGGTAGTGTCTTTGTATTATTGGGCAAAAGAGGTTTGCCTAGAAATATGCTTATACCGCCTGTGTTTACTTTCCCATGTGTCCTAATTCGAACTGCATTTTAATGGTTACTCTTATGATGGAAGACAGTAGCAACTTTTAAACAGATGGGAAACTTTCAGAGAGAAGTCTGAGAAATCACCTCTGGGAGAGACTGAAGGTAAAAAAAAAAAAAAAAAGGAAACAAAATGAAAAGAAAAAGATTCTTAGAATCACGGCTCTGACATTTTTTCCCTCTAGTATTTTGTTTTCTGGTCTTGCGAAACGTTCAGAGGGAAATGCAGTTTGCTTTCTTTCTCAGGACTGATGCTGACAGTGCTAACACTGACAGGACTGTGGCCACACTCAACAGGTAAAGCGCTTACCTTGCAGGCACAGGGATAGCCCCAGCGCCTAGTTCAAAAGAGAAAAGAAAATAACCAGCAGCACGTGGTGACAAATGCTTGTAGCCCTGGCACCACTGAGGCATAGACCCACCATCCCTGATGCTTGTTGGCAACCTTCGCCTAATTGGTGCATTCCAGGCCAACGAGAGATAGGAGAAATAACACCCGAGGTGAGGGAATGGGCTTGTGAACACCCATGCTTGCGCTTTTCTGAGTCACTGGGCTCATGGTTCTGGGTGTGGAATGTTTTTTTTTTTTGTTTGTTTGTTTGTTTGTTTTTCCTGGTAGCCTGGTGACTATTGCTAGAGAGAGGACATCGGGACCCTCCCGAGGATTCTGGTGGGACACACGTACACACATATACACACTGACTCTTACTCGAGGCTCACTGCATCTTGGAAGTGGTTTAGTCAGGCCTTGACCTCTGTTGGTCATTCCGTTCAGCAATTGTCATCTCACAGAAACTCAACTGTGCTCAGTTCCATGACTGAGCAAACTATGTAACCTTTTGGCAGTTTGCTCTTCTTTCCTGCCAAGCACATTTTCTCAGTCACCTTCTCATCTAATCTGTGGTTTGTAAGGTCTGAGTAGGGACGGTGGGAAACACTGGGTGTTGCTTCTAACATGAGTGCGGAGGTGAGTTCCTGACCCAGGGAAAATTCAGCGTCTAGTCTGATGGTTTCTCTGGCACCATTAACTGGATGATTAGAATGATTGTCAGCTGTGCAGACTCCAGCATGTCACATAATACATTGGGTTTCAGGTTGGGCATTGGTAAATGGGCAGAACTGCATTAGAGGCAGAATTCTATTTCTCCCACACCTACCGTGCTATAGATCCTGGTGAAGTAGATGTAAGGGAGTTGTCACTTGTGATTGGTTGAACTTGGCTGCCTGGGTTCAAATCAACCCCCGACCCCAGCTCTGTCCTGGCTGGTGGTTTAACAGGGGATAGAAGCCGTAATCTCTCTGCCCTATGGATAGTCGTCTGCCTTAGGATGTTGAGGAATTCGAAGCACTTGAGACAAGGTTAGGCCTGGCAAGTGATTGAAGACTCAACGAAAAAAAGAAATCAGAGCCCTCAAAATGGCTCAGCAGGTAAAGGTGCTTGGCACCAAGCCTGCAGTTCAATCTCTGGGACCATATAGTGGAAGGGGAGAAGGAATTTCTGCAAGTTGTCCTCTGATGGCCATATGCAAATCCTCACCCCCTTCCTCACGTGTACACACACAAATAAACACATAAATAAACTTGACAAAGGACTAAAATAAAAAAAGAAAACTTTTTTTTCCCCCCAGAGGAGAGTGGTGTGAGCTGTGTTGTAGCTGGCAGGGAAGGACTGTGGTTCTTTTGAACTGGTTGCTTGCCTCACAGTGCGTCAGTGTTTACTGTCGGTTACTGTGTTTTCAACTGACCCTGGGCCAGAAGGGACTGAACATGAGGCTTTTGTCCATCAGGATGTTTTTGGCAGGGCAAGCTGCCGTTCTACAGGAATGTGTACCCCACTCCCCAGGGATGCCTGGGGCCTGCTGTCCTGTGTCTGAGGTGATTGCTGATAACCCTTCTATAAAAGTAAAGACAGATTATAAATAGCTTCCTAAGAAGAGATGCTCTTGCTATAGGCCCCTGATAATTACGATGTGAGCTGTGGGCTATAATCAAGTTTAATTGCTAAGGAGCACAGGGAGGCATCCCTAAATGCAGAAACTCAGGCTGTTCTTAGCCCTTTTCTATCTTATACGACATTTAAATATCTCTGATTGGGTCTCTCATCAGTTTTTGCGGTTTCTGGGATGGGCCTTTGATCTCGCTGGTAGCCCACTGGATGTTGCATTGACTCATGAGCTTTGTTGTAAGAGGGAAGCTGGGAAAGACAATACAAAGAAGAAGAATCAAGCTTGAGTCTTCCTGTTCCACTGCCCTTACCGAGGCACATCATCCCTCTGTGTGTAAGCAAGTGACTGTGAGCGGCAGACTTGAGGGCACAGAGGCAAAACTAAATAAGAAATGGCTCTAGAACGCTTTCTGGCTTGCTTCAAACCGTCTTTCTTCAGGGTGAGTCTATAGCTTAGAGATTAATGTTAAAGTCTCTCCTGCTTCCTCTAAGTCACTGAGTTTACCTTGTCTCCGATCTCCCTTGCAAATCAGGGGAGTCAAGGCCCGATCACTTGAGTTTTCTCCTTAAGTCCTCTCCTTTGGTTTAGCGAGAACGTCGTCCGTCGTCCGTCGTCCGAGATGAGGCTCATCATTGATTCTGGTGATCCGTGCTGGGCTAACTCCCGGGCACCTGGTTCCAGAGACAAGCTACCTTTTCTTTTTTCTCTGGTGACACAGACACCCGACCGGCTTCTATCCTGCCCCCACGTGACTGTGGCGATACCGCGAGGCTGTCCGCGAGGCTGTCTTCGCAGGCTGTACTTCCTACCCGCAGATTTTCTACCTCCGTGCTCCGCCCCAGCGCGTCTCACCTTAGGCTCATTGCCCAGGGCTTCCGTTTCCACTTTCAGCTGGGTCCCTGTGGATCCCAGAAGACAGTTTTCGCAGATGGAATTAGTGACCTTTCCAGACTGCTGACTTCAGTCTCTGTTGCCATCCCCTACAGCTTGGGCCGTCCCGCTGTTTGTGACCTTGTCAAGCTCCCTGAGACTCACTGGGGTTAGGGTACTGGCGCACCCCTGCCGGGTCTGGATTTCAGGAAAAGCGCGCACAGGTGCTCACTGGAGAAGGCAGAGCAGTTGTAAATAAGGTTTATGACCCTGGGTGTGAGCTCTCTGTGAGTCAGGACGCCGCTGCGCTGTTTTGGCCTTGTCCTCAACTTATAGACGGAGCTGCCTATCTCTAGGAGGCAGGACAGATGGGACAGACTCATCCATCCTGCTGCAAAGGTAAAACCCAAACCCAGATACAAGAATGCACCCAGCCTGGGCCAGAGGCGGTATCTCAGTACACAGAAGATAACACAATAATAATAATAATAATAATAATAATAATAATAATAATAATAATAATCATCATCATTATCATCATCATCATCATCATCATCATCATCATCATCATCATCAACTGGCATCGCACCTCTGATATGGTGATTACAGTCATCTTATAAGCGGCCCTGGGGAGGCAGGCCTTTTAAACATTCTGACCAGGCTGGTTTTAAAGGACTCAGGCGATTTTATGTCTTCGTCACATTTTGTTTGGCAAATTTGTCTACATCTGGCTAGGTTGCCTGTCGTTCTTCACATTTTAAAATTGACAGGCAAGATCTGGGCATGGTGGCACATGCCTTTACTTCTAGCCTCAGGAAGCTAAGGCAGGAGGACCATGAGTTCAAAGCCAGCCTGGAGTGCACAGCAAGGTACTGTTTCAGAAAATCAGAACAACCCAAAAAAATCTGTGTGAGACATTGTCATTCTTGCTTTGGTGGCAGAGGTTTTAGGTTAAAGAAAGAAATTTAACGATTCCATTTGTCTTTGGTGTTGATATACTTTCAGACACTTTTAAATGATGGATTGTCAACCCATCTGAATTATTAAAAAGCACAAGGTGATTATGACACATTTATTTAAACACTTGATCTTAGAGTATACTGGCTCATTTTTGAACTTCTACACATTTGTCCTTTTTGAGAAACACTGAGAGACAAAAAATAAAAACAGAATATGTAATATTTTCAGATAGAAAGGTGAACTTCTTATAAATATAAATAACATAAACCTAAATAACTATACATGGAATAGGAATTGGGCTTTTTTGCTTTGGTTTGGGTTCCTTTAGCTAAGACAATTCACAATTACACTTGTGTAATTGTGTGTAGCTTCCAGGAGGGTGTCCATTTGCTAAAGTGTTTGTTCAATCTACGGGTTTATTTCTTACCAACCACAGAATCTGGCCAATGAATGGCTCTTTCATTCTTGGGTTTCCTCTTTTTCTTTATCTTCCGGGATTTTAATTTGAGGGCTATTAATCCTTTTATCAAGGCCACAGCACAGTCTTAACTGCTGAATTTGTGGTTTCCCACAGGGATCTTCCGCACCTCCTCAGACATTGTTGCTTGATTATACCCTTTGCTTGAATTTACTCCTACTGATGTGAGGCTTCTGTGTGTTCTAATGTGAGTCAATCTGAATTAATGTTTCCAAGTGGACCCCAGGAGACCACTGCCAACAGCTCTCTTAGGTGACTGTGTCTGCTAATGTACCTAATAAAAGCCCCCATCTCCCCCTTAAATGGCTAGATATTTCATTGCCAACTTTATTACCCAATTTGCTATGATCTTTTGTCTCTAATGTGCTATCCTTTCGTTGGGAATTTTCATTAGGTATACATTTTAGAGCCAATATTATTTAAAAATTCACTAGTTTCTTTGAAAAGAATTAATCAGGCAGAGATGGGCATGCCTTTAATGCCAGCACTTGGGAAGCACAGGCAGGAGGCAGGTGGATCTCTGAGTTCAAGACTAGCTTGGTCTACAGAGTCAGTTTCAGGACAGCCGGAGCTACACAAAGAAACCAGCCTTGTCTCAAGAAACTAAACCAACCAACCAACCAACCAGCCAAAAAGAACTAATTGGCAGTGTGCTAATAGGCTTATCAATGGCTTGTGCCTTTATGAAACTTGTACTTCTTGTGATGAAATAGGTTTTCTCCACATACAGAGCAGTCATGTCAAAGGCTCGGTTCACAAGGTATCCCTTCTCCTTAATGGACAAGGTTCTTACCTTATTGTTGTTAAAATCAGAATTTAAGCATTTCAGAGACAGGGTCTTGCCTGCTTTAGGAGGCAGGCAGGCTGGCAGCACATTACCGAGCTCACATGGAAAAATGGAAAAGAGAATGCCCACCCAGACCGTTGTCCCCTGAAGCAGAAGTTGAATTTCAAAAGATTATCGGTGTCTAGCCACACCTTCCCACTACCAGGCTGCTAGCAACCATTCTTTGTAAAATATAGCTCGAAGCAAGAGAGAATCATTGAAATACACACTGGAGCACAAAAAAAAAAAACAAAAAAAAACCAAAAACAAACAAACAAAAAAAACCAAAAAAACCTCTCTCTCAAGGGCAAGTCCCAGCAGCTAGTCTGTGTTCACAAATGTACGGCTCCCAGCTTCCTACATGCCCCAGGAGGAAAAGTCAAGCGGAAGTACTCCTGGTTCCCAGTCCCCAGGGCTCACACCGGGCTCTCCTAGATCCGCAGATCCCAAGAGAAAAGCTTTCCCTGTTATCATCTCTTAAACCAGTTTTACCAAATATTGCAAAATAAATCAAAGCTAGGAAGAAGGCAGAAGTACAGTGAAAAAGCTGCACGCTTGCTTTCACAGAACGACAAGCTCTGTCTTCCACATGCCCACAAGTGGACACACACGCACGCACATGCACACACACACCCACACACACACACCCCTTTAAAGATGCACTCAGCTTCCCTGGCCAGCTCACAGTGTTCACGGTAGCTGCGTTACAAGGCAAAAATCCCAACACCTGCACCGGAAAGTGCCCTCCCATCCTCCAAACAGTACACAGTGGTTTTCCATCATGCAGCGCGCCTGTTGGGGGGTTAAAGCCTGGTCCGTAGCAGAAGGGAGAGAGGGTCATGTGACCAAATGGGGAGAAGGGGCTGCAAAGCAGGACTTACTGGACACGCTTGGCCCTGTACTCCTGTCAGGTTGTAGAATGCTCTAGAAGTCATTGTGGTTTGTACACAGTCTTAATGACATGTATTTAGTGTCTTCCAGTGAGAAAAGACTAAAAGATTGACCTACTGCTAACTTGCAGTTATTGAAAATGAAAATAAGTAAAAGCGACAAAATGTTATTCTCTTGAGTGTTTCTTTATATTAACATTAATCAATTTTTTTGCATTATCATTGGCAGTATAACCAAATGATTGTCTTGGGATGAGAAAGATTGTGTCTGTATATCAGTGTATGTTTGTGTGTGTGCATTCGTGTGTTGTGAATGTTTCTTATTTTGGAGGAACATGACTTTTGTTAGACTTTAATTGTTCTGGGGTAACTGATTTTTTTTTTTTTAAGTTAGAGCAGATGGTAAACTAGCCCTCGAGGGTTTTGGGGTAGCTGGTAAGCTGATTAATTCTCAGGGGGACATTGTGTACTAATTAAAGTGTTATTTCGATTGTCAGGGAAATCAGTGTGCTGGTGTGCTGCTATATATGATAATCCTAGGACTAACGAAACTAGAAATTTGCTCATTCCTCCCTTAGATGTTCAGAGTAGCTGAAGAGCATTGCTCACAAGCAACAGGATTTTACAAATCTGTGGCTGGTGCAACCCGAAGATGTCTCGGGACAGGAGCTCTGACATCAGCAAACACTGAGATCCCTGGGGATTCCGACAGCAGTCTGAGGGCGGGGCCTGGGAAGCTGCATTCCCAGTGAGAGACCAAGCGTCATGGGAGGCCAGAGCGTGAGGTGACAGCAGCAGTGGGTCTTCATTGACTTAGCAGTTACTAAGTCAGTCCTGCTATCTGCAGATGGTGTTTAAATTGCTGGGGTTATGGCGACACGGGGGGCAGAGTTCCCGGCTCCAGGAACCCCTAGGTTAGTGCACTTGACAGATAATAAGCGGGTGTATGACATGATGGAGAGTCGTGTCAAAAGGCTGAATTGTAGAGGAGTTTCCTAGGAAGTGGGGTTTGTTTTTATTTTGCCAATACCATTTTCTCTTATAAGCATTAAAACTCACAAAATGAGACTAGGCGCATGGAGCTGTGTTCAGTGGGGATGAGGGTTATGAAGGAAAGCCAAGCAAAGGGGACACTTTGTTAGAAGAGCGGAGGCCAGGGAAGATTCAAGGAGGAGGTAGCCCAATTGGCAGCAGCTTGGTTTGAGAGCCTCGGGTTAGAAGGTGTTGGGTGCGTTTGAACAAAACACCCCAACATTAGAAAGGAGACTAATCTTGAAGTAGAAAATGGCAGGAAACGGGACAGAGAAGGCAACGGAAGAACAAGGCTCATTCTTGTAAACAGTCCTGGGCCCAAAAGTTAATGAAATCCTGGTTTCATCAACAGCCAGGTTTTATTCAAAGCTTTGTATTAAGTCTATTAAAAATCAATATCTTAAAATACCCAAAGCTGTGTAATTTAGAGATGATAAATTTTCAATTTAAATGATAGTTTTAGTTGCTAAAAATCCATACAGGCTCTGGCAAGGGCCTCGTTGGCTTGTCACCTTATGGCGTATGGAGTCACTGTGGCAGTGTGTGTGTGAGAGAGGAAGAGAGCTTGTGGTGAGTCAGAATGCTGGAAGGAGACTGAAGTTCCACAAGAGCTGTGTGGGTCCCTTCAGAGGGCAGTGTCCCACGTGACTTAAAAACCTTCCACTTCCACCTCCTAACTGTCCTAACAATTCTTTTTTTAAAAGACTTATTTATTTACGTATTTTATATGCATGAGTACTTTGCCTATGTGGATCCCATTGTAGGTGGTTGTGAGCCACCCAGTAGCTGCTGGGAATGAACTCAGGACCTCTGGAGGAGCAGCTCTTCACCTCCGAGCCATCTCTCCAGCCCCCAACGCTTCTCAAGATCACCACACTGGGGACTGGGCTTCCAATACAAGGAACTGTGGGGACACCCCTTACCTAAACCAGAGCACCGTTGCTGCACTGATATCACTTTACTAGGGAAGACTAAGATATTTACCTTTCTCAAATTCGCACCGACACAGAAACTTTTAACCCCACAGCCACCTCAAAGGCTGGTGTGCTTTGATATGCGCTTGGGAAATAGCAATCTAGTGGGTCAGTGTTAAGAGGTGTGCCTTTCAAGAGACCTGGGCGATGGAGGCAGAGAGCAAGAACCTGGCTTCATAGGGCTAAAGTAGGTTTTGGTCTGTGCTCTGATGTTTTGCCTCTGTGGACCTGGGGTTCAAGTACTCCCTGCTCCTGGAGGTCCCTCAGGGCACTATGAACAATGGTACTGAGTTTTGTTTGTTTGTTTGTTTTTTTTTTTTTCATCTCTTTGTGGCTTGGAGTTAACTAGGCTGGGAGAGGCGCACAAAAATCAAACTCATCAGGTGTCTCCGTGGAGATTATTTGTTGCTTGCAAATGAGTCCTTAGCAGAGAAGTCATTAAAATAAAGTCTGTCAGCGGGTATGGGATTCTAAATCGTAAGCTTGTTGGTAAAGGAAATAAGAAACACATAAAGACTCAGTTCTATGGTAACTAACTGTGTGGGAAAATGTTGTGAGAGATCTTCACTCCTGCTCGGCCCATCGCTGCCTCGAATATAAACAGTAACGCTCATTAGCGGTGGCTTTTTTTTCCCTCTGTGCTTCTGGCGGACTTTCTCCCCCACCCCCTTTTTCATTTGGAGGGCAGGATGGGTTGGAGCAGGGGCTTATGGACTCATGTACCCAAAGCTGGTCTCAAACTCACTGTGTAGCTAAGGAAAACCCCGAGTACCCTGTCCTCCCTCTTCCACCTCACCAGTTCTGGGACCATATCCAGGGATCTCTTAGGAATTTTTTGAAAGAATGAAAACAATATTAAATAAAACAAACAAAAAAATAATAAAACTATTGGATGTTAGTGTCTTACCAGATGGAATTACTTTAAGTCGGTGTTTTCCGGCCTCGTGATCGCTTCAGCTACAGAGGGTGGGGGGTGAGGAGGACACAGGGCTATTTGTTAAGGATTTAAATTTAAGGCAGTTGCATTTGACAGTCTGCACTGTCAGGGATGTTGGCAATAGCACCTCCTTCAAAATGTGGTTGGGGCCTGAGGGGGCCAAGGCTGGGTCACACACGTGACCTGAGTCAGCACGGCTTACAGCTCTGAGTTCTTTCCCCATCATCTCGATGAGCTTATGAAGTGCATGGCAGGTTAAGTAAAAACCACCCAAGAGGGTTATCTAAGCAGAAGAGATCTGACCAGAACGAGACCAGCACCATTCCAGAGGGGAAAAGGAGAAAGCCCAACACACAGTCGTTGCCTCTCTGTACTTGTTCTTCTCCATGACTGCGCTGCTTTGTCTTCCCCACCATCATGGCTGGGAACATCTGCAACTCTGAGGAAGAGTGGATGTATCCGATCGGGGAGCCCTTGCTTCAGAGAAACCCTGACTCAAAACATAACATGAAGCATGACAAGGAAGATGCTCAACGTGAACTTCAGTCCTCCACAAGCACACACCTGTGCACGTGTATACATACACACACACACACACAACACACACACTCAGACACACATACACAGATAGACACAGACACACATAGAGACACACACAGACAGAGGCATAGGCATACACCATACTAACACACACACACACACACACACACACACACACTGTGGATAGACGCCAAGGAACAACATCTAAAGCTGTCCTCTGGTTTCCACATGTCCTCTCTCTCTCTCTCTCTCTCTCTCTCACACACACACACACACACACACACACACACACATACATGTGGACAAAAACAAGATTTAGAGTGGAGGAAGAAAGAAATTCTCAGGATATGGGCAAAATGAAGTCAGATTCTTGGACAAAATATCACACAAATGGCCCCAAGCCAAGTTCCTGATAGAGTCTTTGTCTTTCTCTGAAATCTCAGGAACTTGGCCACCACAGTCTGCTTTTCTTTCAGCATTCTTGTCTTCCAAGCATATACCAGGATGGCTCATTATATCACTACACTTGTAGAATGGGGAACCATTGAATTCTGGGACACATTTGGCTCTAAGGTTTTAGGCTAAGGGCCTGCAGACATGACTTGATATTATCATGCAGTCTAGGCAGCCTTGTAAATTATGGTGGTGTGGAAGCACATGAGCGTACTGAAGGCTGTCTGTGAAGCTGATGGTTTCTCCCAAGGTCAGTGGCTGGAAAGGAACTCAGTCAGAAGTGTAACCGTTTGGTATTTCAGTGCCTTCTAAAGGCCTTGTGTTGGTCATCAGCCTGTGGCATTGTTGGAAGGGAGAGGAACTCTTGGGAGTTGAATGGAGGGAGTTAGCTCATTGAATCTGTGCCCTTTAGAGACCACTCCTGCTTTCCCCTTCCCTCCTCTTCACTCTCCAATTCTCTTGCTTCCCACTGTTACATGGCGCTCTCCTCCTGCTTCCCAGCTTCTGACACACTCCCACTATGATATTCTGCTTATACACCATCAAAAGCAATGGGACCAACTGATCATAGATTGGAATCTCTGAAGCTGTGAGGCAAAGTAACTCTGTCCTCTTTAAGCCACTGATAGACACTTAGGTTGAATCTACAGCTTTGTCTCTTATGAATGATGCTGCAACGAGCATAAGAACTCACCTGCCATAGGATTTGAAATCCTTTGGACACATAGCCAGTATTGTGATTACCGAGTCACACAGTTATTCTGTTTGGATTTGCTGAGGAATCTCTGCACTGTTTTCCATAACAGCCATATTAATTTCAATTCCTACCAACAGCACACAAGGACTTACTCTTCTCCAAATGCCTTTAGATTATATATATGTCTTCCCTGCTGTTTTATGTGTCTGTGTGAAAACTTGATGGCTTATGAAAAGGTCATGTACTAGAAACAAATCTTTGTTACATTTGTTTAGCTGTTTGTGTGCACATGTACGTGTTACAGTGCACACACGTGTGTGTCCGAGGACAGCCTGAGGGAGTCGGGTCTCTCTTCGTCTGTGTGGGGCCAGGGAACTGACCTCAAGTCATCAGGCTTGACATAGTGTCTTTACCTGTTGAGCCATCCTGTTGGCTCCCTTTCTTTTTCCTCTATTTCTCTTTTTCTATTTCAATATTTATATTTCTCTATTTCTCCATTTCTCCATTTAATTTATTTAGTGTGTCTATGCACAAGTGTGGGTGTGAGTGCTTGGGTGTGCCATTGTGCGTGGGGAGAGCAGAAGACAATTTGTGGAGTCAATTCTTGACTTCCATCATGGGAATTTCGGTTCTCAAACTCGGGTTGTTGGGCACAGTGACAATTAGTTTTTTAAAAATTCTTTATTAATTACACTTTATTCACTTTGTATCCCCCCTGTGGTTCTCTCCTTCCTCCCATCCCAATCCCTCCCTTCCTTCCCCTCTGCATGCATGCCCCTCCCAAGTCCACTGATAGGGGAGGTCTTCTTTTCCTTCCTTCTGATTCTAGTCAATTAGGTCTCATCAGGAGTGGCTGCATTGTCTTCCTTGGTGCCCTGGTAAGGCGGCTCCCTCCTCAGGGGGAGGTAATTAAAGAGCAGGCCAATCAGTTAATGTCAAAGGCAGTCCCTGTTCCTATTATTATGGAACCCACTTGGACACTGAGCTTTCATGGGCTACATCTGTGCAGGGGTCTTAGGTTATCTCCATGCATGGTCCTTGGTTGGAGCATCAGTTTCAGGAAAGACCCCTGTGCTCAGATTTTTTGGTTCTGTTGCTCTCCTTGTGGAATTCCTGTCCTCTCCAGATCTTACTGTTTTCCACTTCTTTCATAAGATTCCCTGCACTTTGCCCAAAGGTTGCCCATAAGTCTCAGCATCTGCATTGATAGTCTGCAGGGCAGTGCCTTTCAGAGGCCCTTTGTGTCAGGCTCCTGACTTGTTCCCTCTTATACTCTGAGCCATTTTGCTGTCCCAAGGCAACTCTTCTGGGAAGGCTGAATAATCGGTCATTTCCAGAATTTCTTTCTGATGGGTACATTACGAAAACCCCTTTCATTCAGCTGTGAGCACATGGCAGCTACAAAGAGCTGGTGCTGGCATGAGTTAAATGTTGCTTTTTAAGTACTGAAGCCTGCCAGGTACAACTTAGGTTTAGTATTTTTATTTTTTTCTGAGATGGTCTCACTATGTAGCTCTGGCTGCTTTGAAACTCAGTATGTGACCAGGCTGGTCTCGAACTCACAGAGACCTGCCTGCCTTCGCCTCCGCAGTGTTCATGTCCTGCTTAGAATTATTTTTAATCCTCATAGTCAGTGTCCCTCCATTCTTTGGCACCATATTTGCCATCGATGAGATTTGCCAAAGGGAAGCTGAAGGGAATTGTCTGGATTGTGGAGTTAACAGAGCAGAGGCCATCTGTGTGTAGAGAATACATTGAGATGGATAGAGGTGCTACCTTGGTCTGTGATGTCACTGGATTTAGGCCATTCTTGGTGTTTCTTCCCAAGAGCAAATTCTGGTGTTCACAGCTGACATTTTTCATGTTAGCTCCTTAGGTACTTTTAGAACTGTTAACGTCCCATTTTGAACTGTTAAATATTTCATGACAGCTCTATTCTCTCTAACTGGTTCCCAGAATGAATGCTTTCTCGGTGAGACAATTCTGGAAATGTCCCCAAGAGCTTGATAAAGCAAATAAGTAAACTGAAAAATGTAATATTACAAATTTTGAAAAAAAAATCCCTAAGATGATTTTGCAGTGAATATTGTAACTGCTTCTGTGATAATTCAGGATTTTCTGTATAAAAGACAATGGCTTGGTGTTGACATTCCTTATGCATGATTTCCCCATTGTACAGATTGCTGTCTTCCTCTTGGGAGGGTGCTAATGGTAGGTTGATTGCTTTTTATGATTTGAATTCGATGTTTGTTGGGCTCAAGGTATTATCTCATTCATGGATTTATTCAGATCACTCAGGAGACTATGGTAAAGTGTGAATGCTTGGACTTAGGAAGACAGTGGGTTGCATTTCATGCCTTATTAATCTTGGGACTTGGGTATATATTTCTTATCATTTCAAAGGCCAGTTTCTTTATAAAGTAAGAACTAATTAAACTTACATTTTGAGAACTATGGCCGGGTGAAAGCGTTTTAGGGTCACTTGCAGAGGGGCACAGGGAGAGTAATAGCTGAAATCCCAGGAGAGGTCTCCTGACCTTTCCTAGAAAGAGTCTATAGCTGTACTACCATTATCAAAGACCCGGCTACTACTCTATTATCCCAGTCTAGTTGCTATGGCAACAAGAGCACAGTCCAAGAATGGCAGCTTGTTATGACCAGAGCAAAAAGCTCCATACAAAGCATAGCTATATTTTATAACGACTGATAGACTAATGATTGGAGAACAGGGGGTTGTGAGTAAATGAAAATTCTGGTTATTGGAAAATCAGATATGAAATTTCTACATTTATAAACTTTGGTAATGATGACATACACTTGACCATGAAATATGTATATACCATCGTTTATTGTCATCATTCTTTGGTGGCTCTAAAAATACTCTAAGATCATTTACAGACCCAGACTGTAACTGTGGAGTTAAAGGTGATGATAGAAACTGTAATAATAATAATAATAATTGTTACAGCTGATATTGATACTGGTCCTTCTCTGCTTTTTCTTGCCTCAGTTAACTGTTGGAAGTGTGAGAAATGGCTTTACTTTTTCAATCTAAAGTAGTTAGCCCGACTAACTGAACCTTTCCTGAACCTTTCCCTTTGTGCTGATTAGTCAATCACAGTAGATTGAAAAGTCAACTTTCCTCCAATGAGATGAGACCAAGCTCACCACCAACATCAGGAATAAAAGATGGGAGCTATTTTGGCTAAGAGGTACTGATAGCCCAGTGTGAGTTCTGGTATACCTCTTTTACAAAAAAGGATTGCCTTGCCAGGCACTCTTGTGTTGTTTGTATGTTCCTCTGTTTGCCACAGAAATTAAGCTTTGCTTCTAACAGAAGCAGATAATTTATAATCCACTATTAATCAGTGAGACTGAGTAATTTTATGGAATCACAGAACTAGTTTTCCAAAGAGACCTACATGGACATCTGATACAGTAGTCTTAGTTCTTATGAGCCACCTGAACGTTGGATTGAGTGGTCATTGACCATGGAATACTGCATATTATTTTAATCACATTTTTTTGAGACATGTATCCCAGGCTGGCTGTGAACTTACTATGTGTTCAGGAATGAAATTAGGGATGCAACTCAGAGCTTTGTACATCCTAGGCATGCATTTTATCAATTGAGTTATCTCTTTGCCCTTATTTTTTATTTTAAAATAAAATCCCAGGTATTCGTTTGGTCATTTGCCATCTTTTCTATATCACTAGGAAATGCTAAAAGATTAGCTGTATTAGCTTAAGAAAACTCCATGACTAACAATGGGAAGGGTTTACAAAGGAAATGTTTTAAATTGGAATAGTTAAACATATGCTGTTCTGAAGATAACTGAGGAGACCATTTGAAGTCTTATGATCTTACACTAATAAAGGTCCAACATTAGTTTTGAGGATTATAATGCTGTCCTCTCCATAACTGTGGGCGTTGACTAACTACTAGCAGGCTGTAGCAATATTTGCACATGACATCACTCCCTTGTGCCTAGGTGTTCCCATGGAGATGGTGCTTCGGCTGTGTCACTCTGTGCCTGTTTACCTGGAAGGGGTTTCCTGGCAGTGGCTTAATCTTCCCAAGAGGCAAATTAAACAGCTGGAGTGCTTTGCCGAGTGTTCCCTGTAATTACTGGAGAAAATGTCACGCAACATACTTAGAATGTGTTTTTCAGATAATGCGTCTTTTCCTGCCATCCCATGGCAGCCAGTTAGTGATAACACTGGAGATGGATGGAAATCTGAACGAGCTTCCTTTTCATTGAGGATGCTCTTATGATTTCTTCCAAAAACATTTAGAAAGCCCCAGTTCTTATACTTTCTTCAGCCATAGACACCTGGGTGCTACTTATTAAGTTTTCACCACTGTTTTGTGGTTTGAAGACACTCGATCCTAATTGGAACAAGGACAGGCTTTGCCCCGGTCCTAAAACTGTACCACTTGCTAAATGCTCCTTAACTTCCCTAAGACTTGGCGCCCGAGCTGGCCTTGAACTTCTGCTCTTCCAGCCCCTACTTCCTGAGTGCTGGGATTACAGGCGCATATCATCATGCCCAGTTTATGTGGTGCTCTGGACGGGATCCAGGGCTTCGTGTATGCTAGGCAAGCCCTCTTAGCAACTGAGCGGCATTCCCAGACAGAAACTGATCTTTTCCATCTCTAGTTCCAGGGAACCCGATGCCCTTTTCTGCTCTCATTAGGCACTGTACCCACTTGGTACATAGACCTACATACTGGCAAAACACTACACGTAAGTCAACTGAAATAAGGGAGAAAAAAGTTTTAAAAATTGACTTAAAATAATTATGGATATCATTAAACATGCAGTTTGAAAGGATTTGACAGCCTCATACGCATGGAAATTGTCTGTGAGCATATCTGGTATTATGAAAAGCCTCCTTGTGCATCTTTTAACACGGTCCCCAGTTAGCCACAGATATGCCTTTATTACTAGGGACCAGCTTGAGTTACCTAGAATTTCCTACATTAAATCACGTAAGACGTGCTTTTAAAATGTCTTTCTTTCACTTACCTTGAAATGTATCCAGGTTTTAGTGTATGTCACTAACCATTCCTCCGTGATGATAACCAGCATGGTGGTGTAAGAAACGTATGTAAATTTCCTCTTCTCTTTGAGATGGACACTTTGGCTGTTTCTAGTATGCATATGTGCTTTTATTTCTTGTGTGAAAAAAAAAAAAAAAAAACAACAAACCCAAGGAGTATCGTCCATGAGGTATGTATTTAGTTCACCAGGACTCCACCAGAGTGTTAGAGCAACTGCTCCATTTTATGTTCCTACCAGCAGCATGTAAGAGTTCTAGTTACTTTACTATCTTGGGATTTTACCATCTGAACAGGTGTTTGCTATTTAACTTTATTTTCATAGTATTTAATTGTGGTTTTAATGTGTCGTAGTGTTTGAATGAGAAATGTTCCCTCTAGGCTCATGCAGGGACACGTGGTGGCAGAGTGGAGGCGCTATTTGGGGAGGTTTAGGAGGTGGGGCTTCTGGAGGAAGCACATCACTGGGCTTTGGAGGTAGCCCACCTCCCCTCCCCTCCATCTCTCTGCTTCGTTCTTGTGGTTGAAGGTGCGAGCTCTCAGCTTTTTGCTCTGCCCCACTGCTGCCATGCCATGCCTCCCCTAAGACAGGCTTTCTCTGGGAGCATAAGCGCTTCCTTATGGTTGCCTGACAGTGTTTTATCGCTGCAACGAAAAAGTAAATAATACGTGTGTGTTTTCCGAAGATCCCGAACGTTTCCGTGTTCGTGATTGTCACCCACAAGTCTTCTTTGTAAAGTCTCTGCTCAATTATACGTTCCCCAGTTATCTTCTCCTAAGCTTCGACTATCCCAGGCTTTAAATGTTTCACTCTATGATTTGTCTTGGTTTGAATTGTGCCGATCTACTGGTTTCAACTTTGTTTCTTACAAATACTGTTCCCTTTCCAGGGAATTATGTTTGTGTCTTGGTCAAAAGCCAGTTGTATACACAGTTATTTTGGTCTGTCTTTACTTTTTATTTTCCATCTCCTAGCTTTATATGTCTTTATGTGGGCCCAAGAGTGATATGTAAAAGTCTTGAAGTGTCTAGATTTTCCACCTGAATTACTGGCGGTCTCCTGTCCTTTGTATTTTATACAAAATTTAGAATGAGTTTGTCAGATTCTGCAAAAACACTGTTGGGATTTTGTCTGGAATCACATTGCATTTATATACCAATTCTGGGAAACTGAAGGCTTACCAACATCGACCATCCCAAGCCATGAATAAAGTATACATCTTTTCCACTTTCTTGAGTCTTCTTTAAATTCTTTTAACAGTTTTTGCATTTTCAACAAAAAGTGTTGCGCATTGTTTTATCTCTACAGAATATATGTGTCTATATTTACATATTTCTAAACTTTAAAATCATTTATTTATTTATTATTGTGTATATATATATATATATATATATATATATATATATATATATATATGTATATGATGTGTGTGTGTGCCTGTAGATACATGGAGGTCAAAGGGCAAATGTCAGAAGTTGTTTCTCTCCTTCCACTTTGGTTTGGAGCAGGGTCTCTCTGGTTTCTGCCTTGCTATGTAATTCAGACCAGGTCACAAGTCTCCAGGCCTGTGTCTCTGTTTCTCACCTCACTCTAGAGCGCTGGGGTTACAAAAGCATGCTGCTGCACCTGGCGTTTTGGTGTAGGTTCCAGGGATTGAACTCAGGTCATCGGGCTTGGGTAGAATGCAGTTTTCCTTACTGAACCATCTTGTCACCACTCAATGTGTGTGTCTGTGTGTATACATATAGTATATGTAACACATATAATATTGTTCCAATATACCTCACATTTTTATATTTTTGATGCCCTTGTAAATGCTATTGAGCTCCTGATCTTTGCATATATATATACATATATAGTATACGTATCATATATATAGTAGATTTTAATATTCATCTGTATCTTTCACTCTTTCCAAACTTGTTTATTACCTCTATGAACTTTTTTTATTCTTTCAAGTCAGGGTTTCCCTGTGTAGGTTTGGCTGGCTTGGACTCACTTTGTAGACGAGGCTGGCCTCGAACTCACAGAGATCTGCCTGCCTCTACCTCCTTGAGTGCTGGGGTTAAGGGTGTGCACAATCACGCCTGGCTTTTGTGAACTTGTTTTTTAAACTTTATTTATTTATATTGATTTTTTAAAAAAATATACATTTTAAATTTAAGTTTATGTTTCTGGAAAACATAACCACACTGTCAAAGTACTTTGTATTCTTTATTTTCGCTCACACTTTAGGGACAAGTACTTTCCCAAGGTATAAAGCTTTTCATAACTATTGATATTAACAGCCACTCTCCCTCCCTCTGTTTACTTGGTCTCCCTGCTACGGCTGTCGCCTGTGTCTCTCTACGTACAGAGCGTAATGATGAACGCTGTCTTTGGGCTGGAGCTCAGGTGGTGGCGTGCGTGCCCAGCATGCCTTGCGTGACTCAAGCGGGAGCGTCAGGTGAATGTGGATACTTGGGACCGCAAAGCTGTCTTCAGCTCTCCAGCTGAAAGTCAGGCTGGAAGACACGAGGCGGTCTCAAAACCTCAAGGGACGTACCTGCACCCATGTGCGTCAGTACGTTAAGAGGTTGACTGCACAGGGCTGCACCAGGTACCTGTAAGAGTCGCTAGTCCACTCTGCTGGGTACCGGTTAGCTTCACATTTTACTGTTTGCATTCTCTCTCTCTCATATTTTTCACTAGTCTTTTGATGAGCTTTGTGCAGTTGCTGTTTGAATTATTGGAGAGCTCGTTCTTACCTTTTTATAAAACTGTCGATTTGTTTCCTTCTTCCTTTTTCCTAGCTCACTAATAAAAGTCGAGGTACTTTGAGAGCGGAAAAACAATTGAAAAATGGGCTAACATTTCTCAGCCTTCCTGACAGCTGTCTTTGGGGCCTGTCCTCGGCCACGGATTGTGCATACTCACAGGTGGCCACATTGACGCTTTGAAGTCACAGCACATGGGCTAGCCTTTTTCTAGGCCCCAGATACTAATTAAGGGCAAATGGATTCTTGCACGTTATCTTTGAGGGGACAAGTTACACCCTAAACAATTTTCAGATTTCTATGAGACAACTCTTTTTGAAATTACTGTAGTCATTTGTTCTTCTTTCATATATGACATCCTCACCTCAGTTTCACCTCCCTCCTCTCCTCCCAGTCTTTTCTTCCCCTCTCCCCTCTAAGTTCCACCTCTCTGTGTCTCTCCAGAAAAGAGCAGGCCTCCCAGGGATATCAACCGAACACGGCCTAACAAGTTACAATAAGACTAGGCACAGACCTTCCTATCAGGCTGGACAAGGCAGCCCAGTAAGAGGAAAAGGCACAGGACGGTTCTTGATGTGAACCAGTGGCTGCTGCTAGCAGGAGAAGCAAGGAATCTATTTAAGGCCTTCTTTGCCCCTCTTCTTCATGACCCGAGATGCTCCCTGGTTGCCTTAGCAAGTGACAGACTGTTCCCCGACTGCTGTGGCAGCTGGTCTTTTGCTGTCAGGTCTGTGTCAAAGTAATTGAATCTTTTAAAAGGGGGGAAAAATCACTTCTCAAAATAACTGAGAATAAAGGGCCCTTATCCCTGTCTGTACTGGTGAGTAGAAGGAACGAGGGAAGGAACATTTTCTTTAAATCTGGGGCCCTGATACAATGGAGTGTGTTGGCAGTCTTCCAGGAACTTGAATGTAATCAGAATGAGAGCTGGTATCGCTGCTGCAATAGTGCCTCGGAGTGTGGATTGCTTTGTCTCTTGTCTTCTGTAGCTGTGTCACTAAGCATCCACAGAGGTGCCCTTCCATTACTGTGTCCCATGCTGGGTTCAGTAGGCGTCTAAGGACCTCAGGATGAGTCTGGGGTTTTAGGTGCAAGCCCAGATTCGGAGCCTGGACCTAACTCGCATTTATAGCTCACTGTCTGCATCAGGTCTTTCTTGAGATTAGTGATGGTCGCATGAGGCAGCTGAGAAGGTTAAGTCCCGGCCCAGTGGGAACACCAGGAGCTACATGCAAAGAGCAGTGAGAAGCTGGAGGCGGGGAGCAAACTTAGAGGCAGAAGTCGATAGGTGACAGATCAATGATGGCGTGGAAATCCAGTCCAGTTTCAAGAAGGCTGTGAGGCTCCGAGAAAACCCTGGCTAGGGAGGGGGAGCTTGGCAAAGGCAAAGGTGTGTGCGTGTGCATATGTGTGTTGTGTGTGTACTTGAGTGAGTGCACGAGTGTGTATGTGCAAGCGCATTCGTGTGCACATGTGCTGTGTGTGGGTACATGCGTGTGCATGTATGTGCCTGAGCATATGTGTGCCTGTGTGATTCTGTTGGACTTCATGTGCTTGCTGCGAAGTGAGAGCAAACGTTCCTTATTAAGTCCCTGGATTTTAAAAGTTTCAGCTCAAGTTTATAGAGTAGCTGAGGTTTTTCCGGTGACTGTTCCCTGATGGATTCTCCATCCCCTGAGCAAGTTCGTGGGCTTGCTGGACACACGTGCTCTTCTTCACTCGTCCATGCCATGCGTCCAGGTGTAAACAGCAAGGCCACAGTACCCCTTCCGGGTCTGTGTGTGCAAGACAGCCTCTCCCACAGCAGAATTGTTTGGGGATGGTGGCTCATGTCCCGCTTTGGCCTCACTACAGTGTTAAGTTCTATGTGGGTGTGGCTTGCTCGGAGTTGTAAACATTAATTTTACCTTCCTGTGCATACACGACCGCCCATACCTTAAAGAAGTGCTTCCTGCTTTTGATTGACAGTAGAGGCTGTAGACGGGGCGATTATCAAGGGGTTTGTCAAAAAACCCAATTTTGTCTATGAAAACCATGCTTCTGGAGGAGTGCTGCTTATCTGAGGCTCGTCTCTGTTCTCCACTCTCACTGGGGATGGAAGCACCCACAGTCGTATGGTAATAGTGGCTGGTTCTGCACAGCGAGCACTGTGATTTATATTTGTAATTTCTCTCACTGTGAAAGGTGAGAGAAGGTGTTGAATTGCAGTCGTGGTCTCGTCCATGACCTTAACAGCAGCGACAAGGTCAACATTTATTCAGGTGTAGAGAATAAAGTAGAGCGAAGCCATTCTGATAATTTTCTGGTGACAGTGTAGATGATTAGACATCCTATCTGTTTGGTGGTTACAACACTGGCAGAAATGAGAAACGCTTAACACCGGTGTTTGTTATTCCTGGCCTTGCAGGCAGCAGGGACTTGAACATGTCTATGGATTTGTCCCCAGGTATGGATGTTGAGTAGGAGGAAATGAGTCAGGAGTGTGTCCAGGATTTTCAGTGACTTTCAAGGAATTCCATGTCGTCCTAGCTCAAGGTGGCATTTCAGAATTTTAAGTTATAGAAGTAAAAATAGAAATACGGAAGAATGAATCAGAGGCAGGAAGAGTGGCATGCACCTGGACCTCCATAACCCGGAGGCTGATGCAGTAAGGAGAGCCGAAGCTCAGGGCTAGCCTGGGGTACTGCCCTGTCTCTCAAAAACTTAGCAAAATAATCTTAATAGCTTTGCTGGTTTTTTTTTTTTCCACAAATCCATTTTGATGGCAGATGTCTTTTGGATCCAGCGACTGCCTTTCTGACCTGTGTACAGTGAGACATCCTGACCTGGCTGTTTAGATAGGTTTTTAACAAACTATTTTCTGGTCCATCTGTGGTTGCTGTTTCCCACTTAGACCTTCTAAGTAGTGTCATTTAGGGATGTTTATTTTTTTTTAAAGTAAGCTTCCTCAATCAGCAATGAACTGAATACATTCTAATATCTTATTTGATTGTAAAATGGTAGTTAGCAGAAATATTAGTTGATGGAGGGCACTTGAGCAATGCCTGCCAGCTGCTTGCCAGTTCAACCGAATCCAGCCTCCAGGACAGCTCTGCCCTCCAAATTTGTCATCTTGCTACAATCTTCCAAGGTGACAAATAATACCCATTGTTTTTCTTCTTGGAGGATATTTCCTTTTCTTTCTTTTCCATTTTCCTTTTCCCTTTCCCTTCCCTTCCCTCTCCTGTCCTCCCCTCCCCTCTCTTGCCCTCCTGTCCCCTCTCCTTCTCTTCCCTTCCCTTTTCCCTGGTTAGCCAACGATGGCCTCATTAACTAGCCTGGGACACTACACTCAAAAATTGAATGTAAATCCCTCACCCAGGACCCTGTAAGCAACCCCGATGAAACTTATGAAGTCATAAAAAAAAAAAATTAAAGGCATGTAAGTAAAGTAGAGGAGGGACTAGGTGGGAAGAGGAGGGGGGTTGCATGAAGGGAACAGAGAGGTAACGGGCGTGACTATAATAAAAACACATCATGCACGAAATGTCACAATGAAACGCATTATTATACACAATCAACATACGCTAATACTAAAAAAGACGTTTTAATCTGGTGGTTCTGAGGTGGGGCTTGGAATCACGTCTTAAAGTCAAACGGAAGCAACTGCAAAGCTCGATTAAGTGACTCTGATGCTGAAAGAAGGCAACAGGCACCAGCGCAGAAAAGGGCAAAGCATGGAGGCTGAGGTCATCGTGAGCATTTCAGAAGACAGCCAGTGAACGCAGCTGTGACATACTCGGCGTGACACTAAGGGCAGAGAACGTTCGGCTCTGTGTGATGTTGCTATCTGTCACCTTCCCCTTCTGTCTCCTCAGCCATCATGTACGTCATGGGAGCACTTGGCCCTGCAGTAGGGTACCTGCTGGGTGGGCTGCTCATTGGCTTTTATGTCGATCCCAGAAACCCCGTTCACCTTGACCAGAACGACCCTCGTTTCATCGGAAACTGGTGAGTGTCTCCCACATTTTGCATCCCACCTCTTACTACAGGCAGCCAGTCAGTAGTTCTCTGTAGGTATAATCTCTCCAGCAAAGAGGGAAAACGTGTGGAGATTTTACCTGTAACAGATGGCAGGCAGGATAACCTCTTCACCCCCCCTCCAAAAACAAAAAAACAAACAAAAAAAAAAAACAACCCAGCATTTCTTTATCTCCAGAGCTCATGAATATGGGACCTTATGTGGTGAGGGGACTTTGAAGAAGGGATCAAATTAGTAATTATTTTTTTTGGGGGGGGAGAGTATCTTAGGTGAAGAGGGAGAGAAGCACCCAGATTCAGAAGATCTGCTGATTAGAGTGGAGATGTGAGCCAAAGAATACAGGTGGGGCCTCTCGAAGTTAGAAAGGAAAAAAGGGCTCTTCCTCAGCCTGGATTTTCAGATGTGTAGATGCGAGCCCAGAACTGGGAGCTGATCCAGTGTGTTGTTGGAGCTGTTCCACTTGTGTTATGGAAGTTGCTCCACGTGGGATAGCTTATGATGTCAGCAACAGGAAACTAACACAGGTGTTTGGGTTACTGTGTCTAAAGCAGAGTATGCGAAGAGGACATCTGTGACCCCGAGGGAACTTTCCTGGGAAGCTGCTTAAACCTTATCTCCTGTCACCTTTTTTCTGTTTTAGAGAGAGAGAGAGAAAAAAAAAGTGCTTTCTGTTCTACTTAGGTTTTTGTTGCTGTGATAAAACACTGACCAAAACTATCTTAGGGGTGGTGGTGAACAAAAGATTTGTGTCAGTTTGCAGGGCATAGTCCATCATTGAGAGACGCTAAGACAGAAACTCTTAAGGCAGGGGCTTGAAGCAGAAAACACGGAGGCATGCTGCTTGTTGACATGCTCCTCCGGGCTCACTCAGCTTACAGCTTTACCTGCCTCGGGATGGAACCCCACAGTAGGCTGGGTACCCCTCGCAACCATCATTGACAGAGAAAGTGCCCACCAGTCTGAGGGAGCCAATTCTCCAGCTGACAGTCCTTTCCTGGTGACTCTAGTCGGTATGGAGCTGACAAGACTAAGAAGTGCGTGCCCTCTCTGGCTCGACCTCCAGCCCCCCTTCTCCTTTACTCCCCTCTGTGAACATCTTTTCTCTTTGGAAATAGTTTGTTTCCTAAGATGGGCTGTACACTTAGCTGTTCTCTCACTTGCTGAACGTTAAGAGTCCCGCCATATAAGTGATGCTCAGGACTCTCAATATTAGGTGGTGTACTATTTACCTGCATAGTCAGATTTATGTTTTAGTTCTTCACAGTCCTCAGCTTCAATAAAACAGGTTATGTCTTCATGACAGCAAAGCCACTAACTGAAAATATTGTTGCCCTGAGTTCATTTTGCAGGATCAGTAGCAGGTGTATACTGACAGATTTTCATCTTATGGCAAAACAATATTTTTGTATTAGCAATTACATGTGTCATATAATTACTTTCTGAAGGGGTGATTAGAAGCTTTACCCTATTTTGTTATAGGCTGAGAACCCTGTAACTCCCATGATTGGTGAGAAATACACTTAACACAAATTTCTAAGCAGTTAATAGATATTAACGAGGCCATTCGACAGTTTGATTTTTATTGTAATCTTCATTGAACCTCGATGGACTAAGCCAGGTGGACTTGGCCTGGGGAGTGTTTGAGTCATACTAGGAAGAGCAGCATGTATGTCAGTGGCGGGGGAATAACATGGGCTTTGACAGCTTGACTGACAGTGAAAAATTTGATCTCAGCTGTTTTCACTGCGGTTCTGGAATGACTCAGAATAGGAATAGTTTTTCATTGTTAGAAAACAGAGTCCTAAAGCATACTGACGAATGTCCATGTATGTCCAGCGTCCTACTTAGACAACTGGAGATGAGGGTGGTAGGAAGGGAACACAGGGAGGGAAGGACAGAAGGAGCAATGGAAGGGTAACGGGATGAAAGGATGGTTTTAGCCCGATCGTGCCCTATGCTGTTGTTTACCAGTTGTCTAGTGGGTAAGAGGCTTATCCAACCGGTGGCAAAATGGTTCTATGTGGAACATAGACTAATGTCTCATTTCTCTAGTGTGTTCCTAGTACCAGTGTGGACTTGGGGTGCCTAGTTGTAGAGGGTTATTGTGAGTTATTGTGAGTTGATTATGGAGAGCTCTTGAGTTTGTCTTGTTTTGGATGTCTAGTAGTCCTGGCCTTCAGTTCTGTTTTCTTTTTTTGTTGTTGGTTTTGTTTTCATTTCAAAAGGGGGTCAAATGCAGGGTCCTACATAAACCTGACAAGCGCTCTATCCCCATGATACGTTCCCAGCTTTCTCTTTTAGCTTTTGATTTCCAGACTCAGTCTCACCAAGTTGCTCAGGCTGGCCTTGAACTCACTTGTAGCCAAGGCTGGCCTTGAACTTGCGGTCCGCCTGCCTCAGCCTCCTGCGTAGTTGGAATTATGGACCTGCACTGCCCAATGAAGGCATCTTCAGTGCTTTGAATTTTACCAATATTCAGATAATTTTATCTATCTGCTTGATGTCTAAATCTTTTTTTTTATTTTTATTTTTTTTTCTAAATCTTAATTCTAGAAAAGATTGTCAGTTTAGAACTATCCAAGTCTGTTTAAAAATGAATTTGAAATTTTTCCTATTCAGTAGTCTTGCCGATAATAGGTTTCCCATTGAATGCAGTGCTCAACAGCAAAGATGAATTTTCATTAAAGAGAAGTGAGGGACTGAAGGGAGAAATCATGCTGGTATTTATTAAACATGCTGGTATTTATTACTCTGTGTCCAGCATTATACTAAAAACTTTATACACATATTCATTTAATCCATTTTAACAATCAAGTGTAGCCTTTAACATCATACACGTTATAAGTCAGGAAATTACTATTAGGTGAGTTGAATTACTTGAATAAAGCCTCAGTGTGGTGTGCTGGGTGAGGGAAATGACAGGAATGGAACCATTTGTCAGTCTACTGCCTACCTTGTGGCTGGCCTGAATAATGGCTCACAAAAGGGGTTTAGATATCTGGGCCTCTCAATGTTAACAATTATTGTGTTGAATTTTTTCAGCGAATGCTGGACATTCTCCTGTCATGGCTTTTCTCGGAATCCTGTTGAGCAGTGTGCTCAGGGGATGGCCTCATCTCATTTCGTATGGCCACTTCTTGAAGCTATTGAAGAATATGAGCTGGTTTGCTTTGCTTTGCAAGCTGTCCCTTTTTTATTTCCTTGCTATAGTTCTTCCCTTCATCTGGGAATAGATTTGAGTGTCTCTCATGAATTAGCAGAATAGCTCAGTGGGTAAAGTTGCTTGCTGTGCAAGCCTGGTTACTTGAATTCACTCCCCAGAACCCATATAAAGGTTGAAGGAGAGAACTGATTCCACAGAGTTGTCCTCTGACCTCCATACATGTCACGTGACATGTGCACTACCCCCATATCAAAACACACTGGTATTAAATAAACATTCCCCCAAGATGTCATAGTCAGTAAGCGGTGGGGACGGGATCCAAAACCAGATGTGTCTAAGCCGCAGCTCAGGGATGCCCTGAGCTCACTGCCTGCCCTCTCAAGGAGAGGGTGTGTGAGGTTTAGCTCCTGAGGGGGCGTGGGGAACTCTAATGCCAGAGGGTAAAGAGGGGTGTGCTAGGGACAGTGGCTTGTGAACAGCCAAGTTCTGAAGGAGCTATGCTGACCTAGCTGTGTTCCCCAACACTGATACCTACCCTCCATTTTAAACCAATGTCTTTCAATTTATGCATTGAACAATTTTTTTTTTCAATCCCTAACCTTCCACAAGCACTAAATTGCCAATAATACACCCCCTAGGAAGCTTTCTGGCATACAAACTACAAAATGAGATTCAAGCTCAGCTGTATACTTTCTTTTACTTCTGAGGGTTTTTTTTTTCTTATGGTTTTGGCTTACAGTAGCTTTAAGTTCTTCATGACAAAGGTCAACTCTAAATGTCATGATGTCCATCACGTTTGTTAAATACTGTGAGGAGTAGATAAGTGGGGGCAAGCAATACATTCTTAAGTGCTTGCAAAAGTATTGGAACCCCATCTGAAATCAAAACTATACTAGGCATGAAGTTAGGGGGTCTAGCTTCAGTTGCTAGCATCAAAAAGACAGACAAAACACAAATCACGTGAGTTATTCGTTTTCTTTTAAGAAATAAGAAGGGTGAACTGGGTGGTGGTGGCGCATGCCTTTATTTCTGGCATTTCTAAAGTGGCAGAGGCAGGCTGATCACTGTGAATAAGGGGCCAGCCTGGTCTACAAGGTAAGTCCAAGACAGCCAAGGCTACACAAAGAAGCCCTGTCTTGAAAAACTTAAAAAAAAGACCCCCTCCCCCCCCCAAAAAAAAAAAAACACCACAAAACAAAACAAAACAGCATGGTGCTTTTCAAGGTATTGTCTTTTATTTTTTTCCCCTAGTAAATTTACTGTAGCCCGGTGTGGTGGCTCATGCCTGTCACCCCTAGCACTTGGGATGTAGAGGAAGGCAGATAAGTCAAGGTCACGCTGAAGTGATAATCTATTGTGGTTAGTTTGTACTACATGAGACTCAGGCTCAGACAAAACAAAGCAAAACAAAACCATCATGAAGTGCACAAGTGTAGCAGAACTGACCATACTGGCACATCCATAGCTACCCAGACTTCTTGAATGACATTCTAATCAAGATGTTGACTACAATAGTCACTACAGTCCTAGCATAATTAGGATTTTTTTTCATTCATACCACAGAAAGGCAAATATTTTTATTTTCTCAGTTTGTTCGATTTTCTTCTGCCTTTTAACTGATGACGGTAACACTGTTTCTCTGCAGTTTTATCCTTACAGACTTGTTTCTCTGATTTGTTCTTATTCCCAAAAATGAAGCCATAAATGCTACTCACATTTCCCAATTTTTTAGGTGGAGTGGATTCCTCCTTTGTGCCATTGCAATGTTTCTTGTGATATTCCCCATGTTTACTTTTCCAAAAAAGCTTCCGCCTCGACACAAGAAAAAGAAAAAATTTTCTGCTGGCGTCACTAGTGACGATGACATCATCAAGGAGAAATCAAAGACAAGCGAACAAGTGGACAAAAAAGTATCTTCAATGGGCTTTGGAAAGAATGTCAGAGGTAAAGTACATCTCTTAAATAAATACGTGCATGGTGCTTTAGGCCAGCGCTCTGTCAAGTGTGGCTCAGCGGTAGGGGCCAGTGCTGGGGCTTTGAGTGTAATGCTCAGCAGGACCCCTAAATATGAACTGTGTGGCCCCACACCAGTGTCCCTCGGAGGTGCTTGGTGATGGCTGGCCAGATATATATTAGATTTGTGAGGTAGTCGTGCAAGCGTCACTTTAGAAATTTAAGAGAATAGCCTGTTTGAGGGGAGGAGGGAACAGCACGTGCAGGTCTGGCTGTGACACAGAGCAGCAGTCAAGGAGAGGGACAAATAGGAGCAACACATATTGACATATATGTATATGCATATATATATATATATACATATATATGTAGATATGTGTGTGCATAAAAAAAGCTATAAACACATTAATTTGTAAGTTAATTTTAAAAACAGAAATTTAGGGAATAGTTTTATCTGTTGAATTTGATAATGGTAATAAAACGTTAGGCTTTTATTTTGCAAGTCTTTAAGAGGAGGGCTAGCCTCAGGACCAGAGCTGCATTTCTGAACCCCATGGTGGGAGGAGAGAGGTATTCTCAAGAAACGCCCTCTGATCTCAACACATGTGTTCTGACACAGGCCTGACACTGCTGAGCCCACATCATACACACTTACACACACTAATAGTGAAAAGTTGAAAAAAAATCCAGAGCAAAGAAAAAATTCTAACAACCCAATTCAAGTGTTTTGCAAAATTACTAGTAGATAATAGATTAAATAATATAAGAAATGGTCCCCCTTGAAGGAAGTTCGAGAATCGTTGCTTTAGGTCATAAAGATACCTGTATCTAGATATAGCACTTGCCGCGATTATTGATGTGTGATTTCTAACACTGTGACTACATTGTGCAAAGAATAGCTGTGTTAGGGAAGCAGTATGGTGGTAGGGGTGATCCTTCTGTAAGTATGAAAATTCACTAGAAAGGATTGTTGTTCTTTGTTGGCTCTATCAATTGAGCAGGGCATCAGGGGCAGGGAGATTTCTGTGAGGCAGAGGCAGAGAGAGGAAGATTTCTGAGGATTTGAGGCCAGCCTGGTGTATATAGGGAATTCCAAGCCAGACAGAGCTAGCCAGTGAAACACTGTTGCAAAGAGGGAAATGATGGCAGTAACAACAACAACAAAGAGTTCACTAAAGTTAAATTAAACAATGTAAAACCTAAACAACATAGATTGTTTCTTTGATCCACTTTTATTTGAATGACAATAAGTCCCCTTTGTTTAAGGAACCTATAATAAATCCATTCATTTTCTTCAGTCTTATTTCCTAAATTCTCTTAGTTAATCTTTATAGAGATTATAGAGCATGGTGTTTATCAAATGCTCATGGTGAAATGACTGTAGCATTTTGACTGTGCACAGTGAGACGGAGGGGCGGGGTAGAATTACTAATACACCATAGAGCTGTCCTTACGGTCTAAGCAGGATGGTAGACTGGAACATCATTATCAGCGTTTGGAAAATACTGTTCTTTCCATTGAAGTTGTAGATCTGATCTCCTTCCTTCTCATGACTTTGCGACAATGTGTTCTTCTGTAACTGCTAAACTGACTTCTGATACTCCAGTAGCCTAAAGGAATTCTCTGGATGCTCAGGTGGCACTTCTGGTGTAGGCCAGCCCATCATTTTCACAGCTGTGTTAGGGACC
The DNA here is from genome assembly GCF_907164565.1 of Psammomys obesus. Lineage (NCBI taxonomy): Eukaryota > Metazoa > Chordata > Mammalia > Rodentia > Muridae > Psammomys > Psammomys obesus. The sequence goes on from NW_026587216.1 coordinate 27,098,757, forward strand.
ATTGTGATGACCACACACTAATTTTTCCTAAAGATTTATTTCACTTTTAATTATGCATGTGTGTGTGTGTGTGTGTGTGTGTGTGTGTGTGTTTGAGTGTGTGTGTGCACGCACCTGTATGGGTACAGGTACCTGTCCAGAAGAGGACACTGGGTCTCTGGGAGATCAAGTTACAAGTGGCTATGAGATGCTTGGTGTGGAAATTCAACTTGGGGCCTCTACAAGATCAACACACACTCTTAATCACCGAGCCGTCTCTCCAGCCCCCACAACTGGTCTTTACAACTTAATTGAGATGAGCTCGGTGCTAAGAAATTTAAAACATACAAATATACTTAGAATCTTAATTTGGGGGAATATAAGGTTGACTCAAAAGAAGAGATAAGGCATGGTTAAAAAGTATTTATAGTTTGTAAATTAGGACTTCACTGTGAAATGTATCAAGTGGACAGGAACCCCATACAAATGCTGATATTATTTCTAAAGATTTATTCATTATATTTTATGTGTCTGAGTGTTTGCCTGCATGCTTCTCTGTACACTGCTTGCACGTCTGCTGCCTGCAGAGGCCAGGTGCGGGGCCAGATCCCTTGGAACAGAAATAACAAGTTGTGAGCTGCTAGGTGGGTACTGGGAAACTGACCGTGTTCCTTTGCAAGAGCAGAAAGCACTATTTCCTGCTAAGCCATTTCTCCAGTCCCAGAGGCTCTTTCTAGATGCTTCAGCTGCCCTCTCTTTTCATGGATCTCTGCCATGTTCTCTTCCCAATGCTCCTCAAAAACTTCCAGAGCTTTTCCTGGGGGGTTCTACTATCATATCAACATGAGAAGAATTTGTTCTGGTATTTAAGATTTATTAGTTAGTTTCTTGTACTGTATTGTGAGTTTCTGGCTTTCCTTACAGGTGTATGTGTGTGTGTGTATGTGTGTGTTCTGAACATGTTGTGTATTATTGGTTTACGAAATCAGTTTCCAGTCTGATTTTCTTGCTCATATTTCTGGTAAATTCTAGCTTTCTCTCCCTTTCTGGATTGGGATGAGTGACCCCACTTTTGGGTAAACCTCCTAGATGGGACACACTGGTAATTCAGTTCTCTACTTGTGCAGAATGGATTCTCTAGCTGGTTGTAGATTGGGAGTTCAAGACAGAGTCTCATGTAGCCTTGGCTGGCCTTAAACCCATTATGTGGCTGAAGCTGCCCTTGGACCTCTGACCCTCTTGCCTCTGAATGTTCGAATTATGGGCACATGCAACCACTCCTGCCATGGTTCACTTCTTCTCATTAAACAGTAACACTATTTTAATAGGATCGACTGGAAAGATCTTGCTTAAAAATGACTTAAACTACACTATGTTATTGGAATGATGTTTAATTAAGGTATTTGAATCACTTCACTTATCTTGTACACACTGATATCCCTTAGAGTACTTGCTGCAAAGCAGCTGTCAGAAGTGACATTGTACTATAATCCAGCCTGCAGAAGGACAAATCAAACCTCTGGGTATGAACTCAGGCTTGGCATGATCCACGTTACAGAGCCGAGGCTCTTAGGGAAGGTCTTGCATCGCAAAATGGTCTTGATTTCATTCTGAGTTAAATCTGAGTTTGACTCCCACATACTCTTGTTTTCTGAAGCAGCGTTTCCTTTCCTCTTTACTTCTTGTGCTCATCAATACCAGCTCCTTTAAAGAAGAGATAGATAGCTTAGCTATCGATTTGTACTTCCTTAAAAAGAAAACGATGTAGGCTTTCCAGAATGGTGCCTTTTTTGGTTTGTTTTTGTTTGTACACAGGGTCTTGCTGGGTCACCCAAGCTGGCTTTGAACCCCCTGGGTTTAGGTGACCTCTTGCTTAAGCCTCCCAAGTACCTGGGATGAGGAGGGCCAGCACACCTGCTAGCATGGTGCCTTTTAGAAGCTCTCTTGCTGAGGATGCCTGAAGAAAACCCCTTCTCCTTTCTATTTTCTGCTTCCCCATTTTGATTCCGACATTGGAAAATCTGACTCAAGTTCCTAGATTCTCATAAATTATGTAGAATGAGGCTGTTGTAAAACACCACAAAGAGGAAAGCCAAAATCTCAGTGTGTCTCCGCCGCCTTTCAACAAAGAGATTAACATTGACTCCATCGAAATCTTAACAAAAATACTTAAAATACTTAAGCAGATCAATTTTCCTGCGGTTTGAGGCCTAGAATTTTAAAACTTTTTCCATTTAACTGAGCATCTTTCTGTATAGGGAAAAAAATGGTGGCAGTCAGTTTTCCTTTGTGCCTACTTTTAATTGTTTGGCATTATTAATTTAGTATAAATGAAATTTGTTCTAGCTAAAATTCTGTCTGTGTTGCTGTGCAATATGTTTGCAAGCCTAACCAAAAGGCAATGTTAGTTTGAGGTGATGAGTTGATTTTAAAAGAATTACTAAAGGTTATAGATTTATTATTATTATCATCACTATTATTGCCATTAAAGGATAATGTTAGGGCCTGCGAGAAAGCTGAGGCAGTAAAATGCCTGCTGAGCGAGCATGAGGATCTGGGTTTGGACCTCCAGAATCTGTAAAATTCTAGTGTTTCAGTGCACACTCAGCGCAGTTTTGGTGTGAGTGTGGCAGTGTCGGGATGAGGATAAGCAGATCCCGTAGATGGTTTCAGACTTGGCTGCGGCTGTAATGAAGTGAGTGAACTGTGTTTCTCTGGGGAGAAGAACGGGGGACAACTGGAGGAGCACAAAGAGAGTACAGTGTGACATGCACAAGGCTCTGGATTCCATCCCCCAGCATCACAAGAGAACCAGAAAGGGGGATAGGACTGACTGAGGGCAGGAGACAGGGCATTTAATGGAAGAATCAGGAAAGAGGACACACAGCAGGCCACCTGATCCCTGTAGAGATGGGAGAGCCAAACACCCCAGGTAGAGAATGAAGCGCAGAGGTTAGATGTGTTTGGAAATGATGACTAGGTTTCTTATGCTTGACACACTGAACAAATTGGCATGGTAAGGCTTGGGAGGGGTGTGTGTGTGTGTGTGTGTGTGTGTGTGTGTGTGTGTGTGTGTGCTGGGGGTCGTATTGTGAAGCACCTGCCTTCAGGAACCCCAGCCTTTCTTGGAATTCCTTTCTCCAGCCTTTCTTGGAATTCCTCTCTCTGAAAGAGCTGCCAAAAACACTGTGAAAGGGAGATCTAGGTAAAAGAGTGCAATGGACGAGGGGCCCAAGGAGAAAGCTGTGCACAGAACCTAGGTGAGGTTTGCCCGGAAGGCAAGGAAAAAGAGCCTGGTTGTGGCATTGGCCCCTGCCTGTTCAGGCACTTTTCACTCAGCTGCCAGAGGCTCCAGGTCAACATAACTCCTCAGCTAACAGCTTCCATCTTCTGTCACCACACTCAAAGCCACCTGCCCCACAGGACGTTCTGGATTTAACCCCTGGCTGTATTTTCCATGCCATTTCCTTATTTCAGTCTCACCTACAAAGCGTGCTTCAACTACATAGGGCTCAGTGCTGCTCCGGACATAGGCTGGCCCCTTTGTAGCAGCAGATGCGCAGGTGTCCGTGAGACACAGGCTCCAGGAAGACTCAAGGTGTTTACACATACATTTTGACACCCTGCTATAGACGTTGGGTTATCTCTAGATTTCTGATAGTGCTCATCACAACATAAAGGACCACACAGGCTACATTGTTTATGAACAATGACAAGGGAAATCCCAACATGCTCGGTGCAGATGCATTTTTTTCCCTTTGTTTTTGCTCTGTGGTTGGTTGAGATCACAGATGCAGAGCCCAGGGTGATTCAGGGCTGACTGGAACCTCCCTGTATCTTTACTTTGTCTTCTCTCCTGTGAGAAAGCCAGCCCCACCAAGGCAAAGATTCTCCCCCCTCGTCATATTACACTGCTGAGTTAATCCCAAAGTGGAACTCAGTAAATATTTAATGAATAGTTGTTCAACTTAGCATTTATTTTAAGGTCTGAAAACATTCAGAGTCATCAAAATGGATCTCTGTCATTTCTTATATAATTTACACATATATAATATGTATATAAAACATATAATATATATATATATATGTATATATAAATAATTTCTTGTATAATTCCCGGAAGCCATGGAGACAATAAAAATATCAGGGAACCTTCACTCCAGCACAGAGTATATCATTATCATGCAGACTAAATGAACCCAGATCTTCTCTTACTTCTCTTCTTCTATGTTAGTTTTTAACTCTGCTTCATAAAGCCACTGATAACTGAGGGCTCTTCTTACTATGGGTTGTAGGATGAAAATTTATGTTTCCAGGGCTGAAAATGTAGCTCAGTAATACAATGCTTGCTTGGCATGTTCAAGACCCTGGGTTCCATCTACACACACACACACACACACACACACACACACACACACACACACACCTGTCTTTAAAATACTTTTCTGCACAATGAATTGTTGAATGAGAGAAAGGAAGAAAGGTCATTCCTGTGGGCTGTGACAGCTGACATGGAAATGATGTGGATTAGGTGCTTTTTTTCATTGCTGTGATCAAATCTCTGACAAGAAGAAACCTGAAGAAAAGGGGGTTGAAAGGGGATTACTTTTGACTCATAGTTTGGAGGGCTGGTCTCTGTTATGGTGGGGAAGGCATGGGAGCAGATCATGAGGCGGCTGGTCATATTACACAGGAAGCAGGAAGCAGAGAGATGAATGCCTGTATGCAGACTGTACTTGCCTTTACCTGCTCCTCTCCTCTCCTCTCCTCTCCTCTCCTCTCCTCTCCTCTCCTCCCCTCCCCCCCCCCCCCCCCCCCCCCTCTCTCCTCTCCTCTCCCTTCCATTCCCCTCTCCTCCTTTCCCCTCCCCTGTCCTTTCCCCTCTGTCTCTGTCTTTCTCTCCCTAGCCCATAGGATGATCCCTCCCTTATTCAGGATGGGTCTTCTCATCTCAGTTAAATAAACTTCCCTGGAAACAGCGTCACAGGTAAGCTTGGGGTTTGTCTTCTAGGTTAAGTCTAAATCCAGTCATGCTGACAGTGATATTTGACATCACATAGGGAAGAAGATGTACCAGGGTTTCAAGCTCAGATAACAGACACAGGGATTAGCAGAGAGAGGCAGAAGGACAGAACTGAATTGGGATTTTCAGAATCTACCCAGCCTTAGTGTGCGAGGCCTTTGCTAAGTGCTGCAAAGAAAGTAAAGCATTAAAATGTCAAGCCAAGGTTTTAGCTCAACAGGGTGTCTCCCAAAACGCTGCAGCAATGCCGCTTGGGTTGCACTGCCTTGGCCATCTTGTGTGTGAGAGTCACCGGGCTGCCCTGTAGTTTTTTGTTTAGCACCTTTAATTGAAGGCTGTTGTTGGAGATCCAGTATTTACACAAGGGCAAATACTTTTCAGAAGCCTTCTTCACACAGTGACACTCAAATTCATCCTGTTTTAGCATTACCAGGGAGCTCCAGAATTCCTGATTCAGGGGATCTGGACCTTAGCATCTTAAACAACTACCTAGGTCTCACTGGTGCGGTGGGTTGAGGGACCGGTGGGCTGCAGAAAAGATCATTGCTTCTTAATATACAATAATGAAAAAGGCTTTGTTTTCCACAAAGAAATTAGAGTGCTTCTGATGATGATGATGATGATGATGATGATGATGATGATGATGATGATGTTGGAGGATAACCTTTTACCTTGCTGACCAGGAGGCTCGGTCTTGCGGCCATGTTTAATTCCCTTCCCTTATTTGGGCATATAGAGTATGAGCTAAAAGGCAGGTGAAAACAGGCCTGGCAAAGAGGCCCTAGGGATGAAAGTGACTGTGGAGTTACTCACGTGATGAGTTTCCATCCAGAAAGATGGATGACAGGGCTCATTGTTCCTGCATCTAAGAAGCAAGGGCATGCCATGGCCTGTTGATTCTTACAGATGCCCTTTGGGCCTGGCATGTCCATTTCCGTCCGTGTTTCTAGTTTAATGGCTCGGGGACTCTGCAGCTAGGCTGCAAGGTCACTGCAATGCAGAGCAGAGGATGCTGTGCACAGTGCCTTGGAGGGGAGGCTCAGGAATTAGGATTTTTTTTGTAGGGTCTTAATTTTGGGGAGCCCCAAGAGTTATTGGTTTCAAGGATAATGTATTGGAAGTGGAGATAACACTCGTCTCATACTGCAAGATAAATCTGATGCTGGTTGGCGTTTCCACCAGGTTTTTTGACTCATCCATGGACTTTTTATAAAGACCTTTCCAATATTTTTCCATTATTTTAGTTCTGTATTCCCTTTACATCCTGATTGCAGCACCCCTCCTCTCCTCCCAGTCTCCCCCTCACACATACCTTCCCCCCGTTCTCCCTTCTTCCCCGCCATCGGTATCAACTTGCCCTGGCACATTAAGTCCCTGCAGGACTAGGCACATCCACTCCCACTGAGGACAGACAAGACAGCCCGGTTAGAAAAACAGGATCTAAAGGCAGGCATCAGAGTCAGAAAGGGTACCTGCTCCAGTTGTAGGGGGACCCACATGAAGACCAAGCTGCACATGTTCAGGGCCCCTAGAATTAGTCCATGCATGCTCTTTTATTGATGGTTCAGTCTCTGTGAGCTCCCATGGGCTCAGGTTAGTTGACTCTGTAGGTCTTCTTGTGGAGTCCTTGACCCCTCTGGCTCCCTCAATCCTTCCCCCAACTCTTCCATAGGACTCCCTGAGCTGTGTCTAATGTTTGGCTGTGTGTCTCTGCACCTGTTTCCATCATCTGCTGGGTGAAGCCACTCAGAGAAGTTATGCTAGGCTCCTGGCTACAAGCATAACAGAGTAACAGATTTAAAAGTACAGTAATGATAAGTGAAATAAGGGAAAAGTGTCACACATCCAGTGCTTGTCAAAGAGAGAGCCAGGAGATTTCAGGAAGAGATGTTCAACAAAGCTGCTCTGAAGCGATTTTTAATGTGTAGATAGTGATTGCAGAGAGGCCGATGCCATTGAAGAGGCTAGCACACCTTGCAGGGCCCTTAGGTGTGGAAGGTAGCAGGTTTGCCCAGGAGGCAGAAATAGGAATGCGCCAAAAGCTAGATCAGAGCCATAATTGGGATTTCTTTGGGATAGTAAAATTAGAAAAAAAATATTGAAAGAATAAAATTGATGGGTTATATTTAATTTGGAAAAATATGGGAGCTGGAGAGATGGCTCAGGGGTTAAGAGCACTGGCTGCTCTTCCAGAGGACCCGGGTTCAATTCCCAGCACCCACATGGCGGCTCACTAATGTCTGTCACTCCTCTCCCAGAGGATTAGACTACCTCACGTTTGCAGGCAAAACACCAATGTACATAAAATAAAATTAAAAAAAAAAGAGGAAAGAAAAATGTGACAGAGGAAGCCGGATGTCTATGGGAGGAAAGGAACATACAAGCAGATTATAGGGCAGGAATTCTTGTAACTAAAAAGGAAAAAAAAAATCAGAATGTAAATGGACGGTTAAAATATACTGAGCGTAGCACCAAGTAATCAGCATTCATACTCATGAATTCGGATCTTGAGGAAGATGTCAGATTAAATTGTGGATTGTCTAGTATTACCAGCCAGCATGTCATTATCCTGGGGCTGGTGCTTCACAGAGGGGATTACTCAGTTACTCACAACCGAAGCTTATGGAAGACCTCTCCCACCTATGCGCTGTATAAACAAAACACCGGATTTGTGAATACGGCATTCCCTTTAGAGCATTTTAATTATTCTTCAATGGACTTGGAGTACGGAGCAGCCCTCAGTGTGTCCTGTGTAGCCTTTCAACACATAACTCAGCGCCCTCTGAACTACCCATTCCCCGTAAGGAAATGGTGCACTGGGCCATTCATTTCATTTTCTCATACATAGACGTCATTTTTAGTATACATTGCTGTTGTATAATAAAGAATACTAGTGAATAAATACACCCTAAGGATGTTTTAGTGCCTCCTGTGGGCTCACGATAAAAGCCACTGTGGGTTTAGCGGGAGCAGCTATGATGAGGGGTCTTTAGAGTGACAGGTGCTCACACTTCTCTCGACAAAGGGATGCACTTCCCACTGAGAGTAAGTTCTCTGTAAGTGCCTCTCTTCTTGAAAAGATGGCTGTACCTTTGTTTTTGCTGCAAATGACTGCCATCTGGCTTCAAACGTGTTAGTCTAACAAATGCTTCAGCCCTGTCTAAAGATTTGCAAGGTCATTGAGAAAAACCCATCAGATTCATGGCAGCATACCCTTTTGGTGAGTAGAATGCAGCTGACCTCTTTGTCTAAATGTGTGTGATGGGAGGGTCACCCGAACTGCCGTTGGCGTCTGTCTGGAGGGAGCAGCGGACCTGCCAACACGGTTAACATGTCTTTTACAAGTGTTTTCTTTCTTTTCTTTTTTCTTTTCTTTTTAAAAAAAAAAAAAAAACAACAAAACAAAACCAAACCAGTGTCTCACTTCATAGCCTTGGGTGACCTCGGAATTCACAGAAATCTAACTGTCTCTGACTCCTGGGTGCTGGGATTCAAGGTGTATTCTTCAGGTCTGGCCACAAGTGTTTTCTAGATATTGACCATTTTATGTTACATTCTCTTGAGTTTTGCTGCCTTTCCTTGCATGTTTCTTCCTACAATTACTTCTATGTAAGGTAGAAGGCCATCTCTTGGTTTTAGCGTTGACCTCACCTTAACGCTGAATCTGGCTTGGTGGTACACATCTTTCTTTACCTGCTAGTTGTCTTGTCAGCCCTGAAGTTGAAATTTTTTCCTCGTATCAAATGATCAGAAGCCTGATCATCATTGTCATTCCCAAACACCTCTCTCTCTCATGGTCTTCACGGCATCTTTGATTGTATAAGAACACATTATACATGGCACCAAGGAACAAATCTAAAATATAGTCTGTAGCATTTAAGATTAGCTGTTGGATTGCAAATCCATAGACTTGGCAACTTCTCAGCTAACTCACTTGTTAAAGCTATGCTTCTGAAATGGTGTTAGGTCCATGTGAAGGCTACAGGAAGACACACGGAGTCTTGGCTACGTAGCGTCATTTTGAGTCTCCCGGAAGTTGCAGACATACACTCACCCACATACACTCTTCCCCCTCTCCTGTGTTTTCCCTCAGTGCAAGGGCACCTTCCTGCCTGCCCACTGGACAGCCATCAAAACTCAGAGATATGAACTATTTTCACTATCTAAACCACAGGCCTGCCTCCCCAAAGGTGCCCTTTATGGTCAAGATCCAATCCTTCAACATGTACCTAGTCTTTGGGGGTCTCTCCCAGTCTTGGTCAGATCCTCATCTTCCAGTTCTTCAATCTTAACCTTTTCTTAAAAGTGTAGGCTGTTATCTTCAAAGCCTATTCCTGGGGGTTTGGTGTTGTCTTCTGGTCTAGGTACTTTTTAAGGCTTAGCACAAAATCAATGTTACCCTGAATACACTCTAACCAGGCAGATATCTGCCCATTAATCTGATAGATTAACCCTTTGATTCCTGGATAAGGTTCCATTTGCTAGGTTTCTCCATGCGAAAGTTAGTTAGTAGAGTAATAAACCAATACATAATTTATAAGTGCCTTATAGAAGAATATTTTGAGGCTACATAAGACCAACGAACTCCTGTTCTTCATAGCCATTATGCTTTGTGACATCACCATGAACACCACATCAGCAAACATGGAAGTACTGTTTCTAGAGGATACACAGGGTGGCTCTGTCACATGTGATCAACAGCTCATCTGCACGTGACCTCATTTTGTATTTAATCATTCACATGTAATGGCTGCTAGGTTCATTAAGTTTGAGGTTATGCCAAATGCCTGGAAGTCATGCCTGAGTACCCATGCCTGGGTACCCATACCTGAGTATGTATTTCCCCCTGAACTCATTCATCACAGCCCCCTGAAATTAGGGGCACCACGGGTGACTCCCTTGGCGGCTTCTTATTTTACCTTTTATGCTTTGGAGGTAAAGTCTTGCTGTATAGACAAGGCTGGCCCTCAACTAGTAGGTTCTTGTGTCTTAGCCTTCTAAGTACTGGAGGCATAAAAGTATGATATTAAGGACCTTTTAAATAAACAACAACAACAAAAAAAAAACATAACGAGAAAAAAAAAAACTGTGACAAACTATTATGGCAAAGACCCATCTTCAGCAATCAGAGCTGAACACGTTTTCCACCTGTGCCAGGAAAGGGAAGTGTGGATGACTTGAGCTTTTGCTGTCTTGGGTGTGGTTGTGAAAGTGCAACAAGTATTAATTTTAGGCTTACGAGTAGATTTTAGCAAGGAGCTAAGTTGGCCAGCACAATACACAAATGGGATGTACACTGTTCCCGCTGGATTTTCGCATACTTCTTTTAGCATCCATCGAGCAAGAAAAAAAAAAAAATCAATGTCCAAAGTGATTCTCTTTGTCAATAAGATCTTCGGTGCTCATCTTGTGGTTTCTGTCTTCCAAACTCTGAAGTCTGACATGTCTCTGTTCCTTTTAGTAGAAAGTAACTTTTAAAAGCCGAGAACTTCATGGTGAGTGGGCTCACTCCTCCTGGGGCATTTTCATGTCAAAGTCCTGTTTGTGAGAGTACGAGGACACACCCAGACACATGCATGTGTGTACGCATCTATCTGCTGCCTGTCAGCCAACCTGTTAGGTCTTTGGTCTGCCAATCAAATCTGCCAGTCAATCTGTTCTATCGTACCGTGTCATGGGGCACTTCATATTCTATCAGTTATCTATCATCTAGGTATCATATCTATTTACCCATCCATTTATTACCATCTGATGTATTTATCACTTCTCTACGCACCTGCTCCTCTAATTGGTTTATCCGAGCACTTTCTAGGATCTATCTGGTTCTTTCCACACTCCTTTTCCGGCAGTTAGTGATCTTTGATTTCCATCACTCTTCATTATAGTTATTAACTCAGTTTCAACATGTAAACACCAGCCTAAGATATGGTCCTACATCCTTTGGCTTTTTCAGGACATTTGGGCAGAAAACCAAGCCCCAGTCAATGGATATGGAGGGTGAAAGGAAGAGTTATTGGAAGTCTGAACTTTGCTGATTCTTCTTAAATAACAACTGACTTTGGTTTTATTTATTTAGATTTAGTTATCTAATATATTTTTAATAGATGAGCGAACATTCATGTATATGTACACACACACACACACACACACACACACACACACACACACACACACTCTTACCCTTGAAGCTAAAAGACCATTTTATCAAGTTGAATGTCTCTAAAGGGAAGCCAGTATAGGAGCTGGAGGGACGGCTCAGCAGGCTACAAGCATATACAGCTCTTGCAGAGGACCAGCCTTCAGTTCCCAGAACCTGTGCAAGCAAGTGTCTGAAACTCCGGCTCCAGGGCATCTTGATTCCTCTGGTCTCTGAGGGCACCTGTATGCACGTGCCAATGCCTACACATAGACATACACAGTGCACACAATTAACAACAAACATGTCAGGAAACAAAACAACAATTTGAGGTGATGCATATGATTTAAAATATTTGTGATACAAGTGTTATCATCTTGTGTTTTAAGCCTTTCTTCTCCCCCCCCAGATGTTTTAGATTTAATCTTTTGCCAGCTAAACTTAACTAGAATCTTTGAATGTTGATAAACTTAATTTATCAACCTAGAAATTTCGGATATGATGGTTTTAATTTAAGGTTTATAGGATAAAATATGAAATGGTTTATCTTTGTTAAAGGTCAAGTCTGCGTATTAGCTTTCCCCTTAAAATCTTAAACCTTATAAGAATAGAAAGACCCAGAACATTACATTTCACTATATTTTGAAATGATATTAGCGAATACTCTCTTAGATTCTGGTTAGTGGGAGGTTATGAATTATAGTGTCAATAAAAATTGGCTAATCCTCCATTACTATTGTGATGTAAGAGATAAGTGTTTTCTAAGATGATCTTTTCCACGGAGGCACAACGATTATACAAGTATGCGTCCACTCATTCTGTAAAAACAAAAAATGTAGAAATTTATAGGTTTCCATTTACCCCCCTTTCGACTTAGTCACAGCCCTTAGGTATTTGGTATTAATGTATTAAGAAGTCCTCATTTGATCTTCTACAAATACATTCTTTTGGCTGTTTTATTTTTACTCAAATATGGCTATATGACTATATTTATGTGTGTTTCCATAGCTTGCTTTACTTACCAGTATTACTTTTTAAAATTCTTTTGTGCTAGCACATACATCTGTTTCATTGTTAATGACCACTTCATATTCAATTATATGGCTATACCATATAATTGTTTAAGCATTTCTCATTGATGGTCATTTAGCCATCCCACATTCTTAGATTATAAATGATGTATCTGTAGCACATTCTATGAAGTAAGTACCTACACCTAAAGATGAGATCTTCCTCCTCAAGAGGCTGCCCAGAAGGCATGGAGTATCATCTCTGGGTCCTCTGTCCCCTTAGGATGCCGTGGCCTTTTGTTCTTCAATCCAAAGTACCGGGGAGTGCCTGACCCAATGTGATGCCATTGCTTTAGCTGTGAATATTTCCTGTTTTATAAACAAGGCCAAAAGAGCAGATGTCCACAACCATCCTGATGCTCTGCTTTGGGCATCTGCAGTGTGGGACCAATGGCATGATGACTCTGAAATGAATCTTAGGCGTAAGAGATGGCTCAAAGAGTGCTTGCTGCATTTCCTGAGTTCAGTTCCCTGCTCTCATTTTGGGTGCTTCACAACAACCAATAACTCTAGCTCCAGGGGATCTATTAACCTCTTCCTGCTTCCCAGAGTACCCATACACACCTATTCATACACGAGCTCTCTCTCTCACACACACAAACACAGTAAATATATATTGGATTAAAAAAAGAGAAATGCACCATTTCAGGATAGTGGTAGCTGGGTGAACTGGAAAGTATAATATAGGATTAATTCACAAGTATTTTGCATATTAAACAGCTTTCAGGATCTAAAAACATGTTTTAATTAGTGAAAAAACAAATAATTCATTTTAAACATTTTTTAAAAAGTAGGAGTCATAGATAGGCTGGATACTGTTTATGAAGACATTTGTGCCTGGGTACGATTTTATATGCCTTTTCATTCATTATTTTGGTTGAGAATTAAGAAACCCAACTCTTCGAACAGAGCTGGTTTCAAGCGTCATCAGAAGCAGGGTGATGGTGGCACACTCCTTTAATCCCAGCGCTTGGCAGGCAGAGGCAGACATACCTCTGAGTTTCACTCAAGCCTGTTCTACATAGTGAGATCCAGGACAGCCAGGGCTATACCAAGAAACTCTGTCTCGAAGCCCCCCTCCTCAAAAAACAAACAAACAAACAAACAAACAAACAAACAAAAAACTGTCATCAGACCTTTCTGTTTTTACTCTATTGTGGCGAACGTTGCCGAGATTATTTTCAGTTCGTTAAAAAACAAAATCAAGGGGCTGGAGAGATGGCTCAGAGGTTAAGAGCTCTGGCTGCTCTTCCAGAGTTCAATTCCCAGCACCCACAGGGTGGCTCCCCACCATCTAAAGTGAGATCTGGTGCCCTCTCTGGCAGGCAGGCAGGCAGGCAGGCAGAACACTGTATACATTAAACAAACAAACAAACAAACAAATAAATAAATCTTAAAAGAGAAAAAAGAAAAAAAAAAAGCTCAGTTTTTTTTCTGTTTCCCATCCATTGTTTATAACATGCATGTGTCATTTTTGTCGTTTTTGTAGACCTACCGAGAGCAGCTGTCAGGATCTTAAGCAACATGACATTCCTTTTTGTGAGTTTGTCGTACACAGCCGAGAGTGCCATTGTCACTGCTTTCATTACCTTCATCCCCAAGTTCATCGAGTCACAGTTTGGTATCCCAGCTTCCAATGCCAGCATCTACACTGGTAAGGCACTGCCGCTAGGGCGACGTGGCAACACGGTCCTAGACTCGGCGGAGTGAGTGGTGGGGAAGCCCGGTGCGTGGGCGCGGTGCCGGCTCCTGCCGCCGCAGGGGATGTGACGGGATGCGCTTTCTTAGATTCTGATTGCAGTCGTGTGATGTCTTGGCTGACTGTGTTTTGGGGAGAGGAGGGTACTGCCTATGTGTGCGTTTTTTGTGATAGGCGACGAGATTCGAGTTTAAACGTGTGTGGATCTTCTCGTGGGTTAACGCGGATCGTAAAAACGTTCAGGTATCGGGGTTTTCCGTCCCGGAACCTGCGTAGATCCCACGCACGACGTTTAAAGGGACGTCTTCTGAACGTCGGCTTCGATGATGTGTGTCTAGTCAAGCTGACTCTTTACGTCTCCGATACGTGTAGGGGACTAGCCCTCAAGCCTCCTCTGATGGTAAATACGATACCCAGGAACGTGGGGAAATCGATTCTCAGATATTGGGGGGCGCGATTTATGGTGTTACGTGATACTCTAAATACTTCCTTTGTAGTAGTAAAGGCGGCCAATGACTCCACCTGCGGAGAGTTCAATTTATCAACAAAGGATAAGTCAATATTTTGCATAATATTAAGTTTTCACACAGCGTGGTTTCCTTCTTATTCCTACATATAAACCCAGCAGGCTTGGATTATCTAAAAATAAACGGAAAAAAAAAAACAAAAACAAAAACAAGACAAAACACCAAACCTGTACCCCGTAAAAAGAGAAGTTGATTTGAAATGTCTGTTAGCTTGTCTGGCAATCACTCTGTTTGCCTCATATTGTATAGAGAAGGGCGTGTAAACTGGTTGTGTGTCCCGCGGTTGTAGATTGTTTGCTAAGTAACACATGGCTGTGGGCCTCTGTACCTTGTGAGTTAAAATGTGTTTTTGCCCTCTTTGCCTTCAAAAATGCTTTCCTCTCTTGCTGTAACATCCCCAGATCACATTTCAGCTCGGCTCACAGAAAATCAAAGGCCCCTGTTCCTACATTAATTCTCACGCTGGCCTTTGTTGAACGGTGAGTCCTGGGGCAGGGGAGTAATTGCTGCTGGGACTAGAGTCAAAGCTCAGGCAAACGGTCCCCAACCTCAGTTTTCATACAAAAAGGTGCGAATGGGAAGAAGGTTCATAGCCAAGTAGATGTAGTGCTTGCTGCGTTAAAACAAGCGCTACAGGGTTCTTCAGGGCAGCCCCTCTTTTCCAGTCACGGTTAGCGTGTCACCATGCTCTGTGAGACTCTGAGAGGGAGACCCAGAGGGGGTGTTTCTCCAGGCTTACTGGGCTACAAAACAGCCTTTTATTTACTCATCAGGGAAGGATGCCATTGTTACTTATTTAGTGTGCATGTATGTGTGTGTGTCTGAGAGAGACAGACAGACACTGTCTCAGTATTTCATTTAATTTCTTTTGAAAGTGAGCTTCCTGTGCAGACTAGGATGGCCTGGAACCTGTGAAGTTCTGGCCTCAGGGATCACATCTGTGTGAGCCATCACATTGTGCAGAAACCTATCTCTCCAGCTAACAGTTTTTCTTTGGCAAAATGTGGGGAATCAATCACATGTGTCCCTATCCTAGACAGGAGGGGAAGTACAGAACTGTGTGTGCCATTCCCCTCTACAGTTTTCACTCCCGGCCTCCGGGGTAGTTTGCAGCTGAAGAGAATTGAACACAGATAAATGCGGCCACCTCTTAAGTGCAGATAGAGGAGAGGCTAGCTAGACAATTTTTCTTTGAGAAAAAAGTGGAGGAAAAACATGAGTGGGATCTGGAGGGTTGTGGGTAGAGACCCCAGCTGTAGGGTCGAGACACTTGTCCAAATGAGGCTAGCTCATGAAGGCGGTTTACCATTCCCCGACGGTATAAATAACTCCAGGGTGAGAGAAGCCCCGTGACCAAGCACAGTTCCATTCTCGGTCAGTATCCGGCCGTTATCATCAGTGGTTCTTCCGTTTTAAAATCATGGTCAGTGCTTTTCACAGTGGTCACAGTCTCCTGCGCTTCCCAATGGCCCAAGAGTGCTTTCTCTTGACTATTGTCCTTTGACTCGTAGACAAAAAGTAAATTCAAGAATATTTCAGGACAGAAGTTACACTGAGACTAAAAGAATAATGTTTTCTTTAAAACTCCTTTTGGGATTTCTGCCTTGTCGTAAATCAGTTCTTCCCACCCTCTGGGCATAGATTTTAATTTTTTGAAGGACTTTGATGTTTTTGTTTTTGTTGTCATTTTGTTTTGCTTTGTTCTCCGAAGCCCTTTCTATACATGTAGAGTGAAGTGGAGACTCATGAAATTTTTCTAGGAAAAAAAAAAAAAAAAGATTTTTACAATACTGTTAATTTCTGACCTGACTTTTTTTTTTTTTAATTTAAGTTATCCTTTCATTGTTATTGATTGGTTGAACCCAGGGCACCATGTATGCTGGAATGTCCTCTATCACTGAGTCCTCCATCACCCTAGACTTATCCTTTATTTTTGGAAAAGTATTGGATAATTATCTCAACCCACAAAATTTCTTGTGTTGTGTCATAGGATCAAAAACTACCCCGCAAGTCTGTAAACACTGGCTCATTCATGTTGTCACTCCACACTGGCACTGGATGGGGCTCAGTGCCTTGGAGAGGACTGGAAAATATAAAGACCTGACCACGCCTACCATTGCTTATGACTGGCAGGAGAGACAAAACTTATGAAGTAAGTTAGGAAAGGCTGCTTAGGAGCTGATTTACAGAATGCTAGCTACAGGCAACAGTTAATATATGCTTAGATATTACTCAAAGGAGGTTTTATATGTTCTCATTACCAAAAGAACACTTTAGAACTATGGATATATTTTATTTAATAATTAAATAAATATATGTATATAGGCATATCACTTTGTACCCCATATAAAAATGTTTAATTAAATTTTATAACTAAAAATAGACCTCCCCCCCCAGGTTGCTTTGATAGAAGATTTAGGCTCCAGAGATCATTTTGGCTGGTAATGATGTTTGAGTGGCTTTCATGACAAAAACATCTATAACCAAGCTATGTATGTATGTATGTATATATCTATCATCTACCTATCTTCTATTTATCTATCATCTCTATCATCTATCTATATATCTATCCAACTATCATCTTTATCATCTATCATTTATCTGTTGATCATCTCTATCATCTATGTATTTACATATGTATGACTCTATCAATTTACCTATCATCTAATCTATCATCTATCTATCTATCTATCTATCTATCTATCTATCTATCTATCTATCTATCTAATAGTCAAATTGTCTATTTGGGGTTGGGAGAGAAGACTGAATAAAGCAGATTGATAGAGGGTAAGAGAGGGAAGAAGATAAGGCTGGTTCTAATGGGAAAAAATAAAGAAAAAAGTAAATGAGAGCAGTTCCTGGAAGGTGAGAAATAGAGGAGCCAGCCAGGCAGGCAGATATGAGCACACTTCCAGTCATGGGGGCCTGACGGTTTTCTCAGCGAGTGACAGCACTACTTTGCTTTACGATGGTCACTCTGGAGGACCCCTGTGTCCCGGTGGAGATGAGGATGTCAGTCCCTGATAAGGCTGTCATCACACAGTGAACTCTGACCCGCAGCAGTCCTGTGTGAATGTCTAACCAGTGGCAGGGCTGTTCCTCAGGACCCGCTTCCTGTGTGCTCAGTCTCCTTGCTAACCCAATCAGAGTCACACTGCCAACCCAATCAGAGTCACACTGCTTGGATAAAGTACTGTGAAGCTGACATTTTGGTGGGAAGAACCATGAAATACCAGTTGGACACTGTGACCTTTTACTAGTCTCTCCCCTTCTATTTTCACACCACAGGCACCTGCAGCTTCCTGGTCCCACCCTGAGAGCAATTCCTTCTCTCTCACGTTCTCCCTTCTAATTTCATACCTACACATGGCATTTCTTGCGCACAAAGTATGAGGCACTAGGTATTTTCCTATGACGGGCGTTGTTTAATGAATGTAATTAAAGCTTGTGCTGTAGGTGTTGTTAATTATGCCTATTTTTTTTTCCAAAGAAGGAAACAACATCTGGGAGGCTTAAATAACTTGCTTAAAGGCAAATAAATGCTGGAGTTGTATATTTCTTGGCCATCCCATTGCCTTAGCTGAAACAGTAGGAAAGGCACACGTTATGGTCATTGTGTTCACTCAGTTTTTCACTGTTCTGAAATGTCCTGATGGTGCTTTGCTTTTGTCCTGTTCTGCAGGAGTCCTCACTGCTGAGCTGGGTCAGTGGCATTTTTTTTCTCTGAAGCATTGTGACCTTTCTGTGTCACCTTTGCCTGTCATCCTACCCTTGGGTGTACATAGTGACAAAAAGTTAGACACAAATGTATGTTACAGTAACTCCAGAAAATTGTTTTGTCCCTCCAGTCTAGAATAATCAAATCCATTACCGTAGGAAGGGGATTAGGTCAGGATTTTGTTGTTGTTGTTTTAGCTTTGCTATACATCTTAGTTACTGATTTGTAGTAGCTAAAATAAGGCAGTACTCCAGAGCTTACACCGAAGCCTTTGACAATGGCCACATCTTAAACACAGGGCCAACTCGCACCTTCTTAGACTTGTGTCGCATTTGCAGCTCTCCTAAAGCTAGTTCTTTCATGTTACAAAGATAGCTAAACATTCAGTTTTGCAGTAATTTTATAAACATAGGCATATATTTTCTTTTGAGCATTGATGTTTTGTTTTAAATACAGAGTAAGGATGTTCCAGAATCCTTTCGCTTTCCAAGGTTAAGCTATGGCATTGACTCCAAGAGCCTTGCTGGTACTACATAGAAACCCGTACATCTAAGAGAGAAGGAAGGGGACCGGGCTTGCAAGACAGCTTGCAAGACAGCAAGACGGCTAGAGTCTGCTCACTAATCCCATGGGCTGTAGGAACTATAAAGGGCTCTTTGTCTTTGAGTAGAGAGACATTCATGACACCCAGAAATATTTATCTTTAGTGCTCAAGAAAAGTATTTTTTGTTGTTTCTTTGGTTTTTTTGTTTTGTTTTGTTTTGTTTGCATGCGATGGTGCATGCATATAATCCCAGCACTTGGGGAGGCAGATCTCTGTAAGTTCAAGGCCAGCCTGGTCTAGAAAGTGAGTCCGGGATAAGCAAGATTACACAGAGAAACCTTGTCTCTAAAAAAAGGTTTTTTTTTTTAATTTAAATTTTTTATTATTCTTGTGTGTGGGTGGGTGTTTATTATATGTGTCTCTGTGTGTGTGCATGTGTCTGAGAGTGTGTACATGTGTGTCTGTGTGTGCTCAGGCCTGTGTGTGTGCACCTGTGTGTGTGTGTGCGTGCAGGTGGCTGTGTGGGTGTCTGTGTGTATAAGAGTGTGCACATCTGTGTGTGCATCTCTGTGTGTGTGTTTGTGTGAGTGTATGTGTGTATGCATGCTTGTGCTTGTGTGTGTTTTTGTGTTTGATATGTGTGTGGAGGTTAGAGGGCAACTTTTTGGAGTTGCTTTTTTCTTTCCATCTTTATATGAGTTTCAGGATTGAACTCATGTCGACCCTGAATTAGGCTTGTAGCATGTAGGCATGTAGTGCTTTTACCTGCTGAGCCATATCTCTGGCTTCTGAAAGAGTGGCCAGTACTCCTGACTGCTGCGCCATCTCTCCAGCTTTTTTTTTCTTTTAAATATTGGTCGTTGGAGTAGAGCAGCAGATAGCATTGATGGCGAGAGACAGCAAGGGATTTGCCGAAGGATACTCACGCTTACAGTGAATTATGGTTCTCTTTGTGTGTCTTTTTGATGGCTCTTCCTCAGATCACCAGCTGTAGCCTCTGGGTGGCCAGGTTATCAAATTACCAATTTATCACTGTGCGTGTGTATGTGTGTGTGTGTGTGTGTGTGTGTGTGTGTGTGTGTTTGTTCTTTCTCTTTATTACTAAAATTTTGGAGTCAAGCTGACTGGAGAGTAAATTCATACAGTGACCAGTAATTTAAAACAATATTACTATGGAAGCTCATGGCTTTCTATGTTTGACGTGCTCTTCTCACATTGATTATCAAGTACCCCTTCCACACAACCTCAGTGGTCTTCATGGTTTCTGACATGACAGAGATGACTTTTGCTTTGTATATATCCATCCCAAATCTGACAGGAGCCTACCATAGAGGGCTTCTGTTAGATGTTTTTAAGGAATCTTGGTGCCTTGTAAAGAAAGCGGTATTTGAAAACCACTTTCTATCTGGACAGGAAGTCTGCTCATTGCTACAAGGTTGTTATTATCTATGTCATATATATAAATATATATACAGTGTATATGTGTGTTTGGTGTGGGTGTGTGTGTGAGAGAAAGAGAGAGAGAAGAACTGGCAATGTGGCTCAGATTTTATTGTGCTTTTCCTGGATTCAGTCCCCAGTATTGTATAAACTGGGTGTGGTGGCCCATGTTTGGCATACTACACCTGTAATTTGACAACAAAAGCAAAGTGGTCAGAAGTTCAAGATCAGCTTGGGCTGAGACCTTATCTGAAGAGACGAAATCATGATATTGGGCCATCCAACTTGAGGTTATGGATAATTATGATTTTATTTCTTTGATATTCATGATAGCTAATGTTATCAACTCAAATATCTAGAATTGGGTAGGAGATAACCTCTGGGCATGCTTTGAGTGGTTCTCTAATTTAGATTAATTGGGGGAAGCAGGGCCAACCATACATTAGGTAGCCCTTCCTTGGGCTGGGATTCTGGACTGATTAATGGGAGGAAGTGAGCTGATCATGAGTATTCATCTCTCTGCTGTTAGACATCAGGTGAGGAGATGCCTCAGACTCCTGCCACCAGCACTTCCCCGCCATGACAAACTGTAGCGTCACATTGTGAACCAGAAAAGCTCCTTCCTTTCCTAAGCTGATTTTGTAAGTTATTTCATCATAGCAATGATGCGATCCAGTATTATATTGTATATAATACACACACAGTATTAACTAATAATAACTGTACAGACTAATACAGTATTATATCGTAATGTCTTTCCTCTGCTGAGAGTCATTTCCCTAATAACTTTAACACAATCACTTTGTGCAAGTCTGCACTCACATCGACATGTGCACAACGTAAGTAGGGATTCAAGCGCACTCTCAGTATACAATAAACAAAGGAAGACCAGTTGTAGCTTTGGGGCTCCTGTTATTTGAATTATGAAGATTCTTACCACAGACACACACACAAGCAGTGTCTTAACTCTGCTTGAAATAATCCTGGTTTGTTTGGTTGTGTCTGACATATTGTGAGTTTGTTTGTTTCCAGCTTTGAGAGAGGACATTCTTTTTATGTTTTAAACTGCAGAAAATATTGTAGGATTTAAAAAAAAAAAATAGAAGCTGTACAAAAAAGTATGTTCAGAGAAGCTTTGATTCCATCCTGGTTTCCTCTGATTCTTTCCTCCCTCAGAAGCCATTTTACTGATTTATTCTTCTTTTGTTTCTGTTTGAATACATAGATTTACCTCCATATAAAGTAATAATAATTATGCATAAATGTACTACAATACACCAATCATTTTTATTTACTTTTTTATTTTTGAGATTATAATACAATTACATTATTTTCTGCTTCCTTACTCTAAAAGTTCCCCCTTTGTTCTCTTCCAAATTGTTGGCTTCTTTTATTAATAATAATTGTTGACATATGTATCTATATGTATTATATAATATTTTTAAATATAAACTGAGCAGTCTGTATAACAGTACCAATGTATGTTTTTCAGGGCTTACCATTTGGTGTTGGATAACCAATTGGTGTGCTCTTCCCTGGGGAAGACTATTTCTTCCAATCAGCATTCTTCAGTTGCCTAATGTTCTTTGTGTGGGGTGGAAGCCATGTGAGCTTTCTCTATCTACTCTGCTATGCCTATGTAGAGGAATTTTAATTCAGAACATGGCAAGAGATCACATCCAAAGACTTTCTAGGTCTGTGTGGTATGGCTGGAATACAGAGACACCTTTAATCCAGGACACAGAGGTAAGCAGATCTCTGAGTTCAAGGCCAGTTTAGGTCCAGGTGTAGTGGTTAATCCCAGCCGTTAATCCCAGCACTCAGGAGACAGAGGCATGCACATCTCTGGATTCTACTGAGTTCTGTTCAGTTAAATCCGTGAGTTGAGAGGCAGTGCAGTGGAATTCAGTTTGTGGAATTCAAAGGCAGGTTTGGTTTTTTTTTTTTTTTTGGGGGGGGGAGAGTTTTACAGAGAGAGGTTGAAGAGAGAACAAGCTAGACACAGGTGAAAACAGAATGAGCCAGAGAATGAGAAGGACCCAGAAGATTAAAACAGATTGTTAGAGTTAGTTTGAGGCCAAGCAAAGTAATTCAGTGAGAAATGAGAGAAGCCAGATTGAATCAGTCAGTTTGGAGAGGCATTTAAGCCAGAACAGCTGAATTGAACCAGCCAGTCAGAATTCAGAAAGAACAAGAAAGGGTGAGCTTATTTAGCAGTAAGTCTCAGAGACTGAAGCCATTCCAGACCTAAATTAGATTGTATAGAGGCTAAACGCTCCAGGACTAGGCCTACGTTAGCAGAGGAGGCTATATGCCTCCAAGATGACAGTAAGATCAGGAGAATAAAAGTTACTTTTACATGCCTATTAGTGTCATCCTTGTTATATTGGTGAGACTTTATGGATGTAGCTTCTGACGATACTATGAGATATAATCTCACATCTAATTCCCTGACCTTTTGGCTCTTAAGATCTTTCTGCATCTTCATCTACAGTGCCGCGTGAAGCCCAAGAGTCGTTTTGTAGGTGTTCCAGTTGGAACTGAGCTCCGCAACTCTGCATTTTGGCTGGTTGCGGTTCTAGCTAGTGGCCTCTATCTATTGCAAAGAGGCGTCTTCTTGCAGAGAGTTGAGGACTATACTTACCTGGGCTTACAAGGATAAGTGCTTAGAGTGCAGTTAGGAAATATGTTGTTTTAGTGACCCATTATTTCACTAGCACTGGGTGGTTCGTTAGGTTTCGAGTACCAGGAATAAAGTATCCCTCTTGTGGAGCAAATCTTAAGTCCAGTTAGAAAGTTGTTAAAATACACGTGACCATTGCATCCTTAGGGTTGGGCCACACTGTTGGTTATCGCGGTTCATAGGAGTCATAGCTGCAGAGGACTGTTGGAGGCTTCCTTTCTTTGGTACTTGAACATACAACATTTTTTGATATTTAAGTTCGTATACAAAGTAGTGGGTTTCACTATGGCATTTTTATTATTCATCATTTTCCTTTTTTCTTATTCACCTTGCCCCCCCCGCCTTTTCCCCATTTTTTCCTTTCCCTCTTGTTGGTCCCCCCCCAAATGTCTTCCCCTTCTGCTTCTATGTTTTAACTCTCTCCCTTCCCTTGGAACATGTTTCTGTCTTCTCATGGTCCCCTTTCTACTTTCATCAAGCACACACAGAAGAATAAGAGGAGGTAGAAGATCAGAGTGTAATATCCCAGTTATAGGCAAGTAAATAAAGAAGCAGGTGCTCGTTTAAGCTCTCCTGGCCTACAAGTGCTGGCCTTACAGGGCTAAAGACAAATTGTTCTCATTTCCAGCTCATTCCATCCTCTCTCATTTCCTCAGAACTGATTTCTGTAACACATAAAAATCACATCCAAGGCTAATGAATGCCTTGGCTCTTCAGTGTAGACAAGAAATGCTTGCTACCACACAGACAAGAAATATCTTACTCTTTTTATAGAAATAATAAAACATGCTAAGCCATTATTAGAAGGTGAAGCGATGTCTTTTTGTAACCTGAACCATCGCAGAGTGGACCATAGAAAAATTGCCATCCTGGCAGGCTCATTTCTGCTCATGCTGTTCTCCCCCCCCCCCCCCCCCAGCCAGAGGCACAATACAGACTCCAGTAGCCATCTTACCCTTAGAACAATCAGATTTCAATCTGCCAGATTCTTGGAGTCATTGTACCGGAAGTCCTTTTATAATGCTATATTTGCAGAAAGGTGCTCTAATTAGTTTGTGTTCTGACTTAAGTGACATTTAGGAACATTATAGGTATAAATTTCTCCTGTAGGATACTTAGTATATATTTGTTTTATATAGAGTAGTAGTAACATCTTCCTTAAAATTATTTGAAATATATACTATGTAAATACCAAATTCTTTAGGGGATACAAAAAAGTTAAATAGCTACTGCTATAGCATGGAATTTTTAATTTAATTTAATTTTTTTTTCTTTTTTTTTTTTTTAAAGAATGAGCTGGGTGTGGTGGAGCACGCCTGTAATCCCAGCACTTGGAGAGGCAGAGGCCGGTGTATCTCTGTGAGTTTGAGGCCAGCCTGGTCTACAAAGAGAGTTCAGGATAGCCAAGGCTACACACAGAAGCCCTGTCTTAAAACAAACAAACAAAAAAGAAAAGACAAAAACAAACAAACAAACAAACAATAAGATTGTTTCTTATTATGTGGCCCTGGCTGACCTGGGACTCACTATGTACCATCACCATGGCAATGATATAAATGTATTTAACCTTTTTATCCTTTTTCTCGAGGAATTCACTTTTCCATAAGTACCTTACATGGTTGAACATAGTAATGTTTAAGTTTTGGAAGGAAATTTGAGCTATAGGAAGAAAATTGGTCTAAAATCCTTTCACTTTTGAGATAAATGGAATTTAGAAGGATAAATTGTACACCAAGTTTCTATAGATAAAACAATTTTTTTTCACTAATAAAATTGAACACATATTTCCAGAGAAAGCAATAGCTTAAGTGCTTGAAAAAATATAATCAGCAGAAGGAACAAAACTTCATGATTTAAACGTGTGGTTCTGGAAGTGATGCAGATTTGGAATACTGGATTTATAACCTCAGCCCTGAGAAGCCAGGTGTGAAGCCAGGTGTGAAGCCAGGTGTGAAGGCACATGCCTGTAATCTTAGCACCTAGACGCCTGAGGCAGGAAACACCCAAGCTCTAGGCTAGTCTGGGCAATCTGAACAGATCCTGCCCCCTCTTTTAGTTAGAATCAGAGCACTTGAGAGTCCACCTGTGACCTTAGCCAGTTATTGTTTGAAGTCACTCATCTTAGAGACTCATTTTTTTTTAATTTTATTTTTTTCTTATCAGTTACATTTTATTAACTCTGTATCCCAGCTGTGTCCCGATCCCTCATTCCTTCCCAGCCCCGCCCTCCCTCCCTCAGGGGAACAAGGACTATTTCTAACAGGAACTCAATGACTGGCTCATTTTTTTTTTTTATCTGCTCTGTAAACTGAGGAAGTGGGAGAGATGGTCCTGTGTTAGGCTTAGAAGGTGTTTTTGTTTGCTTGCTTGCTTTTTGAGCATTAGAAAAGTGCACTAGGAGAGGCTTCAACTAAGTGAGTGGCCCAGCGGCCCAGACTGCTGTCAGTACCCACTTCCTCGTGGCCTTGGAAACTGGGGGGTCTGGAGTCTGTGCCTGCATTCTCAGCAGCAGCATGGGAAGATTGAAGAAATCCATAGAGCCAGGAGAAGGTAGCTACTCCTTTAATCCCATCCCTCGGGAGGCAGAGGCAGAGGCAGATGAATCTCTGTGAGTTTGAGGCCAGTCTGGTGTGGGGTATCTGAACTCTAGCTGTCGGGCTTGTGAGACAAGTGATTTATCTACTGAGCTATTTGCTGGATCCCCATCAACAGGCTGATCAGGGCATCAACACTATTCAAGGGGAGACTATATGAACAGTCTTTTTAAACACATGATTCTGGGACAAGCAGATAGTTTCATGCAAAAGAATTAAATATACCCCCTCATATGTTAAATAAATGCAAGATGGATCAAATTATAACATAAGAGGCTTTGCTGGGGTGCATCCCCGGGGTTAGGGTCGGGGCCTGAAGAAGAGTGGGTGCAGGAGTGACAAGGGAGGAATGAGTCAGGCACGGGGATTGGAGGAATTTTACATGCTGACTGACTGGCAGTCTGGGTGCTTTTTTATTTATACAGAACCTAGTAGGCAAGGGACAGGTGCATGTTGCTCCAAAACACAGATCATATCATTTTTGTCCACAGACAAGTGTTTTAACTTCTATTTGGTCATAAGTTTATTCATTATTGATAAACCACTACAGAAGTATCTTTTACAATCAATTTCCCTCATCAATCCCACAACCCAACTTTTAACCACGTTGCAGTTTCAAGGCCATATTTTGCCAAAGCATGACAGCCGGTTCTCAGGCTGGTAGCTCTTGAGGTTTCAGAGGGAGTAGACAGAAAGAAAACATCCAAGCCAGCCTGGGCAGATTGTCATGTCCCAAACAGCATATTATCAACTTTTAATTGTCAGAGTGCTAATTGTTATTAAACCCAAGAAGAAAAATCTTCAGGCCAAAGCTGCTGCAGTTATTATTTAATTTCTGCCAAAATACAACATTTTTATTTTACATATTTGTAGAGTTTATTTATATATCTGATCTCAGTATCTTTTCTACCTCAGTTATATGACACCATAGTGGCCCCATATAAGTTAACTTTTTCTAAGAAAGGGAGGTCTTAATATTTTATTCTTTTATTATTTATTCACACCATTCTTTGTCCATTTGCAGTAGGAAGAGGCTTTTAATTTGACTTGCTGCCAACTTCTCCAGCCTGCTGAATATTGTTTACCTTTTCACGTTTACTTCGTTTTGATGATGTGTTCCTGAGTAAGTCCAGGGGCAAATGTGCCAAGAGCATCTTTGAGTCAGAGCCTCATAAGGAGGTCTCTGGCATAATTATTTGAGTCACAACCTCCATGGTGTATATATAAAGAAGACCATCAAGTAGGGCCAGATAAGGAGATCTCCCTAAAAGTGGGAGAGATAGTATGGTCAGGACATTCATGGGGAGGTTTACAAGCAGCACTGCTGGAAGGAGGCATAAATGATTTATAAGAAAATTTCCATCAATCCAATATTCCCAAGCTATACAAATAACAAAAGACCCCCAAGCATGCGACACATAAAGACCAAGGATCAAGGCCAAAAGGGTGGGAGACTGCACCACAGCGACTGCGTCACTCAGTTCAGCTTTTCTGGACCTTTGTCAAGCAGCTGTGCAGGCTTTATGGTTTTTGCTGTTTTCATTAGATGTGGCTGTCCCAAGGCTTATAGTATTCCTAGAAACAAGCATGCTCACAGATCATTGTGGTGTTACACTAAGCAATGTGGGCAATGGAGAAAACCAAATAAATCGGCTTTCATTAGTATTAAAAACTTTTGTATCAAAGGACAGCATCAAGAGAGTAAAACAGATTCCCCACAGGATAAGGGAAAATATTTGCAAATCATATAGCTGTTATGGCAACTGTGTCTAGAATAGTTAAAAACTTCTAGATCAATAATAAAAAAAGGAAAAGAAACCAACTGTAAGAAATGGGGAGAAGATATGAATAGACATTTCTCCAGAGAAGGTATACAGATGGCCAGAGCAGGCACAGGGAATGGCACTCAATCCAACTGTTTACCAGAGAAATGCAGCTCAAAGCCACGAGTTACCGAGACACTTTATCACACCTATTTGTTTGGCCACAACAAAGATTGTCTTTTAAAACTCTTGGTACAAATGTGGAGGAATGGAATCCTTATGCATCGTTGAATGATCTCAAAGCCGCTCTTTGGAGAACAGTTCAATGCATCTTCAAACACGTGATCTGGAAAGTACACCGTGAGTCCTGCTTCCACAAGGAATGAAGCTTCCAACCACATTAAACAAGGTAGATATGACTCCACAACAGCATTATTCTGAGTGTCCCTCTTGTGACCATAACCCCAGAAGCCCTTCACATGAAGTGTGAGTAAAGAGCCAGGCATGGACACAGTGTGGTTTGGCCCAGGACATTTAGGGTAGAAATGAAGAACGGAGCCATGTTCTAACCTGGCCAAGCCTCGAGAACACGCATGGTGGCAGGAGACCGAGGTATTATGTGGTCCTATTCAGACACCTTAGAGAAACCCATAGAATGAGACAGATCAGTGGTTATCACCAGGTGTAGGGGAAGTCGGCAGGGCATCGTCGTGTTGCTGATGGACTGGCTTCTTTGTAGGTGAAAACTGTTAAAGAATGGTATTGCATGTCTCTGTGAGTGTCTTGTGCATGTGCAGGGCTGGGCGCTGTGTCACTGGAGCTCGGTGGTCAGGGGCTTGCCTAGCCTATGTGAGGCCTCGTGTTCAAGCTCCAGCGCCCTTGCTCATGTGGGACTGTAGGTCGAGTAGGCAAGTTCCAGAGCGCGTGATTTACAGCCCAGTGAGACTGTGGATTCTTTTAAAAATGAGGAGTTGGAGAGATGGCTCGGCATTTAAAAGTGCTGGCTGCTGTTCCATAGGACCTACGCTTATTTCCCAGTATCCTTATGGTAGCTCACAACTGGTTCTAACTCCAGTTCCAGGGAATCTGATGCCCCATTCCGATCTTTGCTAGCAACCACTGACGACAAAAGGCCCAGGTCATCTGCACATGCGCAGTAACTTGCTTACTCTTCCTTACTGTTTCCGGAAGCCAGGAGATAGTGGGGAATAAATAAGCATACAGAATATACGTGAAGGCAAAATATTCATACACATAAGATAATTGTAATAAAAATGAAAGAAAATTAAAATGTGTTCAGATTAGTGATTGGACTACAGCACAAAATGACCATTCTGGTCTACCGTATGTACCTGACGGAATAAATAAAGTAATACATTTTTTTAAAAGAGCATCTGGGCTGGATATGGCGGCACACACCTTTAATCCCAGCACTTGGGAGGCAGAGGCAGGTAGATCTCAACCAGTTTGAGGCCAGCCTGGTCTACAAGGTGAGTTTCAGGACAGCCAGAGCTATCCACAGAGAAACTCAGTCTTGAAAAATCAAAACCAAAACCAAAATGAAAACGAAAACAAGAATTCCGTCTGGTCTTTTTGAGTGACAGGCTATTTTAATGGGAATAGTTAGGTGTGTCAAAGTTTTTTAAACTCCTCCCTCCCCGATTTGTTGAACAGAGTCTTAAAACTCCTCTTGCTCCTCCCAAGGGAAGGAAGGCCTTGTCAGGTTTTTACAGCTGAGCTCCTTGTGGGGGAGTGATGATCAGTTTTCTTGATGGGAAAGCTCTGAGAGCTGCAGGATTTGGACAACAATGAACAGAGGACAGCTGAAAATTGCTGACAGAAAAAGAGACCTTGCCCGAAGGGCCTCCAAAGAAGGCTTTGCATTTGGCCCGGGTCCAAATCTGGACCACGAACGGGAACTGGGCGCGGTAACCTATCTGATGTCTTTGCTTGCAGCTCATTTTTGATAACTGAAAATGTTAATGAGCTCCTGTTACAGGCCTGTGAAGTCCCCACTACAAAAGGCCCAGGTCAGGCCCCCACCTCTGCTCTGAAGGCTCGTTCCCCTCCTGTTTTCCCAGAGCCAGGAGATGAAGTAGATTCCTATGCATTTTCTTTGTGGTTTCGGTGCGTGGATGCAGAGAGCTGTTCTAGGTCTGTAAGCCGTAAAAGATGAACTGTGTTTATTCAGTTTGGTTTTGGAATCCCTGTCGGGACACAGCTGGGCGTTGGTGCTGGTGCATCAGCTGAACTCCTCAGAAACCTGAAATGAAAAGCGCGGTGGCTTTTCCCTGAGCCACCTTATTTATCCTCTTTATTGCCTTTCCTCTAGTGTCGAAGACTTCAAGTCCCCTAGATTAGGCTTCTCGTATTTCTCTCCTACTGTGCAGGTCTCCCTGCGTTGGCATGGCTGAGATGGGGTGGGGGAAATGAGATCTGTTGGGCCTATGAGGGGTAACATACGGGCTTCACGTGGCGAGCTTCAACCTGAAGGCGATGTGGAGCCAGGATTCCTGAGCGCCTTCATTCATCCGCCCAGCAAGGTCATGCTAGAATTCAAGAGCCTCCCGTATTGCTTTGATTTAGTGGTTCCATCTGAGTCACGCAGCAGCTGATATGTGTTACCACAAGGTAGAAAGCAGAGGCCCATGAGGGCTCCATCAAATACTGCCTTCTCAGGCTGGAGCTCAAGACGGAAGACCGAGTCAACTGCTCAGCAGCAGCCATGTGCCAGGCGGCTGCTCAACCATCTTAAGTCCTCAGGAAGGTTCCTGAAAGTTCATGTGTGACCTTCACTCTGCCTCCAGGCCTCTCCTCCAGTATTGGAAACTTAGACCATGCCCCGCACGAACACATACACACACACATACACACACATACACACACACACACACACACACACACACACACACACACACACACAGCCCCTCTTAGTCTGAAGTCCAAAGAGGTTTATAGTCATATCATGGAATATGATGGGTGGAAAGAAATACTTGGTTCTCTGTCTCAAAGCAGTCACAGAATTCTAAGGAAAAGTTTCCAGTAATTAATTTAGATGCCACACAGCTATTTAAGGGGCTTTTGAAGAGGCTCCTGAAAAATTTCACAACAGTGAGGCTAAGACATTCACAAGTGAAGGAGATACGGGTGTCCTACACTGCTATTATTTGCAGAGTGATAGGCAGTTTGGCAGAAGATGAGCTTGCTGTGTTCTCTATTCTGGGGCCATTTAGTATTTGCCAGCATTGGAGTATGGACTTTTAACTAATCAATTAATTAGTTAGTCAATCAATCAATCAATCAATCAATCAATCAATTAATTAAATCACTTAACAGCCCGATCCCAGTCCCCTTCCTCCTCCTCCTAGTCCGACTCTCGTGCCCCCCTCTCCCTATTCACCCCTCTCCTTCTCAGAGAAGGGAAGGCCCCCAAGGGGTCCCAACCTACCCTGGCACCTCAAGTCACAGCAGGACTAAGCACATCCTCTCCCACTGAGGCCAGACAAGACAGCCAGTTAAGGGAAAGGGATCCAGAGGCAGGCAACAGAGTCAGAGACGGCCCCTACTCCCATTGTTAGATGTTAGATATGCATGTTAACAATGCTTCATGTCTGCTACATATGTGTAAGGGTTCTGGGTCCACCCCCTGCATGCTTTTTGGTTGGCGGTTCAGTCTCTGAGCCCTCATGGGCCCAGGATAATTTACTTTATAGGTCTTTTTGTGGTGTCCTTTCCTCCTCCTGCTTCCTTTATCCTTTCCCCTACTCTTCATCAAGACTCCCTGAGCTCAGCCTATTGTTTGGCTATGGGTCTCTGCATCTGCTTCCTTCAGCTGCTGGATGAAGCCTCTCAGAAAGCAGTTATGCCAGGCTCCTGCCTACAATCACAGTGGGGTATCAATGTAGTATCCCATATAGTGTCAATAGTGTTGGCTCTGTCCAATGGGTGGGTCTCAAGTTCCACCAGTCAGTGGTTTGCCATTCCCTTAAGGTCCATATTTATCCCTACACTTGTCTTGGATGAAAAGTTTTATGGGTGGGTTGGTGTCTCCCTCCCTCCCTCCACTCAGGCTCCATATTCCCCGCTGCTAGGAGTCTCAGCTAGGGTCACCTACAGTGTGGATTTTTAAAAATAACCTTAGTTGTTCGTTTCTGATGGTAATGGATATCTATTCTCTCAAATAAAATGTTTGCAAAAGGTGGTGGAAACCTTAAAAAATGATGTGTCCCGGGCAAGAGGAAAGCTTTTATTTTGTATTATAAAATTAGAAGCATAGGCTTTCCTAAAGCTAAATAAATCTTAGTTGATTTGTCTACTGTATAAAGGTGGTGTGGGGACAATACCACATCCCTCCCCATCTAAGATACCATGGATAATGGGATACTGTATTAGTTACTTATCTGGTGCTGTGTTAAAATATGAGCAAAGAATCTTTTTTTTTTAAGATTTATTTATTTATTTATTATGTATACAATGTCTGTCTGCATGTACATCTGCACACCAGAAGAGGGTATCATATTTCAATTATAGATGGCTGTGAAGCACCATGTGGTTGCTGGGAATTGAACTCGGGACCTCTGGAAGAGTGCCAGTGTTCTTAACCTCTGAGCCCTCTCTCCAGCCGCCATGAGCAAAGAACCTTAAGGAAGAGAGAGCTTATGTTGTCTTATGTTTCCAACTGGATAAGAGTGCATGATATCAGCAGAAACATGGCAACAAGCAGAGGGCATGCTGGAAGGTGCCGGAAGCTTAGACTTCGCATCTCACCCTTGAGCATGGGGCAGAGAAAGCACACTGGGTATGGCATGAGGCTCTAAACTCTCAACGCTCAGTTCCAGTGCTGCACCTGCTCCGACAACATTGCACCTCCTCAACCCGCCTAAACAGCACCACCAACTGGACGCCAAGTGTTCAAATGCCCGATACTGTGGGGGACATTCTCATCCAAACCACACATATTGCTCTGTCCAGTGCAGCCACTGAGGGAGAAAGTGCTTCGAATCGACCTAAGTCCTGAACATGAGCTTCTGCTCCTTCTAAGACCTATTCTGGTTCTAGGCTGTTGAAATCCATGAAAAGCTGAGAGTGAAGTGAATTTCTATGGAACATGTAGCTGTCATAACATCCAACATGTAGTCTGCATCAAGGTGTGTGCGTGTGTGTGCATGTGCAGGAGCCTGCCAAGAAGTGGCAGGTATGATGTTGGGGGTTGGTACTGGTACTAGATGTTGTAAAATCCCACCATTTTTACTGTTCACAATGCATACCAGTGACAGCACATCGAACGTGTCTGAGTCTGGGACATTCTTGGTGATGGATGGTTGCCTCAGCTCAAGGTTTTCTGGGATGCTAAGCATGCTTTCAGCTTAGGTATATTTTATGTGTCTATTGACAACATGGATAATACACAAGTGGAGTCAAGAGGAGGAATTCATCTAGTTTCTGAAACACCTGGAGATTAGGTGACTACCATTCTTCATGGAGTTGCAGCCCTAGCTTTCTAAGGGTAAGCGAGATTGTGACCCCGAGGAAAGGCTCGACACCTCTTTGTGGATAATAGTTCTTGACATCGGAGGAAGAAAGGAAGTAGAACAATTAATGCATCAGTTTCCTTAGAAAAATGAGTGTCCCAAAGATTTTCACCTATAGATGGTAGAGCCTTCCTGGAACTCATATGCCTGAAGCAGAATTTTCTGCTATGTCACGAGCTCTAAAAACTGTAATGTAATGTAATGTAATATAATGTAATGTAATGTAATGTAATGTAATGTAATGTAATGTAATATAATAATATAATTTCTATAACCTAAGTATGTGAATGTTAAATTAAGAACACACACCATGGCTAAGTATCAAAGGTTTATTTATTAAACACATACTTGTTTCTGTTGGGCCACACCATTAAAAATTGCCCAGTTATAATCCTAGTATGTTTGTGCAAATGTATCCAATGCATTAATATTAGGCATATCACAGTGATATTCACAGTTGTTAAGATGCTAATGATGATGGACCAGTGAAATGGGTCTGTGGGTAAAAGCATTTATCACCAAGCCTAAGTTTGATCTCTGAGACCCATATAGTGGAAGAAGAGAAGCAATCTCTACAAGTTGTCCTCAAACCTCCATATATGTACTGTGACACACGTGCATGTGTATGCATGCACACAAGCGCACACACACACACACACACACAAAAAAAAAAAAAAACAATACAATTATCTTAAGAAATGGTGATGGTAGTAATGACAGCCCAGTGTTTATTGAATGCATATGCTGGGTCCAATTCCATTCTAAGTTCTTCTTCTGTCTTAACTCATTTGTTCCTTTTTCAAAAAATAGTTTTTCTTTTTACAATTTATTCATTATATATCCTGACTGAAGCCCCATCCCTCAACTCCTCCCAATCCCCCCCTCCTTCCCTTTTCCCCCATCCTCTTCCCCTGGTACACTGAAAGGGGGAGTTCTCCTCCTCTGCTATCTGCCCATAGCTTATCAAGCCTCATCAATACTGCCTAGATCCTCTTGCCAGGCCACATGACCAGGAGCAAGTGATCAAAGAGCAGGCAACTGAGTCCATGACAGAGGCAGCCCCTGCTCTCCTCCGGACCCACATGGAGACTGAGCTGCCCATGGGCTACATCTGAGCAGGGGGTCTAGGTTCTCTCCATGCGTGGTCCTTGGTTGGTGCATCAGTCTGTGCAGGACCCCCTGGGCTCAGACATTTTAGCTTTGTTGGTCTCTTTGTGGGGCTCCTGTCCTCTCCATGTTCCTCTATCTGTCTCCTTCCGCAAGACTACCTGTGCTCTGCCCAAAGTTTGGCTTCCTCCTTTTCTCTCTGCGCCACCAGAGAACACCCCACCTCTCAGATCCATTGATAACTTATAAATCTTCCAGCATGGCTCCTTTGAGAGTGTACAGCCCCCAGTGCCCCAGCGCGAGGCCTCCACCTGCTTCTTCTTCTGGCCCCTCACACGCCTGTCTGTCCTAGGGATTTCAGAGCTGCTGTCTACATGCTTTCCTCCTATTTGGACGCTCGTTCTACTATCCCACACCAGCCTTCCTGCCCTCCTCATTTAATGCACTGTGCGGTCAGTGAGGTGCTTTCCTGCTGGTCACCTGGACCCTTGCAATTACCCTCCTGACCGCTTCAGACTCAAGTTCTCACTCCATCTACGCTATCTTATGTCTCCCTTCAGCAATGGTCTTCATAACACATAACTCTCACCTGACCCAGCTCAGAATTCTCCAGTGGCCTCTCAGTGCTCAGAGATATAATCTGAGTTTCTTTCCCTTGTCTCCTATGGTCTAGTTTTTCTAACCTCTCGTCCTGCACCCCCACCACCCTCCCATCATCTTGCATTGCACAATCTTGGTATTTTGAAGTGCCAGGAATATCCAATACAATGACCTCATGCCTTCACATGCGTTTCCTTTGTTCAGAATGTTTTCTCTGGGCTGGTCCATTACATACATTCTGCCTCTTCTATCAAATGTCAGCTGAAAATAGCCAGTGTGAGAGTGCTCCCTGATCTCTCCCAGGGAAGACTCAGCTTCCCCCCTTCCCTGTGTTTTTCCAGCCACTTTTAGAGTTGTTTTAACTCTATTAGCCTGTATGTCTCTTTTTAGTCTGTAAGGTGGTGGGGGGGGGGAGGGGGAACAGGTATTTGACTCTGTCTTTATTTCTTCTTCTTCTTCTTCTTCTTCTTCTTCTTCTTCTTCTTCTTCTTCTTC
>NW_026587216.1:27133675-27316960 GCF_907164565.1 Psammomys obesus
TCTTCTTCTTCTTCTTCTTCTTCTTCTTCTTCTTCTTCTTCTTCTTCCTCCTCCTCCTCCTCCTCCTCCTCCTCTTCTTCTTCTTCTCTTCTCCTCCCCCACCTCCTCCTTTTTCTCCTCCACTTCATCCTTCTCCTCTTTCTCCTCCTCCTTTTTTCAAGACAGGGTTTCTCTGTGCAGCCCTGACTGTCCTGGAACTCACTCTGTAGACCAGGCTGGCCTCGAACTCAGAGATCTGCCTGCTCTTGCCACCCAAGTGCTGGGATTGAAGGCATGTGCCATCACTGCCCCTTTTTTAATTTTTTTAAATAAAGATTTATTTTATTGTTAGTTATAAGTGTGTCTGTTCATTCATATATGTGAATGTAGATGCCCATGGTGTGGGGGTCGGGGGCAGAAGGGCCAGGTCTCCGTGGAACTAGAGTTACAGGAGTTTGTGGGTTGCCCATTGTGAGTACTGGGAATTGAACTTGGGTTTTCTGCAAGAAGAGTATGTGCTCTTAACCACTAGCCATCCCCATGCCTTTAGTTTTCTACAGTACAACAGCCAGCAGTGCACTAGCCAGAATTTAGAAATGAGGAATAAGCATAAGGCTTGCTTATTCTCTTCAGGCTGAGGTAACAAGATTACCATGCGCAGGGTGGTTCATGAGCGTGAAGGTTTGGTTTCACACAATTCTAGAAGCAAGGAGCCCAAGATCACAGTTTTGGTAGGTTTGGCGTCCGGTGAAGGTCTGTTTCTCATAGCTGGGATATTTTCACTGTGTCTTTAATATGACAGAGAAAACAGGAGAATGCTCATGTCTCTTTGGTTAGGCCACTCTTCATGTGGCGCCCACTCTCCTAATGGCAACACTCTGGGAATTAGGGTTTTAACAAATGAATTCGGGGAGACACGAACATTCAGGCCATGGCGGCTAGCCATGACCCACTTTATGGAGCAGAGCATGTTCAGCACTGCGGGAGTCCCTCTGGCCCCTGAACTCCCATCACCCAGCCATCTTGGCTGTCATGGTAACTACGTTTCCTTCATATTCATGCTACTTGTGTGTGCATCCTAGAACATCATGGCTTAGCCCTCCTGGTTCTTGGAGCCTGTGGACATGCATATTGTATCGCACTGTTTTTCTCGTGTCACCTTTGTGAGAGTCACCCATGTTATGTGTGGTGGCAGGTCTTCCTTTGACTTGCTTTATGATAGGAATATTTTACATGCGATGTGTTGGTTGTGTGATATTTGGTTTATTTTCAGTGTGTGTGAGGTCTACCAGGATGGTTACATACACCACGAGTTTCTTTCGAGAGTCTAAATCTGGCCTTACCTGCCTGGGGCAGGGAGTGTTTCCCTTCAGTTCTACCAGGCAGTGACAAGCTGCATTTCAAAGCTGGTCCTACTCTTTCTAGTCTTCCGATGCTGGGAGTTGCCAGCACTTTTTTCTTGACCAACATGTGACATTAAGTGTTTGCCTTCTGACTGCTATGTGGTGGAGTTTCACTGTCATTTTAACCTATCTTTCTCCCTTGGATGTAGGGCCAATCTAAATTGTATCTACCTTTCTCATGAATTGTTTGTTTTTATATTATTGCTTTGTAAAAGCCTTTTTTTTTTTTTTAAATTGTATCTTCTGGATTTGAATCCTTTGTCAATGCGTGTTGAAAATAGTATATTGTCAAACCAGACACTGAATATTTATGGATTGGAGTAATTTTTATTCTTTACCTTAACACTGATGAGCAAATAGAAGATGAACAAAGAGAAGAGTGACAATAACAGTCGATGCTTAGTACAAGTTAACCCTCTCTTTCTGCTCTTCCCAGGTGTCATCATTGTCCCCAGCGCTGGGGTTGGCATTGTGCTGGGAGGCTACATTATAAAGAAACTGAAGCTTGGTGCGAGAGAATCTGCAAAGCTGGCAATGATCTGCAGCGGGGTGTCTCTGCTTTGCTTCTCCACCCTGTTCATTGTTGGATGCGAAAGCATCAATCTGGGAGGTATAAACATCCCTTACACAACGGGGTAAGTGCCCCTCAGGAGGTCGCCCTGCACTAGCAGGACTGAGGTGCCCAGCTCAGTGGGGTTCCACACCTGGGCCAGACTCTGCCTCTCCCTCCCTCCTGCTTCATGAGCTCAGTCTCTGCAACCGGAGCCCGTGCTCCTAGAGGGGGGAGGGCCACCAGGTCTCATCTCTGTCTGTGTCCTTTTTGAGCCTCACAGAGTGACTTTCATGGCATTTTAATGACCAGAGATGAGGAGATGGTTAGGGCCTTAATTAAAGTGTCCTTAGGGTACTTAGTGGGTGGGGAGGTAGCTTGGTCAGCACACCAGGAACCAGGCTGGATCCCTAGAACCCATGTAAAGATGCCAGGTGTGCTGGGCCACACTTGGGATCCCTGGGCAGGGGCAGTGGATGTGAGCAGATGCCCGTGTCTGGGCAGCACGCCTAGTCTAATCCCTGGGCCTCACGCTAACGAGTGACCATTTCAGAGATCAAGAGGAGAAGTCCCTGAAACAGTACCTGAGCCTGTGCGCACACATGCCTCTGTACATACATGCACTCCCATGAACACGTACCCCAACCAAAACCCATCAGATTTACAAACTACAACCCTCTGTGGAAAGCCTTGCTTTCACTTGAGTCCTGTGTCCACCTACTTCTTCCCACTTTTCCAAACTAAACTGGATAACATTTTTTTTTCTTTTCTTCTATTTAATGGCTTTTTAGAGTATGCATTTTCAACGTTTTCCCTCCCCCAATTCCTCCCAGATCCTCCCCACCTTCCTATATACCCAACTTCATGTTCTCTCCCTCTTAAAAAAAAATCAAAAGAAACAACAAACAAACAGTAAGACAAAAATCCCGGAACCAAACAACAATCTCATAAAACCCAAAGACCACGAGGTCTGGTTTACATTGTCCCGATACTCCTGAGCATGAGGCCTGCCCTGGACTGTGGTTATATACTTGGTGAGATTTCAAAGAGTAAACTGATTTTTCCTTTTCCCAACAGGGAGCAATTGCAAACAGATTCTTGATTAGGGATGGGGCTCTGTGTCCACTTCCTCTTTTAGGTGCTGGGATTTCATCTGTGTGAACCTGTGCAGGTTTTGTTCAGGCCATAAGTCTCTGTGAGTTCATATGTGTATCAGCCCTGTTGTGTTTGAGAAGATGCCAATTACTTGGCATCATCCATCAACTTCCAACTCTTAAAATCTTCCTGCCTCCTTTTCTACATAGATCCCTGAGCCTTGAGGGCAGGGTTGGATGAAGACATCTCATTCAGGACTGAGTTCTCCAAAGTCTCCCACTCTCTGCACATTGCTAACGTGCTCTTCAGATCTCCAGCTGCATTCAACCTTGTTGACTGTAACATACATCTCTCTTTCTCTCTCTCCGTCTGGTTCCACATCCAGCCTGCAGCTTTCCTTGGCGCGGATCCCACAACTCTGTTATCTCCAACATCTCGGGATCTTCAATATAATCTAGGCTTCACCTTAATGGAATGGCCTCTCTGGGCCTCCGTGCAGGGACACCCCTAACGCATTCTGGTTTCAGCAGCTTTTCTTAGCCATGGAGGGAGATTGCACAACCCCTGTCACGTGTCATTTACTCTAAAGCCAGAACCACATGGCTGAAGCTAGCAAGTTATGCTGCTTGATGGGGCTGGAATTTGGCGTCCTTGTTCAATTATATTTCTATCAGTTTTCTATTACTGATGGTTTTCTTCACCACTTGAACTTTTCTTTAATCCCTTTTCACGTTGAAAGCTTAGATGGTGGGACCTTGCTCTGAAGTCACCACTCCCTTTATTTTGTTTAGTATCAAGATTTTCTTTAAAGTTTTTATTTCCTTTGATTCTTGCATCTTTGTCTTCCACATTATACTTCCTGGTGCTCTTTTCTCCTCAAACTGTACATTTTGCATTTTTCCTTGCTAAGCTTGTTCCTTTTCATTATAGATCTGCATAAGAGCAGCCACTAATAGCTGCAGGACAGAGTCAGTACTAGGCTGTCTTCAAATCTCTGCCAATTCCATCAATCTGAAGCTCTTTAGTTTAGCCTCAGACAGATTTTTTTTTTTTTTTTGCACAAGGGCAAAAAGCAGCCACATTTCCTCCCAAAATATCACAAGAACTGTCTAAAGGCCACTTATTAATAATCTTCCCCCTTGAGCTGGGCCATCATAATCTACACTGCTTTCAGCACCATGATCTTCCTTGCTCTTCCTACGATGGCCCAGAAAATCCTGCTTAAAGTGTTCAACTGCTTTTTTTAGTCTAAAGTCCCAAAGTCTTCCATATTCCTACAACAAATAGCATGGTGAGGCCTGTCATAACAATACCTGGGTCAACGGTACCAACTTTTGTCTCAGTTACTGTTCTATTGCTGAAGAGATACCACGACCAAGCGACTATTATAAGAGAAAGTATTTAATTGGAGGGTTGCTTATAGTTTCAAAGTTTTAGTCCATTATCATCATAGTGGCAACATGCAGACACACATGGGAGCAGCAGCTGAGAACTACATCCTGATCCATAAGCAGATATACAGAGAGACTGAGCTTGACTTGGGCTCTTGAAACCTTAAAGCCCACCCCGAGTGACACACTTCCTCCAACAAGGCCACACCTCTTAATCCTTCTGATCCTTTCAAATAGTGCCACTCCCTGGTAACTAAGCATTCAAATAAATGAGCTCATGGAGCCATTCTTATTCAAACCTCTACAGCCTCTTCATTTTCCCTGTGATCCCTAACTTACTTGTAATTCTTCTGTTAGAACTTACAGAATGGGCTTCTCTGTGTTAACTTATTCTGTCATATTTCATAGGCCTGTACTTTTGTTCTGAGAGCTTTTCCCAAAAGTCTTGTTCTCAATTCTCCATATAATTTTTTAAATTTTTGTTAATAATTTTTTCTTGTTGAACTATGATTGCCTCTTTGTCTTAGTGTCCTGGTGTTTTAGAAAGTAAGGTCTCCTTAGATCTCTTTGTACTTACAATTAGAATTAGAATTAGAATTTCTGTGATTTTCATCTTATCATTTGGTATTGAAGGGGTTTTTTTTTTGTTTGTTTTGTTTTTGTTTTTCCTATTTACTTACAACGATCTGTCCAAACTGACTGCACTCAGGCTGGCATCTCTCAGGATATGCCTGTTTTCTGCGCCATCCTCAGCAAAAGGACAAAAAGGTTAGTCTGGGTAGTCAACATCAAGAGTAAAAATTTTGTTTTTCAAATTCCTTATAGTTTTTCTCAGAGCTTTCTGGTGATTATGGGTTCTGAATTAGAGCTAGTGGTAAGAATACAGATGAGAGTGGAGGGGCCCACTTATAGCTTATCTCCCTGGGTCCCTGGTCGTCCATTGTGTTCCCTTTCACAGATCATTTTTGCTCCCAGTATGTCTGATGACTTTGAGCTTAAAGTCTTGCAGAAATTCCTTTAGACAGGCTGGCTTTTGATCTGCCAAGGCAGCGTCTTTGATAATAAACTTATGGCTGTCTGCTTGCGACTGTCATGAAGCGGGCTGTTACTTTTTCTATTTCTTCAATACTACATGGCTTTATTATTATTTTTACCTCTGGTCTGCTCTTATTTTTAGAAGGTCTGGAAGCCAGACTCTGTACCTTACCTGCCTTGTAACTACAGGTCCCCTCAGGTCTTCTAAAGCCTTTGCTTAATGCCAACCCTGAATCAAGCGCTTCTAGTTCCCAACCATTGCCAGGAGAAATTATGTAATTGCGCTGATTGGCTCCATAATAAATTTATGAGTTCCAACCTTAGCAAGCCCTCATCTTTGCTGAATAATCAATTTTCTTAGTCACAGTCTTCTTCTTTCCCCAAAACTCATAATGGATGGTTCCTCTTTTTGCCTTTTAATCCCTTTTCTCAAGTCTTTTTTTTATTTTTATTTTTTATTTTTTGAATTTTATTTTTTTCTTATCAGTTACATTTTATTAACTCTGTATCCCAGCCATGTCCCCATCCCTCATTCCCTCCCAGTCCCTCCCTCCCTCCCTCATCTCCACCGTGCCCCTTGCCAAGTCCACTAATAGGGGGGACCTCCTCCCCATTCATCTGATCCTGTTTTGTCAGGTATCTTCAGGACTGGCTGCAAAGCCCTCCTCCGTGGCCTAACAGGACTGCTCCTCCCTTGGGGGGTGGGGAGGCCAAAGAGCCAGTCATTGAGTTCCTGTTAGAAACAGTCCTTGTTCCCCTCACTATGGGAAACCAATTTGTTACTGAGCTACCACAGGCTACATCTGAGCAGAAATTCTAGGTTACATTCATACATGGTCCTTGGTTGCATGTCAGTCTCAGAAAAGACCCTGTGCCCAGATATATTTGGTCCTTGTGGAGCTCCTATCCTTTCCTCATCAGACTAACTCCCCTTTTTTCTTATGATTCCCTGTACTCTGCCAAAGGTTTGGTCATGAGTCTTTGCTTTGAAAACACTGCTAGTTAGAGTCTTTCAAATGCGCTCAGTAGAATCCTGTCATATGTTCTCAAGTCTTTTTAATTGTATCTTAGTTTTGTTTCTCTTAGTGGGCAACCAGCTCTGTGTTAGTGAGAAAATGAAGTTTCTACCCACCCCTTTTCCACCTGAACTATCTTTTCTAAAACAATTATTATTCTCAAAGGCAAGTATTTGCTTCATTGTTTTCTAGGTGTTTGATAGCCTCCACCACGCACACACAAATCATCTACTATTGTTTTGTCTTGGCTTCCTCCCCTGTGAAACTGGTGAAACTGTCCATCAGCATGTTGGAAAATTAAAATAACACAAAGGGGAGAAAGTGAGATATCACCTCTCCCCATTTACAGCCACCAGCTTAGAGCACTCAGCTATTGTTAAACAAATGTTAATTGTTTCATTATGAAGCTTATTTAAGACTGTGTGTGTGTGTGTGTGTGTGTGTGTTTGCCTCTGTTCTCTTTCCTTGAGATCATGCCAACCAACTCCATTTATTCTTCCCAAATGCAGTGACTGCTAGGCCTCTGCCTGAGCATAGGAATGTTACTCAGTGTTGCGGAACCTCATTGGAACTCCATATAAATACGCATCTTAGAGCCAGGAGGTGGTGTCACATGACCTCAATCCAGTGCTGGAGAGGCAGAGGCAGCTGGATCTCTGAGTTTGAGGCCAGCCTGGTCTTCAGAGGGAGTTTCAGGACAACCAGGGCTACACAGAGAAACCCTGTCTTGAGAAACAAAATAAAGCAAACAAACAGATGCATCTCTGTTTTCTCAAGATGTCCCAGTTGCTAAACCAAGATGGAAATATCCCTGTTACACGGTTGTCCTGTTCAGTTGTCATGGCCACAAACAGAAACTTGTCCTTTTGTAGACATTTGCTAGCTCAAGAAGTCAACTCTGGAAAAAGTTTCACTCAATCACTGATGTCACAAGAAGTTCACAGTGTTTGTGGATTTGAAGCGACAATTAAATGTGGACCTTTCTTATTTTAATACTTTGGATTTCCGGAAGTTCAGTGCCAAGGGAAGCTGTGTTAGAGTGTTCTTTAGGAAGTAGACTCATGCTTAAAGACACACACCTGTGGACAGTTACATAGAGCTGACCTGCTAGGAGGGGTGAAGTGGGACACAGTGGAGATAAAACTGGACTTAACTCTATTCCTGACTCTTATTAGCTGTGTGACCTTCTCAAAGCTTCAAGTTTTCTAGAGTAAAAGACAATAGTAAGGACAGTTCTCATGAGGAACAGAGGAGTAACTTATACAGACCTTTCATTGCAAACACATGGAGAAAAGCAAAACTCTGCTAGTGTTGATTTAAACGATGAGATGACAGTCAAGACTTTTCAACCAGAAGCTGTATAACTTTACATAACCAAAGATGGATTTTCCTGTGAGGCCAAAAAACAAAGTGGAATTGAAGGAAATATTCTAATTGAAGTTTTCTTGAGGACTAAGACAAATGGAAAAGATGACACAGATAGATAGGTAGATAGA
Organism: Psammomys obesus; assembly: GCF_907164565.1. Taxonomy (NCBI): domain Eukaryota; kingdom Metazoa; phylum Chordata; class Mammalia; order Rodentia; family Muridae; genus Psammomys; species Psammomys obesus. The sequence goes on from NW_026587216.1 coordinate 27,141,641, forward strand.
TAGATAGATAGATAGATAGATAGATAAATAGACAGACAGACAGACATATAGATAGGTGATAGAGACAGAGAAAACATTTTTTCTGCTTCAGAGAATTTTTTCTGTTAATTATATTCCTCAAGTTCATGTGATTTGAGTACAGTTTACGTGGATTCCCACTTTTATTCTAATTTGGATAAACTTTAGCTAAAAGAAGGCTTAGGTTCTTTTTCTTGAATTACAGAGACCATGAGGTGCTGTAGAGAGCAAGGCCTAGCAGTCTTCAGCTCTTGAGCTAGGCTGCTAAGACACAAGTGCTGGTATGAGTGCGATGGTTGAGCCTAACTGGGTTCTTGTGCCCACCTGTGGCAGAGATTTGTTGTTAATTCATACTGCACAACAGTCTGCTTTGTTATTATATGTCACTATAAATAAATATTGTTTCTTAGCCATTGGTTTACAAAGATTAGCCAGTGTGGTTACTCCTTATTTCATTTATATTTATATTTATTTTGTTATTGACTCTTTAGGCCTGGTTTTCCCAAGGACACTCTTGGTAATCTCCAGGCAATCATTATTTGTCACATCGTTTCCTACTCTTTAAAGATAGCTTGGAGATGTCTTCCATTTTTTTCTAGCTCACGCTAGGAGTTTGGAGCATCCACTGGTAAAATATTTAATAGCTAGTTCCTGTGCATCACCTGAAATCAACCTGCACCAACTCAGTGGACACAGAGACAGTGAACATCTAATCCCAGTACTGGGGAGGATGGGACAGGAGGATCAGAGTTCAGGGTGTCATCTCCATAGTGAGTGCAAGGCCAGGACTACAAGAGACACAGTCGCAAAAACAACAAAACGAGATTCACCCAGACTGGCTCATTAGTTAACAGGAGCAGCTAGATAGTTCAGAAGTCTGCCTCATCTGGAACCTTCCATTTTGAAAGAGGATGGCTGGTCTCTTTGTGCCTATAAGCACAACTTTCCCTGCATAGTTCTTGTACCTCTTCTGTTCCCATCTTGGCTTTGCTCCTGACAGATGAGGGATTTCTTAGTGCTTTGAGATCAGCCCTTGCGCTATTGTGAGAATCCAGTGTTGGGGAATGGCCACACTAGGCTGAAGATGCCCCATTCTATCTCATCCTAGAAGTGAAGTGGGGTGGGGCCTTGCAGGAGAGTAACATGAGATACTATCTATCTATCTATCTATCTATCTATCTATCTATCTATCTATCTAACATGAGATACTCTCTATCATGAGAATTCCCAGTAGGGTAACGACAATCACAACACACAAGACGTTCTTAAAAATTATTCCTCTTTATTTCTGTTTCATCGTTTCTCTCTTTTTACCATACAGGTCCTTTGGGTATATATTGTGGCTTCCAGTTTAGAGAGGGGGTGGGTCCTGATGGGAGGGGAGGTAGGGAGGAACTGGGAGGAATAGAAGGAGAGGAAACCATAATCAGGATATATTATATGAGAAAAAAAATCAATTTTCAATAAGGAAAAGAAAAAAAGATTTTTTTTTTCTTGTAAATCAGCCCAGCGCAGAGCATGAGGCTTGCTGGCAGCCTTCTCTTTTATTCCATGCTGACCTTCCTCTTAATGACTCTTTTACAAGTACCTACTTTTGTTCATGATAATTCTATGTGTTGCCTTCACTTCATCACGTTTTCATTTTTAAAAGTATTACTGTCGCTGCGGCTGCTTCTATTACTGTTGTTATTATATTGAGACAGGATTTCACTATGTAGTCCTGGCTGTCCTGGAAATTGTTATGTAGACCAGATTGGCGTTGGACTCACTGCTCCTGTCTCCTGAGTACAAGGATTTAAAATATTTATTTTCAATGTGTGTGTTTATATGGGTTCATGTCACATGTGTGGGGTGCCTGCAGAGGCCAGAGGCTTAGAATTTTTACTATTATAATATTTCTCTGAAATAGAGACCAGGAGAAAAACCAGACCTAACCAACAAGACAGACGGGAGAGGAAAGCGCTTGTGTATGTACTTAAAACATTCTCTGATGTTGGCTTAAGGTTCTTCCTCGTGAGTGGACAGTCTCACAGGTGACAGGCATTTGTGATGTGTGGCCGTTACACATGAAGGCAGAGTAGGCTGCCAGAAGGGAAATGCCAAGCCACTTCTAAATAGCAGCAATGACAGCTGTCGGTCTGATATTAAAGCCTGTTGTTTTAAGTGACTGAGCCCACAGGCTGATAAAAGCCCCTCTGTCTTGTCGTGGCTCGCAGTTTAGGCCTTGAAGTGTCGGCGAGGCAAATCTGTATCATGCTGCATGCTTCCGCCTGTCTTTAGTTAACATGGCACCGGCCTTCTACACTCCCCACCCCCATCCTCTGTCTCATTTGCTTATTGGTTATCAAACGTGAGGAACCTTAGAATGAGCGGCATGCATGCCAAGTCTGTGGAGCAGTACATGCATTGAGGGTGGGCCGTGCTACTGGCTAAGTTGTGCTAACATAGTCACTGGAGCTCAGTCCTGACACATCAGGCATTCCCAAATTATTTGTTGAGTGGATGGACGGCGGATGAAGGGACAGATGCACAGACAGATGTTTACTCTTGCTGACCTATTTAGCTTTAGGAACAGTGTTGCAAAAGAACGGCGACAAAGTGATGAGAGTAACAGTCTTGGTTCTGGCCACCCCCATTCTGCTGTGGCCCCCTGGAGCCTGCCTGCCCCTTCCTTACTGCGGTTTCACAGCCTCTCCCCATCTTTGAGCCTTTCCATATCATTTTTCTCTTTTTTACTCAGGGTCTGAATGGCTTTTCCTTGAGGGAATTCTCTTGAGCTTTCATATTGCATTAATTCCTTGTGACTTCATAAGGAAACAAAGCCTGCCTGTTTGACTGTGCATTGCATTTGGGCATTTCTAGTGATTTCTGCTTAATCTTTGTTTGTTTATTTCTGTCAAATTGGTGACAGGTAGCCTAACCAGCCACCTTTTCAAGTCACTTCGTTTTACTTTTATTTTTTGGAATTATTATATTTATTTGATAGGTTATTCTAGAACAATTCAAGTCTTTGATGAATGGAACTTATGCTGGTAACTGTGGGCTGATGAGTGGATTTTGTGTCTATGTGTTCCCAATGATTTTAAAGACTTTGTAATACAATGTATTTTCTCTATTTTATTATTATTAAAAAAAAAAAACCCTTAATGTTTGAGATGAACGATATGGTAATTAATCTGAGTGGACCATTATGCAATGTATATGAATATTGAAATAGCACGCATATCCCCATAAAGTTGTAGAAGTACTATATATAAATTAGAAATAAACTAAGGTGGGGTATGTAGCTCAGTGTTAGAGTTCATGTTTTGTTCATGCTCTGCTAGGTTTAATCTCCAGTGGGCCCTAAAATAAAATCAAGTGAAGTAAATCATGACCTAGACTTGTTAAGACTTGGAGCTGGATGTTTCCCTAGCAAGGGTTCCCTGAGGGTTCAAGCCAATGGATTTAGACATGAGGTCAGTCTGTAGAATCAACGTGGACACCGAGGGTGAGGCAGCAGACATTGTTTGATCTTAAATCAATCTCATCTGTTCTAATGAAAACAGAAACATTTTTTTTACGCTTTGTTGTAAATTTATGGAAATAACAATAGAAGATGGCTACTTTGTGGTATAAGTTTAATTCATGGAAATACTGTCTGTAAAATGGACAGTTCACTTACTGTTGTGAATGTTTTATTCTCAGCCTTGCTTGATCTCTCTCTCTCTCCCTCTCACCCTCCTCTCTCTCAGACCTTCTCTGACCATGCCCCATAGGAATCTGACAGGAAGCTGCAATGTTAATTGTGGTTGTAAAATACATGAATACGAGCCAGTCTGTGGATCGGATGGAATCACATACTTCAACCCGTGCCTGGCTGGCTGTGTTAACAGCGGTAATCTTACCACCGGGGTGAGTAGAAGCTGTAAGTCCCTCTTTTAGTGTAAATCTGGCATCATGACACAAGTGATGGGACCCGCCACCCCACTTTGCCGCACGCACCCGTGATGACTTCACTTTCCCTCATTCACGAGGTTCCAAATAGACATCCAAGGACCTCTGGGAAAACAACCCACGAGAGGCAAATCATGTGGGCCTCTCACTTTGTCAGGGATGCTGGGAGGATCTGGGTGTAGAGTTCTGGTCCTCATCAGCCGGCTCCTACTTTACGGTCCATGCCAACTCAGAGAAACTTGATAAGCTCGAATTCCAGGCTTCCCATTTGTTCCTCTCTTTGTAATGGATTTGAAGGTCAAGGTGACCACAGTTGGTGCTGAAAGAAAAGAGACTGGAGACGGTGGAGGCTGGTTCTCTAAGTGGTGTCTGTGGAGATCGGTGATGCCCATTTTTCATAAGACTATCCTTCAGCTCACCACCCACCCCTTAACTTTCAGAGTAAAGATATTTCTGTCAGCTGAAGAATAGTCTATTTTGAGAATTCTCTTCCCTGTGAATTATAAATAGGCTTTAATACTGTGGGAGAAGGTTTTAATATTCTACTCTATTCTTTACTGAGCTCAATTTGGCTGTTGGCGTGAGAACAGATAGGAGGCGATTGCCCCAATTTAAAGGTTAAAACGCATTTGCTTCTTCTGTGCGATTCTAGAGACTGTAGCATTGATCTAGAGTTCAGGGGTGCTACTTTTGTTTTCTGAGTTTGGAACTAGAGGGCGGATTGGAAATTACTATTGCTGGTTCCCTATGACACAGCTGGTAAGCTCCTGTGTGTGACCCTACTGAGGTCAGGAGATTTGTTTCTTTGATGCAAGGCAGTAAGTGAGGACTCTTAGATACAGTATTTCATCATAAAGACTAGAAGTCCTTCCTGTCTAAATGGCCAACCTCTTCTTAAGACTGTCTTAAGCAGTCACCATGAAAACTAGTTCAACCAATTTCCACTTGGTAAAAAGTAACATAATAGGCAAAAAATTAATTGGCAGTTAAGTATTTATTAGGGTTTTTTGGCATTAGGTCAGTAACATCAACGGGAGTTTTGATTTCATCATGTGTTTGTGTTCGGTAAAAGTTTGGGGAGTTACTGGAGAAGATTTGGTGTCCTTTGCGCCTCTGTCTTCAGTGCCCTCTAAGGGCATGCCGTACATAAGTAGACATCTGTTGGGAAAAACAAACAAGTGATGTTAGGCATAGCAGGTGTTTTGGACAGCTGGAGTCTGTCCGAGTCCAGAGCACTGGGCCGAGGTTACAGTTCAGACTGAAAGTGATGAACATTCCATTCACCCACATGGATGTCCCCCCGGCCTGTTGAAGGGACTGAAAGGGATTGAAACTGGAATAGCTAATGGGAAGTTCATCATCATTGGTACCAAAGCCATCATCCCTAGGCCATAAAACTTTGAATGTTTTGAATGTTTTGAAGCCAGCATGCTTTGGTTAGGACTTTAGAAGTTTGTTTTAGGACTCATGTGTGCTAGGGCACTCTGGTGAGCGCAGATAAAGCACAATCTGGCTTCTGCTTTTTTAACTGGAGAGTCTACAACTGAAGCCGTGTGTGTTTATGACAGCAAATGGGCACCTGGTGTGTAAATGGCACAGGACTGCGAGTTTGAAGCTTCTTAGGAAGTTTAGGCTTTAACAGCCTGACTAGCAGGTTTTGATAGTATTAAGACAAACACTGCCACTATACTGCTGTCATTAAGTAACAAACTGTGAAATAGTTTGCATTCTTTAAAATTCTATAGTTATTTCTGAGCATTTTTATTTAACTTCGACAATATCCCAATGCCAGGTTTCTTTTTTTTTTTTTTCTTTTGATTGGCATGCCACTTATCTTTATTTGCTGTTCAGGTTCGGAATTACACGGAGTGCACCTGTGTCCAGAGTCGACAAGTGATCACGCCGCCCACGGTGGGACAGCGCAGCCAGGTCCGAGTGGTCATTGTGAAAACCTATCTCAACGAGAACGGCTATGCTGTGTCGGGGAAGTGTAAACGCACTTGCAATACCCTCATCCCCTTCCTGGTGTTCCTTTTCATAGTTACCTTCATCACGGCATGTGCCCAACCGTCAGCCATCATCGTGACACTCAGGTAAGAACCGAAACCACAAGCGCTGTAGAGAGCTGACTGCAGGGGACAGTCAGCAAATCAGAGGATAGTAAGGGTAGCAAGCAAGAGGGTGCCCCACACTTCCCCCTGGGCCTAAGGGAGAGATTTCTACATAAGAGAGAGAAGAAGGTAGCTGAAACATTGCCTCTTCTAGATTTGCCTTTTTTTCAGCTGGGCACTGTTCTTATTATTCATCAAACTTTCTCTCCAGTGCTTTTAGTGTCTGCTGTCTTTTTGCTGTGAAGTTTGACAACGTGAGTTGAAAGCCTCCTCTGTTAGCTTCAGGAAGCCAGACCCTCAAAGAGGGTAGAAATGCTTTGGCAAAGTGACTAGATCGTAAATATTGCAAAGGGTGTTATCTCCGGCCTCATGGATAGTTAATACTGCACCTCTGGGATCAGTGAGGAATTATGCTGGGCTTGCACTTCAAAATGCTGAGCTCATTAATTTTACTATTGTATAAAGTCCTGGAGCTGAATCAAGGACAGCACAGACTTGGAAATCTGAGCTTCCAGTTGGGCAGGCTGCACTTTCGTTGCTGTGTCGTATATTCTGGCTGCCCCCCCCCCCCCGATACCCCCCCCCCCCAGGAGAGGACATGTTGAGGACAAGGACTTTTGTGCTGTTGCATTCAGATCAATTTGTTTTTACTTGCATTAAAGGCTGTGGTGGGCAGAGATAGGAAAGGACACTGTGGTGAATCCTGAAGTTAGAGGGGGGCAGGGATGCAATGACAGCATGAGGAAGGGAGTCCAATCTTGCTCTTCTTTCTGGTTCTTCCAACTCCACAATACCAGACAACTATCCAGAAGCATCGTGCTGGCTGACAGTGGGTGGCCTGTATCTCACACAGATTCTGTCTTCTTTCTCATTGGACACTGAGATAGACATTTTCCGAATGGAAGAAAGCATGCCACGGAAGGCCTTCTGGTTTATTCATTCTCAGTAGATACTGATGGAGTAACTATGTATGCAGAGCTGGCAAATTCCTAGGAGACAGATAATATGAGGAAAAGACAGCACTGGAAAAATTTTCCACTCCATGCCTAGATCTTGTGTGTATGAGATAAAAAAGGATAAAGTACTTCATCGTGTAAAAATGTTGTGGCCTGTTAGTAAATTTACTTACCTGAAGCATCTCATTATTTTCCCACTATAATTCTTGAAGAAATATTAAGTAGACTATCTAAAGGCCACCTTACTTTACAGATGGTCAGAAGTATTCAAGCATGGCAATTTATGAGTTAGCTTCTAACACCAAATCTCTGAAGAGGAGTCTTTTAATCTCTGCTAATTGCAAAATCAATAGGTTCCTATCTTTCCACCACAGGGGGATAACTTAGAAAATCAATTTTAGGAGGAGAATATGGCTTGGAGAAGCTTGTTCTTCCTCTGGCCTTTCATGTACGTTTGTGCATGTGCACAAATGCCTGTAATTTCTGTTTTTACTTTGTCTTAGTTAGGATCTCTTTTGCAATGAAACACCATGACCATCAAGTTTCCGAGCAGAGGGTTTACTGGGCTTCCACTTCTGCATTATAGGCCATTGATGAAAGGAGTCAGGACAGGAACTCAAACAGGGCAGAAACCTGAAGGCAGGGGCTGATGCAAAATCTGCTTACTGGCTTGTTCCTCATAACTTGCTCAGCCTGCTTCCTTATAGAATCCAGAACCACCAGCCCAGGAGTGGTACCATCCACAATGGGATGGGCCCTCCCCATCAGTCACTAACTAAAATGTCTTACAGCCAGATCTTATGGAAGCATTTTATTAATTGAGATTGCCTCCTTTTAGATAATTCTAGCTTGTGTCAAGTGGACATAAAACTAGCCAAAACATACTTTTTCCCCCTCCAATCTTGGAGGACTTAGAATGATTTTTATTGGATGCACCTTCAATTCTGCAACATTCTGACGGAAAGAGAATGAGATGCTTAGGATAAATTTTTAGTTTTTTTTGGTTCTTAGCAGATAGATTTGGGGAGCTCATTTAAAGGAGCTTCCCCCTACTTCAGCCAAGAGCCTTGGTGCTTCCCCAAAGGAGGGGGACACAGCTTTAATCAGTGTCTGGTGGAGACATCTCTAGCCTGTGATTTACTAAGGGAAGGGAATCTTGTTTGGTGATTGCTAATAAATTCTAGTGGATGAAATACGTTGGGAAAGTATCTGATTAGTTTTTATGTTTCTGCCTAAGACAGGCTTGATTTGATAGGCTTTTTTTTTTTTTTTTTTTTTTTTTTGAGCCAGTGTTTTAAACTCTTTTTCCTTCTCCTCCCACTAGGTCCGTGGAAGATGAGGAAAGGCCCTTTGCTCTCGGAATGCAGTTTGTTTTGTTGCGAACACTTGGTATGTCCCTGAATTCCCAAGTAAGCCCTTAATTCCTCTTTGCAGCAAGTCCTTTAAAAACACAAGTTGAGTCCCTTAGTACCATTGGTAGTAGAATGTGACAGGTTTGTGGTTTAGAAGACACTTCCTCATTTTTGGATTTGAACTTTTAGCTATAAGTCCCACGGGTGAAACAAAAGAAAATGATTTTAGGTTAGTTTCATTTTGACTCGGAATACAGAATACAACGTTTTCAAAATTCCACCCAGAGTTTTATACTGTAAGAAATCGAAATCAAGAAATTTGTAATGAGTTTGTTATCCTGGCTTTTAGGTCTCTGGACTCAGCCTTTCGACAGCAATGTGAGAGAAACTGGGGTTCGTGTTACTTGTGATACTTTCAGCTTCTTCCCGTTTTAGGGTAATGCTATTGGGTCGATTGAAGAAGGCACCCGTAGAGCTTTCTGAGGCAAAGATCTTAAAAAGGCATAAAAGAAGGACCGCAAAGGTACATACACAGAGGCTTCACACACCATGAAGGAAAGCCCCGTGTCTCAGTGTGAACAGAGGATAATGGTGAAACACATCTCTCCTCGAAGGCTAGGGCCCCTGAGTGGGAAGTGCCTGGGAGGCTGCCCTGACCACTCACACTGCCCGATGGGTTTTGACCCTCCATCAATTGACCTCCTCAAGTTCATTTTCCCTTAAGTGCCATGCTGTTATTTTCTTCAGCGCTGTTTCCCTTGACAAATCAGTACCATTGTCCATGGGACCAAGGGGAAAAAACTGGTTTGTTTTTAAGTCACGTTTCAGGTTTGAAGGGTGAAATAGCTTGAAATGCCACCTTTCTCTCTTCTGAAGCGTTCACACCCCTGGAATTCTGTTTGCAGTGAGCATGCGTTGATGACCCTGAGTTCAAAGCTGAGTACTTTCAATAACCTCCAGCCCGAAAAAAGCCCCCAGCTGTGGCTTGTCTCTGGTGTCAATAAGGCTTTAAAGGCTTTTGAAGATTCTCTTGTTAAGAGAGTGCTGGGTATGAGAGAATTCAGACACAGGTGCACACAGTTAAGAATTATGCTTTGTGCTCCTTTTGTTGTTGTTTAGGGTTTTGTATTTCTTTATCTATTTTTAACTGTGTGTAGCACTCACACAGATGGGCCTGGAATTTCCTAAGGACATACTTATGGTGGTGTTGAGATTACAGGTGTTCATTACATGCCCAGCTAAAAAAAATATTTTCAAAGACAGAAGTTTGTCAACTAAAGCGATGACTGCATTGAAAAAGTCAGTTTTTTTCCCTAAAAAAAAAAAAAAATGTCCTCATTTTGGCTCTGTTTTTTTCTGAGGGAAGTTGGGTTATTTGACATGAATTTTGTGGTACAGGGGAGCCATTTGCAGACCCATCAGTAAGCCAGGAAAGAAATCTACCTGGCGCTGTGACTCAGCTCAGTTTTGTCCTTGTTTATATTGTGTGTGCGGAGGTGTAGAGAGGCTAACCATCCAAATTTGATTCTCCCCAACTTGCAAAACAAAAGACTTCTCAGTCCTTTAAGAAAGTTACCATTTAATCTTACAACTAGACTTCTTTTAAAGATTTATTTTTACCTATGTGTATTCATGTGTGTCTGTGTGTAGATGTTTGATGGGAATACAGGTGTGTGAGAGGCTGGAGGTAATGGATACCTTGGAGCAGGAATGAGTGTGGTCGTGAGCCATCTATGTGGGTCCTGGGAACCTACTTATAACTCAAGAAAACCAACCAATTCCTCTAACCACTGAGCAACCTCTCCAGTCCTAGACCTTATTTTCAATAAGTACAAATTATTTCGCAAAGTCCCATTTGCAGACTCATGAGCTGTTAGATGTCTTTTTTTTTTTTTTTTTTAATTTCATCCCTCTTACTTTCCTTCCCTCCCTTCCTTCTCTGCTTTAGCCCATCCAGGCCTCACCTCTGTGTCCTGTGCATTCGTAGACTGTTAGAAAAGGTCTTAGGAGGCAAAGCACAAAATGGAGTAGGCTCTGTATCAAGGAGTGTATGGGGTGACAAATGGCAAAGACATTAAGCAAATGCTCTTCATCAGTTGATAAAGTGGAGGCCCATACAAGACACAGTGGCAGCAGAGTGGTGTCCCGGAGATGCAGGGACTGAAAGGAATGGGTGCGAGCCAGGTAAATGAGTTAGCGGTAGGGGTACGTTTTTGGCAAAGGCTGTGTGATGGGCTCTTTATCTAGTATAACTTGTTTCCTTGTGGAACTGGACGAGATGTCTGTTACACACAGCCCATACAACAGAGCTCCTGCTGCTCCTGTCCTTCAGAGTTGGAGGCCATGATTATCGCCACACCCCAGGGACCATTGCACAGTTACCATTTGAAGAGGGTCTGGTCAGCTGCAGTGGGGTCTGAGTGTCCTATAGCAACCTAACAGGCTCCTTCAAGGACCTCTGCTCTGAAGAGGTGGGTCTCTTCACCGAGCTACAGGGAAGAATTTCAGCACGAGTCATAAGAAGTTCTGTGGCATTTATTAAGAAGATACTTAATCATACTTGAGCACGGCCTGTGCTAGTGGGGAGGCGCTCAGGACAAAGACAGTACACACTCATGTGTAATCCTGGCCCTCTTAGGAGAGCCGCAGCCATATATTCTGTTTTGGTGGCTGCTGAACTTTGTTTAGGGAGCCTCTAAGAAACATTAAATTCATTTTTTCGGTAAATGAAATCAGGTGGTGGTTTTGGAGTTCGCTGGGTAGTTGAAAACTCTTACAATACTAGATCACCATGGAGGTGAAAACATCTTTTGACCATAAACGAGATCATGATCTTGTCAGTGACATTCTCAAAAACAAAAAAATTACAGGTATATAGCTAAGAAAGGGGGAGAGGTCCTTTACATAGGTCTTTTGCATGATCTACTACTATTTTATCATTCCTTTTCTGAAACACCTCTATAAAAAGGAATGTTGTCTTTAAGCAGACAGTTTTTACAGTGTATTTTGTTACTGATCCAGAGATTGTGTGTGTGTGTGTTGCTACTGATGGTGGGGGACTTGTGTTGAGGCCAGAGGTTGACATTTGGACATCTCCCTCATTTGTTTCTCTACTTTATTATTTATTTATATATGGGTTGTTTCAGAGTCTTACCACATGGTTCTGCCTGGCCTGAAACCCCCTATGTAGACCAGGCTGGTTTTGCGCTCACAGAGCTCTTCCTGCCTTTACCTCCGGAGTGCTGGGATTAAAGACACGCACCTGCACTCCTGGCTCTACCTTAGTTTTCGAGACAAGGTCTTCCTGAGCCTGGACTAGTCTGACTGTTTTGGCTGTACTGGCAGGCCAGGGAACCCCCAGGGATCCACTGTCTCTTCCTTAGGCTCTGGGGTTGCAGGCACACGCTGTCATGACCAGCTCTTTTTCATGTGGGTTCTAGAAACCTGAGTTCTGGTCCTTGTGGACACACATCAAGAAGTGTACCCACTGAGACACCTCCCAACCATTTGTGCTCAAATTCTTGACTCTCAGCTTCAAGAGACTTAGACCAGACTCAAGGATGAGGGGCCTTTCTCTGTTCCAGTGCTTCCTTAACATTCCCTGACTTCCTGTGCTGCTCCAACCTGACTTAAGGGGGCCAAAATCTGACTTTAAGTTTGATTTTAAGGCTTTTGTGCTGGCACTTTTGGCAATAGACAGTTCTTCCAACTCTACTAAAGTCTCACTGTAAACACTTTATCAAAAGTGTCCAGTGTAAGGACTTGGTGCCCACAGATAGCAGTAGCTATTTTTTTTGTTTTGTTTTAATTAAATTTTTTTTTATATTACTTACAGTTTATTCACTTTGAATCCCAGCTGTAGCCCCCTCCCTCATTCCTTCCCAACTCCCTCATCTCCTCCCATGCCCCTCTCCAAGTCCACTGATAGGGGAGGTCCTCCTTCCCTTCCCTCTGACCCTAGCTTATCAGGTCTCATCAGGACTGGCTACATTGTCCTCCTCTGTGGCCTGGTAGGGCTGCTCCCTCATGAGGGGTAGGTGGTCAAAGAGCCAGCCACTGAGTTCATGTCAGAGACAGTCCCTGTTCCCCTTACTAGGGAATTCAGCAGTAGCTATTTTTATTAACCTAAAATGCACTAAGACATTCCAAGTGGAAGATGCTAAGTCTTTGCCAGGTAAATTGTGATTAGATGAAAATGTCTTTCAGGAGATTCAATTAAGCCAAAATCATTCTCTTGACATCTGATAAACAAGGACCTTGCTGATTGCAAATCTGTGTTCTCTTGTGGGATGTGCTATATCCTGTGTTTCTCTTTCTCTCCATGACTGCAGCTTACATTCCTACTCCGATTTACTTTGGAGCCGTGATTGACACCACCTGTATGCTCTGGCAGCAGGAATGTGGCGTGCAGGGCTCTTGCTGGGAATACAACGTGACGTCCTTTCGTTTTGTCTACTTCGGTTTGGCGGCTGGCCTCAAATTTGTTGGCTTTATTTTTATCTTCCTGGCCTGGTACTCGATCAAATACAAAGAGGATGAATTGCAGAGGCGGAGGCGTAGAGAGTTCCCGCTGAGCACTGTGAGTGAACTAGTGGGCCAGCCCAACAAAGCGGAGAAATATGCCCGGACTACATCATGCCCAGCCTTCAGCACCCAGGGGGAACTCCATGAAGAGACTGCTCTGCAAAAGGGATTTCCATGCACCACACAGACATACCCTGGGCCTTTCTCAGAAGCAATAAGTCCCTCGGCAGACCCTGGGCTGGACGTGAGCCCTGACGCTGCTGCTCTGTAGTGTCCCTGCTGAAGCCCGGAAAAGAGAGACGTGTTCTGTTGGTTGAGTTGAATATGGCGACTTGAGAAACACCTGTGCCTTCTTTCTTTCTTTTTTTTAAACCTCCACAGACACAATCCTCAAACCAACAAAACTCAGTACACACAGCCACTGTTGGCTGAGGGCTGGATACCTCAACAAGACTGAGAGCCTTTCCCCTCTTTTCTCCAGGGAGGAGCTTAGGTTGATCTGTTGTCACTTCTGCTAGGTTCATTTAATGCTCACGCGCCTGAGGTCCATGGCGAATCATGGGAAAGGCTATGATCACACATATCATTAGCATAAGTCAGGGTCTTCAGATTTGAACACCTACTATGTTTTCAGATTTGAACACCTACTGTGAGTTCTGCTGCAAAGCACAACTGAATTTGCCTCAACTATGCAATTTGATTAGAAATACGAAAATATCGTGTGTCCCTTTTGGCTTTCAGAGAGTAAAGAAGAAATGGTTTTGATAAGCAGAAGCTGAATGTTCTCTAAAGCACTGTTAGCATTTTAAGCCATAGCAGACTTATCAATCAGGTAGAAATTTTCAAATGCTTCAAGGAACTGCATACCACAATGTAATGAATGATTACAGGATTTCCTAAGTTATATTTTCTCTTAGTCTCTTTACTCCATCATAAGGTAGATCAAGAGGCTGCTTGAATCATACATCTGATAGCTTGAATATATAAACCATAGTATTCTTTCATAAGGGGCTTTAAAACTAGTGTGCTAAACAATATGGCTAGAAGCTGTAATTTGAGATGTATAATAAGGAAGGGAACGATGACTTTCTCATTTAAGGAAATGGCTGTCAAAATTCTTTCAACTCTTAAGGAGTGGCTAAAAGAAGCTATGAATTACTACTACATTCAAAGTAGTTGATAAAGAAATTGCCAAAGTAGTATTGAGTCTCAAATGGGGAATTTCATTTATATCTTCAGCATACTGGCAATTCTCTACTGATTTTTTTTTTTTTTTCTGTATAGAAAATGACTATTGTTGGTTGCTTCAGAAAATGGGCAGTTCAGTCAGGAAAGCTGTACCTGGGATATGAAAATCACTGCATAGGAAATGGGAAATTTGTCAGCTGAACACAGACTATGATCATACTTGGAGTAACAGTTGAGATTGCTAAAGCAAACTAGTCTACCATACTGAATTCTGCGTTCTCAGAGCTAGCATCATTTTGCAGTGCCCTTCGCATTCCTGTTCTTTTAGCCTTCCTGCAGTGATTCTGAGAGTTTCCTTCCTAAAGACACCTCGGGTCCATTGATAGTTGTTCAGCATTGTCATTTGGCTTCGGCACTTCCCAGTATGCTTTCTGTATCGTTCTTAAGATAGAGGCCTCTCGGCAGATTTTGTGCACTGACAGTTGGTAACTCATGATCTGGCTGCAACGGACCAAAAGGTCCAATGCTCCATGAGATTGAAGCCTCTCTGTCAAGGAACTCACATTATGTAAGGTGAAATATTTCCTCATCTAGAAGAGAGATGGTGGGCAGAACGGACCACGAGTCAGACACCTATGTTTGTGGCAGGCCACACAGGTAGAATCATGGAGCTGTTCCTGGGTATTGAATTGATTTCCTGTCTGTGTAGGAAGGCCTAGTCAAGTAGATTTTCTGGGTGCATGCAGTGTATGGAGGAGGCATTTGCTGTTGGACCGGTAGAGCTACTGCTCAGGTGACAGTAACTTTGACCCCTGGGCTTGGCTATCAAGGAAGTAGGGTCAACACTAGATGGTGCTGGGTCAGACTTTGTCCAGCATAACAACCATGAAAGGTTTTCATGAAGTCATGCAGATTAGCCCAGGCTGTACTCTAGGGACCCCGTCCCTGTTTGCCCTCCCTCCGTGGGGGTCACAGTCCTTTAGAAGCAATAGTTTCCTGTCAGAGTCCTTTAGAAGCAATAGTTTCCTATGGTGTTCATCTCAGCTGTGTATTTGTGGAGAGGTGGTGCTTTCTTAACTTTTCTGTGAGAATGAAGCTATTTTACCCTGAGACTTCCAGTCCTGTTTTGGTACTAAGATTGATGACCTCACCTGGGGTAGTTAGAAAGCGTCTGGTCACTTTCTCTACCTTGAGTTCAGTTCAGTAGTTGCTGACTGGGTACCAGTTTATGTGTTGATACCATTCACCGCTCCATGAAATCCTTTGGAACTCAAAGACATTGACCTGGGATGAGCACTACCATATGTGAATAGTAGTTCCAAGTATTCTGACTAGCAGGTGTACTGTTAATGTGCCGTTTTGGATGTAGAGTAAGTAGTGAAAGGCATGAGGGAATGAAGTGCTGGACTACATAACAGTTAAGGATTGCTCCCCAAATCTTTTAGGCTCTGGTAGCATCATCAGAATATTCCATAGCCAGTGTGTGACTACTTTTTAGGTAGCACCGTTCAATTGTATATATAGAAGGGGTCTTCTGTTTCTTGTAAAGTGGTTGTGTTCCTTATAGTCACAGCTCCTGACAGAAATTTTAATTGCTCTCCGTGCATAGGCTTTGAATTATTTGTCTTGACAAAAAGGATGAGTTGTTCTTGTATCATCTCTATAAACGAGTGTGTTGTTCGGCTTCAGCATGCAAATGTAATGCCCAGCTCATTGACCTAGAATCTCCCAGTTGCTGAGGGAGGAGGGTGTTGGAGAACATTCTTCTGGTTTTCTTCTTTACTATGATGTTCTTGTTCCTTGGAGGTGGAGTTAAGGTCTGAAAACACTCAAAAGTCATTTGGAACACAATGTGGGATGAGGAGAAAGGAGACAGTTTAGCGTTTGGTGTGGTGACTTTTTGCAGAATGGTTTGCCAACATTCGACACCCATTGCATTTCTCCGTTTAAGGGCGTGTAAACACTTTTTTTTTCCTTCAGTGGTGCTGGTTTGAGCTCAGAACCTTGCATATGGACCTTAAGCACATGCTCTCCCTAAGCAGCACTCTAGCCTTCTCTCTGGAACAGATTTTTGTTTGTTTTCTAAACAGATTTGAACCTGAGGCTCAGAAAGTTAAAGCCAGTTGTCTAGGTTGGTGCAGAGCAGTAGCGACAGGGCTGAGATAGGTCCCTCTCGCCAAGTCGTTCTTAATACAGTTCACAGTCAGCAAAGGCAAAATGTCCGCTGTAAAATAGGTTAGCACACATCACTTTTTGATGCATTATTGTTTTTGAAGAATAGAGGCATTCTTCAAAATAGAGACATTTCCTTGTGTAAATAGAAAACAGTGTAATCTGTACCTGTGGGAGCCATCCACACTTCATGTCCAACTAGAATTTTTTTTCAAAGGAAATTTTATTTATATAGCCAAGTATAATATTAAAATCATTTATTATATCTTACCTCAAATGTTTATTTATGGATTGAGTTTAATTCAGAGTACATCCAGTTTTGATATTACTTAGGATCTTAGCAGAATTTCCTGAAGTGAAATTTTATGGGGGGGGAGATTAGTTCTGATTGGTTGTATCTGAGCTTTGGGAGCTTCAGGTGTGTTATTTATTTATTTTTCTCCCATCAGTAGATTAGTCTTTCTGCTCACTTGTAGACAACTGAGTTTTCAGATTCTTAATGAAGGCTTAAAAAGAACATAGGAAATATACGCCAAGCCTCAAACCCCATCTGCCACCTCAAGTCTTGCACTCAGGGAAGCCAGTACCCACAGGAGTTGCTAGAACAGAGCTGGGCTCCTGAGGGTCTCAGAAATCCTACATTTCACCAACCATCCAAAATTTTTGTTCGGTCCACAATTCTGGCTCACAGTCTTTAGTGAACTTACACCCAGAAAGTGTCTTTTGATTGTTTGTTTGTTTTGCTTTGCTTTGCTTTGTTTTCTGAGGCTGCTTTGCAGAACCCTGTGTGCACCAAGGGACAGCAGGAGAATATGGAGGGACCCAAAACTCCTTTGAGAACGCTCTCATTAGCTCTGTAGCAAGGCACGCACTTGCCTAAGGTGCTAGCTGATAATACCTTGTGACTCTGTGTGTGTGTGTGCATGTGTGTGTGTGTGTGTGTGTGTGTGTGTGTCCTAGAGGTACAGAATGCGAAGATAATTGCTGCTGCATAGGTACATGCAGAGTAGCAGAGAGAAATCCTAATACTGCAACCCCCAAAATATTCTGGAAGCCAGACTCGATAATTCTGTTCTCCAGACTTGTGAGTAAGTCTTTCTATGTCTGTGTTCTCTCTTCCACAGCAAGGAAGGGTGTGGCTGGCAGGTGAGGCTAGTGGCCTGGTGCACTTTATCATTTCGGTCTGCTTTCATCTCATCTTTTAGTAGTCCTTAGTCTACTGTACGGTTGAAAGCAGAGAAGATGTTGTCTGTCCCAGACTTCCTGTTGCATTGCAACCAAATTTGTGTCTGTCTGAAGAGGTTTGATTGAAGCAATTCATCTTTACTCAGCCTTAAGGAGGGTCAGATGTGACCAGAAGCTCACCTTACCACTGTTGGCTTTTTGGCAACATTAAAAATAAAATGCCTCGGTGCTAAAGTATTTATAGACACATGTCCCTCTCTGAATTCAGTGTTTCAATGACAAGGGGCTGCGTGTGCTTTGTGTTTGAAAACCTAGGGATTTTCCCAGAGAACAAGCCCCTTGACTCTCATTTTCATAATCCAGAAACTCTACACTGTAAAAATGAGAAGTGTCCGGGAGAATACTTTTCTGTGGAAAAGTCAGTGCTTTTGATATTTAGTTTAGCAACAATAAACAGATGCTAAAAATGGTTTCTAGAGAGATAGAAATATGTTCAGATAATCTTATATCTTCTCCAGAAGGCTTCAAGCCCTGCCGAGCTGCTTTTAAGTGCCAGGATCTGTTGCTGTCATCTTTTACTGGTACTTTACTGTACATGTCGAAAGTGAGGAAGCAAATGCTGAAAAGTAAAGAAATGTAAAGTAAAGTAAAGTAAGGGTAACACTTGACAGTGGGCTTTTTTTTTTTTTTTTTTTCTTAAAATATATACCTCTATCCCAAACCCAAATGTTAATCTAGGAGCATGAAGCCCAAGGTTAGCCTTTAACTTTGTAGTGTAAAGAAATGTGAAAATGTGTCAAACTGGCGTTAGGATAAGTGTGTGTGTGTGTGTGTATGTGTGTGTGTGTATGTGTGTCTGAGTCTGTACACCTATGTGTCTGCGTGTTTCTTTATAGAGGCATGTTTGTGATGAAAGGCTGATTTGAGTTATTATCTAGAGTTTGATTTTGTGGGGTTTTTTTTTAGGACAAATATTTATTTGGAGATAATGATAATGTAATGTAAGGGGTGTGTGACTTATTTCTTTATGTTTAATGAACCTGATTGTCAAAGGACTAATAAACCTGGGTTTACAACATCATGAATACTTGATCACCGAAAATTAAGGAAAAAAGTTGAAAAAATAATAAAGTGTGTTGAACTGAAATTAAGTTGTCTTTAGGTTTCTTGCTTACTGGAGTGAAGGAATGGCATCAGAATGATGCACAAATCCGCTCCTTGCCTGCGTGCTGGCTGTATCCAGAGGCAGAATGTTCTGTGTAGAAACCGTTATGACCACAGTTTAAAGAGCTCACTGTAGCACATATTTCATGAACTTCCTGAGAGAATGCTTGTAGGTAGTTTGACATGTGTTCAAATTCGAAAGACTTTTAGACCGGGGAACCCTGTCCTCAGTGTGGCTTGATAAACGACGCTTACTCACTCCTCTCCGAGGCTTCACAGCATGCAGATCTAATTCTCATTCACCCTGCGAGTAAGTGTAGCATGGCTGTGCTGTGCAGAGTCCCCCGGGGATGGAGAGACAGAAGGCCCCAGCTACCCCATGAGGAACTTTTATTGCTGCTCACAGATGCTGGGTTAAGGCGAGAAGAGTCGGAAGGATGGCTCACCCGGAAGTAACACCGTCAATGGACTGTGTCACTGGCCTAGTTAGTCCCATGGGTTTGGCTAGCTTCTTGGGCTCCAGAGGAGCAGGTGGGAGCAGAGGGGAGCATCTTGGGCCTATTGTTACCACAGAGTTGGCTGTGCTGGGCGGTTCCCAAAGGCCCTTCTACAGAATGTTAGAGGCTGTTCCTCATGCCCATTAAACATCCTCTCCTCATCCTTCCCTGCCTCACGCCCCTCCCAGCCTCTCCACATCCCCCATGCGGAGGCTTTTCCCAGATCAAAACGTTCAGCTTCCACCTAGGAGAGGGAGTGTGAGCTGGTTACCTCTCGGTGTCTGACACACGATTACACTTGACATCCTGTCCTCCGGGTCCAGCTGGATACGGGGTTTTCCTGCCTCTCCCGACAAACAAGAGTTTTCCAAGCGCGCTGGCATCCGAAACCTCTGGATGAAGAGGCAGGAGGAGGTGAAAGGGAGGTGGAAATAGCAGCATGAGTCATGGGCTGAAGACCAGGGTGGATATATTTAGTCTGCTTTGAGCACTCTTTCTGGAAAGAAGACGGTTGTTCCATTTCCCATCTCCCATGCCCCCACACACCTCATGGCACAGGGAAAAGGTCAGAACGGTCCTAAATGCGTGTGTGATTGGTATACTCGTGAGTGTATGTGTGACTGGGAGATCCATCCTTCCTTCCTGCCATTGCACATTCACTGGGAAAACCATTCACGGCACAAAAGTGGATGCCTCACTCTTAAGCTAGTAAATGTGAACCAGAATAAAAAAGATTGGCTTCCACTGGGTTTCCTAAGCCCTCCTACCAGAGACCTTCCCAGACTCTCAGGGTCAGAATCTGTACCTTCCCTCCCTCCCCTCCCCGACCTGCAGGCCCAACAAAGCTGGTTCAAGGATTGGGTAGAACCGGTTTGATGCTGGAAGATTTTTAGCAGCTGTTCAAAATGGCCATGGTGTGTAGAGTAAAGAAACAGGATTTCTCCCTGACTGCTTACATTTCCTGTAACCCAAATACACACACACACACACACACACACACACACACACACACACACACACACACACACACACGGAGGGGGGTGCTTTAAGAAATGAGCACTGTCCCCAGAGGTGGTGCAGATGCGGCTGCTGTGTCACATGTGTGGCAGTGGGTAACAGAGAGGAGAGAGGCTACGCCTATGCTCCGTGTTCTGACCTCTGAACATCTCTTTAGTAGCCTAACACTCCGTGAAAAAAGTGAGCCTAAGAGAACCCCAGTCCAGCCCAGTGCAGTTCCGGACTGGCTGCCAGGGGACCAAAACATATGTTCTTGTCAAATACAGGAGAGCAAGCACAGTTACTTTAGAAAAAACTTTGCCCTGGATGGAAGATGCTTTTAGCTGTGCTCAAGCGCCATCTAGTGTTCATTGTGGAAAGCAGCTGCTCCACTTCCCTGCTGACTTCAGAGAATGCTGGCCCCGACCTGGGAAGTCTAGTTTTCTTCTGCTGCTAGAAAACTCTACTAGAATCAAACTGGTTCCGCTCCCTCTCTGAACCGGCTTTGTCGGGTTTGTGGAGTGAAGAGAGGAGGGAGGGTACAGATTCTGAACCTGGAAGTTCCCTGGTTTGAGGACTAGGAAAGCTGGTAAAAAGCAGTATTTTTGGTCACAGTTCATGTGTCGGCTTGACAGCCCTTAGCTTGTTGCCTCTGTGTGATGTCTCTAACAGCAAGGGTCTGGTTTTTAAAGGTCCGTCTCTCCATTTGCTTTGTACAGCTTCATATGTTTCTTGAAGGCCCAAGATACTGTGCTGGCAAAGTCCTCAGCAGCACAGGGAAGAGAAAGACTAGCTCCCTAGAACAATGGGCGAGGTCACAGTAGGGTGCTTCTTCAGTGTGGGATGGGCTGGGAATTGGGAGAAGCCATGGTTAGTCCTTCGAGGACAACTGTAGCTCCTAACAGCGGCTTTGTGGGTCAAAGGGCCACGAAAACTCAGGGTGGAGCACATGATATTTTGTTTGGGGATCTTGCTTGCCATCCAAGGATGTGTTGTCTGGTAAAATAGACTCTGGAAATCCCCAAAAAAATTCAACTCCATTGAGAACTTGAACAGTGGCCAAACCCCCAGCCCTGCCCACTACACTACCCCTTCTAGAGAAGACCAAGATGGCCTCAGGTATAGTTTGAAAATGGTGGTGTGTTGACAGCTCTCAGGAATAGCAGGAGCTGGGATGGGTCTTTGGAGGTCACAGATGCTCAGGGGGGAAAGAAAGCACACATGCTGAGGAGTTGCCATTGTTAATTAAAAGCCTTTGTTTCTGTAAATAGTTGTCTGAGAGAGGTTTGTGGGGGCTTCCTAACCTCACAAAAGTTAGAGGGTTCAAAATGATTTTACGCTGGTTCTTTTGTTCATTTCCTCAGTCTCACCATGAAGTTGAGGAAGACCTTGGGATTCTACTCCTCCTGCCTCCACCTCCAAGTGGAGGTGGTACATTTTGGGTACCCACTGCCACGGCGTGTGTGCAGCCCTGGAGATTCGCCCCAGAGTTTGTGCATGCTAGCCACACGTTCTGTCATCCGAGCTACCACCTCAGAATGGTTTAGGTCTCTTTGAATGTCACGTTCACTTTTTTTTTTCCTTACCAAATAAGGCTTTATCAAATGGAATCCTACTATGTATTTTTCCCCTTCTCTGACCATGTGTGTGTGCAGTAAATGCTTCTATGACCCACATGTGTCTGCTTAAATGGAAGAAGCATAGAAGAGCTGGTTCACCTCATCTCTGAAGTCCATGGCAAGCAGGGAATGGGCCGTGTTGATCAACAAGATACCCAGGGCAGGCAACCTCTAAGGCTTTGATCTCTTGAAACAGGCTTGAAACATAGCTCTGGAGACACACAGCCTTTTTGCATGATGTAGACTGGATGACTATTTAGCAAATTGTACCCAGAGTTTTCTCGGGATGCCAGCATGTGGCCTAAGCACATTTTACAGAAAAGGAACAAGAAGAAAGGCACACGCTGAAGGTTCTCTGTCATATGTAGAAATGTAAAAAAAAATTGATGGGAAAATAGAATAATGATTATTGAAGACTGGGAAGGTCGCTGAGATGAAGGTGAAGGAGAGATCTGGCAGAACATGAGCTAATGGAACTATCACACAGACCAGACTCCTTTTCGTATATACAACTTGCCTCAGTTTTCAAAAAAGGAAGTGTGGAGCAAAGATGCACTTCTGAACACTATGCCCTTTGACCTTGCTTCCTCTTCATGATGCTATGTATGGACTCCTTAAGGACCAATGGGTAAGTCTTTGAATCTTCACTATTTCCTCCTTTCTCTCTTCTAACCTCTAATCGAGACATTTCATAGATTCTTAATTTCTTACCTGAAGGCCTTTTTAAGAGATTTTCCACACAATGGTTTTAGTGGACAGTTAGGTTTGCCCTGGAGCTCACGGTTCCCTCTAAACTCTTAAGGTGCTGCTCATGGCTGTGTTTTCTTGCTTTTCTTTAGAAAACTACATGTGTGCCGCCGAGGACCATAAAGGGGTTTACAAAGCTCCACAGAGGACTATCAGTGTGGGGCCCCTTGCCCAAAAGTTAATCCGTATTTCAATATAGTGAAGACGAAGTCTTGGGGCCTTCGCAGGTTCTCAGGTGTATACAGAAATGCTGTGCCTCATCCTCCTGGATTGCAAGGAGGCACACTCAGAAAGGCACTAGCCCACAAACGATCTCTAAGACGTGGATTGTGGGGGCAGTGTGACACGCGTGGCTAACGCTCGCTCATGTGAGGTGAGAACTGGACTCAAGCTAACTTGTGACGAATGTGTGGACCGCAAAAGCTGGCTTCAGTTCATTTCTCTGAAACAAGGAAAAAGTTTCAACACCTTTTATTTCAAGAAATGTTGCTTCTAGACTTTCCTGAAGTCAGAATTGTTCTATAAAAGTATCACAGAGTATTACATAGGATTAAAAAAAAAAAACATAGTATGCTTCCTAATACCTTGAAATCTCTTTACAAAGTACATCATTCTAGACCATAAATATGTTTATTCTGTCATTCAGAAGATGGCACCCACATCTGATAAAGCGCTAGTTAGCTTTAACATATGTACAGACTCTATGATAAAGACTTAAAATTACTGAGGATTCAACTATACCACATTAAATTTTCTTGAAAAGTGTTCACTTTAAACACTTAAAGAAAAATATAACTTATCTACATGTTTGAATTCCCTAAAATTAAAAAGAAAGCCACTGTTGAGCTAAACAACAATATCAACAAGATCTTGCGAAACTGAAGAGGACACTGAAAGTTCTCAATGAGGTAATCCTTCAACTGGTCTCTAAAAGTCCAATTGAAATAGGGTTATATCAAGGATACAGATTTTCAAAAGCAGTTTTGAACGATGTCTTTTAGAAAAATCAGAGCTTGGTGACAGTTTTAAAAATAATCAAATAATACAACGTTTATGAAGTTAATCTCCATTCTGGTACATTTAAGGTTTACAGCATTTGTGATTTTAGTTTATTAAAATTGTCTTATAGAAAGTCAAAACTACACATGCTTTCTCAACGCTTAAGCTTATTAACCAAAAGAAGAAAAAAAAAATGATGAAGGTTAAAATAAAATAGGCTTTGTCCTTTTCCTTCTTTCAAGAAGGTAATCAAATTTTAGCAGTGTTAGCATTTAGTAAGCACAAAGAAAGCAGGTAATTTTTGTTTTGTTTATTGCTTTTCACTCATTATTTATTTTTTTTTTACCACCAACATTGTGAGCCATGCCTTTCTGCTAATCGATTTTAGCACGTCGAGGTAAAATACATGCAGTGTTTTCTGGAAAAGCATACATTAAACAATATGTGATCCATACTGTGTGTCATCAATGGAGAGCTATTCTTTTGTCCCGCCTAGGATAAACAGTGTGATTCTGATAAGCCTTTTTTTTTTCTTTTAATAATAACACTATCAACCAAGCAGACACGTATTCCAAACTCAAAGTGCAAAATCATTGATGATGATACTGAAAAATTCCAGTGGTTAGAAATGAATCCCAACTTCGTTACGCAGGCAGGGAGATGTGTTGACAGAGCCACCGAGGGCGTCAAGCTTTTAAAACTTACAAAGGCACGATTCTAGCCATTTTGACTGGATAGACTTTAGTTACGCATGTTTCTACAATATTCAGAAGATAATACTGCTTTAGTACCAAAAAAAAAAAACAAAAAAAAAAACAAAAACAAAGCAACAGAACAGAAATGCCCCCCCCCATCTTCTTGGTGAAATAGTGAATTACAATGAGTCCGTCAGTGCGGGAGCAGTACCTGTGCTTGTGCACAGTGATTTCTACTGTGCCAAGGTACCCAGGGATGCTCAGAATGCTGGGAACCTACGATTGCCACCACTAGTTTGCTAATCAAAACATAGGAAGAAATATCATGCTTAAGCAACTTTGATCTAAGCAGAGGTGAGCGGAGAGGAGGCACTGCCCTCTGGATTTGGTGCCCACTCCTTTGGGCCATTCTTCTCCATTTTCTGTGTGTGGCTGGAATGAAGAGGCTGCTCCTCACTGCGCACATCGGACACCTGATGAGCGGAAGTCCTGTCAGAATGAACGAGAGGATGCAACTGATCTTCGAAAGCATCCTCTTCCGGCTCCACATCCTGGGGATATTTTCGTTGCTGCTGGCTGGTAGGCTGGAGCACCAGCTCTGTCATCCCATTACCACTGATGTTGTCTTCAAGGTGATGGGTCTCCTCCCATCCTGTCTGTTCTTCAGTTTCACTCTTTCTCCAGTGTTCAGAATTCAAATGATTCACTTCTGGAATGTCGTTATTCCATTCAAGTTTTCTCTCTGGACTTAGTGTTGGTCTGGTCAAATGCAGGGTTTGGAGGCTGGCTGGCAAGGTCAAAGGAGGTGTTTCTCCAACCACATGACTCGGGTCTTCGCCTGACTCTGCAGAGGCCATCTCTGCTGGCACCAAGAGCTCAGCAGAGGTGACTGGGAAGCTACCTCTCTGAGCAGCTGGAGTCCCGTTTGCTTTGTTTCGCTCAGAGTGGCTGCTCAGCGGCGCAAACACTCTATGCACAGCTGTCAGGTCATTAGCCCACTCCT
Organism: Psammomys obesus; assembly: GCF_907164565.1. Classification (NCBI taxonomy): domain Eukaryota; kingdom Metazoa; phylum Chordata; class Mammalia; order Rodentia; family Muridae; genus Psammomys; species Psammomys obesus. The sequence goes on from NW_026587216.1 coordinate 27,166,803, forward strand.
CCAGACTCAGTCTAGGGTTATGTCTGTCCTCATCCATGCGGTCGCTTACACCGGACAACTCCTCCAGGCCTTGCCAGTCGGTGTCTGGAGCAACACTGGACCGACTAACCTTCCCATCCATCCCATAACTGTCCTCTGTGGGAAGAGAAACCAAGGGACCTCATTAGCGCAACAGAATGTTTTTGACTCAACTGGATGAGCAATGGAACTATTTTGTAAGTTAACTTGAAATGTAATATTGAAAAGCATTCTCTACTAGTATTTGACTGCTGAAGAGTGATCTTTGCAAACAGAAGTGATTGAGGGACGATAAACAATTAGAAAAGGAGCAGACTGGGAGTATAAGTTAGTTGTTAGCATGTTGCATGGCATGCACAAAAGACGGGATTTGATCTCTAGACCACATAAAGCCAGGTGCACATACTCACAGCACTCCGGAGGGGGAGGCAGGAGATGAGAATTTCAAGACCATCCTTGGCTACACAGAGTTCGAGGACAGCCTCAAAACATGGACTATTGTCCTTAAGATAAAAACAGGAAGGGCTATCAAGTAAGTAAAAACCTCTGTGTATAAGCATGGCTGGTGTGGGAGTGACACTGTTCCGCCTGATGCAGGGACAGAGCCTATTCACCTGAGTCCTGCAGCTCTTCAGAGTGAGAACAGTGACAGGACAAAGCCATGTATCCTCTCAGGTTTCCAGGTGACTGGGTAGACAACAAGGTATTTTAATTTAATAGGCAAATGCTGAGCACAATATTTTTATTTTATATTTCTTGGTACTCAGGGCAAAAACAAATCTGAATTTGAAGCTCTTCAAGTTAGATGTGGCGCAGAAATGTTTCTTCGCATACATTGTCCTTCAGGGACGTATGCTTCCAGGAAGCCTTTGTGTGAGTGAATTTTACGAGTTCACAGGGCATACCAGCTTTCTGTCTGTCAGCACACCACTGGGGCTCAGATGAAATTTAGAAAAAGGGATCCTAGAGTAGTGAAATGAATTCCTCACAAAGCTATGTAGCAACAAGAAAAGCCAGGGAGACCACACAAAACCCACAACTTTGATGAAACCATAAGAGAGACGTCTGTGATCTTCAGGTCATCTGGAAGCTGGAAAAAAAAAAAAGAATGGATACCAAACCCCAGCAGAGTTGTAGACCACACTCTGGTACCAGCCTTAGGGAAAAAAGTAGGGAAGAGAAGTGGGGACAGGACTCAAGGTTGATTTGAGGGTGCCTGGAAAGAAATGCCATCCTCAAGTGTGAGATACTGCCAAGGGTCCTGCTGAGTCAGGGCACCGACGGCACGGGAGGGTACTGCAAGGGGTTCAAGCTGATAATCTCTGTATGGCTTGCTCCAGGGAGAAAGGAAACAAAGAGAGGAGAAAGATGCTTCCCGGGAGAGAAGAGGGAAACAAAACCGGAGACATTTCAGGTCCACGGGAAGGCCGATGACTTCCCTAGCCCCTAGTAATTCGATGGTAGGATCGTAGTAAATTGGGTTATATTGATATAACCCTTTAACCAGACCATCCCTTAAACCAGAAATCTTGTAAAATCTCCAAATTAATAAAATAAAAGCAAGCTAAATCTACACAAAATTACTCTGAAAGAATATACAAAACAAGAATTTTTAAAAAAGTATCCCTGCAAAAAAAAAAAAAAAAAAAAAAAAATTAACCACGAAGTGACGGAAAACTGCAGTGCAGTGGCTCTGGGCGTGAAGCTTTGCGGGTAAGAAAATAAAGTCTGCACCAAGAATCCTACGGTCAGACAAGCCCTCCTTCAGGTCTCAAGGCTGTAGGAAACCAGCTTGAAACCACAAGAAAACAAGGGCAACTAACCGGAAGGAATGAAACCCTTGGTAAGTTTCGCAGGGGTGAGGGGAGCAACCATCTTCATGAGGAAGACAGGACAGAGGATGAAAGGTGCAATACACGGACACCTAACAGAAGAAGGCCCTCCCCCAAGACAGCTCAGATGGGCTGCGATAAGGAAGAGCATGTTCTGGAGCACCCTTAGAGCCACCTTTACGTGTGCCACCTTGAGGGACTAGTGTCGTGCCTGACCTGAGTGGACAGGGCAGGGCTGCAGCAATGTGGAGATGGTCCAAGTCTAAATGTGCTTTTTCCTGTACCTATTCAGTCACGTAACGCTGACAAGAGCTGTTGTGGAGGAAAATCAGAGAGACAGACATGATCATGGGGAAGATTTCCCCACGGAAGGCCTTGCACACAGCTGGCAGGTGGACCACACAGGGCTCAAGGTGTTTCATTGGTTGGGACAGGAACAGACCCTTGGGGCTTGGCTCCTGGTCTTAGGGGTAGATGAAATGTTCAAGAATACTGTTAAAGGTTTGAAACAGAAGATGCCTATTGATTTGGACTTTTGAGTGACATGTTTTTACACCGTAGAGACTTCCTGCTTCTTAAGCCAAGCAGTTATTTTATTTTGTTGGCTTTTTGAGACAGGGTTTCTCTGTGTATCCCTGGCTGTCCTGAAGCTAGCTTTCAGTAGACAAGGTTAGCCTCGAACTCACAGAGATCCGCCTGCCTCTTGAGGCAGGGTTTGCTCCACTGCCACCCAGCTGCTTCTTCACATTTTAAATGGATACATGGTATTAAATGGACACAGCATACTGCATAGAATATTCAGAGCCCTGCTCCACAGGAAATTGGCTTGAGAAGTTAATGTATCCCCTCTGTCAAATGAGAGGAGACAATGGCTAAAAGAGGGTCCCCACTGAGTGGGTTTCAAGCAATAGAAAGAAGACTGAATAGGGGAAGATGCTGGTGACACCATGCAATTCTTCATGTCACCTCAACCCTCTCTTCATCCAAGTTCGCTAGTGGCAAACGCTTAATAACTGCTCAGGAAGCAGCTTGCTGGGGCTGACCTAGCAGAGAGAAAGTTGAAATGGAGCGATTTCCATCAAAGAAGAGGTTATTTAGAAAACACCCAGTGAAGAAGCATCTGGTCCACATGGTTTCCTAGGAAACCCACATGGTTTCCCATCTAGAGCCACGATGCTCTCCACACTGTTCTAGAAAACAGAAAGGAAGAGGAACCGTCAGGACACCTTTGGTGAAGCAAGCCTAACCCTGAGAATAGAGTAAGGCAGAGCAGTGGCTTCCTCTACCCTCAGAGATGTCCACACCCAAATCCTCAGAAGCTGTGGGCATCGCTCTAGGAGGCAAAAGGGATCTTCCAAGTGTGACAAGGTCATGGGTCTTGACGGGGTAATGTTCAGGTGAAGTCAAGATAATCCTGGGGTCCTTAGGAAAGGGAGATGGAAATGGAGAGAAAGAGCGGAGTCAGAGCAGGAGGTGTGACCCCGGAATTCGTGGGAAGGGATGGAGGCAGAGTGAGGAAGAATAGATGCTTGTATTGGGGGCACCAAAGATGGGGCAGGGGACAAGGAATAGATACAGCCAGAAGGGACATAGAAACAGAGTTCCCCTAAGCCCTGAGATGCATAAATGCAGGTTGTTCGGAGTTGTGGCAGCAGATTGCTACAGTTTCTTGCTACCATAAGAAACTAAAACCATATTTGAGTAATGGTGCTATCACCAACAGAAGAAAGAAAATAGGTAGATATTGCTGGTAAATATAAGTAAGTGCCTTATAACACTTATTGAAAAGAATTCAATATTATATTAAGAAAAGCATGCACAGCGACCCAAAGAAACTTAGTCCTTGAGTACAAGTTTTTTTTTTTTTTTAGCAGATCTATTAATATAATGCAACTGATTCATATATCTAATGAGAAAGAAAACATCCAAGCCTCTCATAGATGCTCACAACTCGTTTTGACAAATCCAGTTCTCAGTAATGGCAACAGCACTAACAAAAAAGTCGATGGTGGTTTCTGTAGCATAATGATGGTTTCAAAGTCTGTCTCTCTTCCCGTGGGGATATCCTAAAAGTACCTCGTTAGGATCAAGGACAAGCTGATATCACACTGGAGGATTTAGTGGGCTCGGGAGACATTTGTAGAGGGACGGACACTGGTACACAGACACCTCCGCAGAACTTGTGCCCATATCAAGTCCAGAGCTCTCAAAAAAACAAAACAAAACTGGTGCCCAGAAATGGCTGCTTTTAAATGTTAGGTGACAAAAACATAAGATGACACTGGACATATTTCAGGGTGTCAAGCAATGAAGTGTTCAAGAACAATGGGGAACTTTCCAGAGTCACACAGAGGACTAGAAGGGACACTAGGGACCTACGCTGGGACACTGTGGCCATTACAATAGTGATGGGAAAAGGACGTCCAGAGAAAAAGGAAAAGCTTTGCTCTATCCTTACACAAATGGCCGGGTAGATGAGGAGGGAAACCACGTCTTCATGGTCAAGCACGATTTGGGAAGCACAGGAGAAATGATGGAGGTGGCAAAAGATCCATTTGTAGACATCACATTAATAATGAATAACTCCTGGCTGCAGTGGGGCTCAGTGATGGACTGTTCGCTCAGCGCCAGACAAGATCAAACAAGCACGGTGAACAATCAGGCAAAGATCACAACTGCCAGGAAAAGCTAGTATAACGGGCTGTTCGTTAAAGAGGAAGATCGGCAATTGTAGGGTGGACTAGCGCAGCAAAAAGCACATTAGCCGAATAACAAAGCTCCAGAGACCATATCCCTGGGCAGAGCGGGGTTTTTATACCAGACCTGCTCCAAACAGACGACTCCCTTCTAGTTGTAAGAACTGGAGACAAACATCATTTTACGAACAACTAACCGGCTGGATGATGTATGATTCTGGATTGAATCCTGGCCTAGAAACCAAACCCCATAAACATGAGCTTATAGACATTTGGCAACACGTGCCTATGGCATGTGGACTAGGTAATGCCGCTGGTTAATGCCGATGACCTCGCTTTAGGTAATGGACAGCAGTCGTGTGCAAAAATGTTGGGAGGAAGTACATCGTAAAACATTTCTACACAGAGGGATATGATGCCTACAAATGGCTCAGAACTGATAGAGAAACAGTGTATGATAAGAGAGAGAGAGGAGATGAGAGACGAGAAGCAAACGGGGTAAAATTTCTTGGATCTATTCCAATAGCTTTTCTGTAAATGCTAAGTTATATGAAAAAAAAAAAACTAAAAGTATCAGGCATTAGGGTAGAGATGTGTCCCAGTTGATGGGGTGCTTGTCCAGCATACACAGGAGCCCCAGGTTCAATCCCCAGCATGGTATAAACTTTGAAGCACTTTGAAGGAGGGACAGGAGGACTGGATATTCAAGACTGTCCTCTGAGATCACTGATTAAAGAGTTCAAGGCGTCTTCATACTGCCCTGGCTTCTGCCGCTTCTCAGCTCACAAAACCATACTTTTCTATCAGGCTATCATGAAGCTTCTTTTTCAGACAGCCAACACGTGGCTGGCTTTGTTCTGAAAAGCAAGTCGTTAGAATAAACGTAAATGATTTCATTTTAAGATAAGGCTCACCCCACCCTGGAAACAAAAAGGTCAAGAAACCACTAAAGAGAACTTCCGAATACACCTTGCTTTCAAGCTGAGTCACCATCCTTTCTGGGTGGCACTTGTGAAATATATTAATCTACGTTTCAGAACGAGTTTTGCTTTGTACCCCGTATTCTGTTTACTGACAAGCGCCATCAGTTCCTGGAGCTTGTCACGCAGCAGGACTGGGATTAAAACCATAGGCAGCCTGGTGTTACCATGGAGATGAACAACTGTGCCACCCACAGCCATATTCAGTATTAGCTATTGCTCTGGAGGAAGAAGAATCAGCTCCAGTGTGGATAGAGGCGAGTGGTCAAGGGTAGATCTCACCGCAGTCTATGGCCTACAGGATTGAGTACACAGGACCAGGCCGCTGACCTACCCAACAAAGTTTCCATGAACTGCCCAGCAGCCCCTCAGCCATTGGGCCCTTAGCCACATTGCCAAGACCTCTTCTTGGACATCACAGCACGGCAGCAGAAATGACGTTCATGTACAAAGGGAAGAATAAAGGTCCCGCTGGACCTGTTGATCCTTACTCCACACTGCATCATCGTTAAGAGCTTTTGCTTTTACGAAAGACAGAGTTTACTTCCCGAGTCATGGTGCTGCTTTCTGGTCTAGTCGCACAAGGGAAATGTGACAAGAGAAGCAGTCTGCTTGCCCCCTCCTCATGTGCAGATAGCACAAGGGCAAGGAGGGAAAAGACTACTCTCTGAAGCTCTGTAGTCTGCTTTGTCCAAGATATGCTTTCTACGATGCTATGTTGAGGTTTCCAATTTCTAATTGTTTAACATCTGGCTGTCCTAAGTTATTTTTTTCTTTTGGGCTGGGATTACAGGTGTATGTCATCATACAGTTAATTTTGAGGGGAGAGTGGTGTGAGAGAGATGTTTGTCATTTGATTACACTCAAAGTGAAATCAAATTTCCTTCGTTTCAGAGTTGTCTAGATGTCTTCATTTTGCCATGGGGAGTAACTGTGATTCAGTTCTGGCCAGGTACGTGCCTTAGCTAACCTACTTACACTCTTTAACATCTTTCATGACACCAGCAATAGACAGAAGACTGAATATCCCTGAGTGTAAATTGGGATTACCATAAAGTAACTGTAAAGTCCGTATTTAATGTTAGGACCGTTTACAGTGCCATCCTTTGGAAATGTCTTAACACATTGGGAAGCAGGCGACTCACTTCAGGTGGCGAGGATGGTGCCTCATCAGCCCATACCTGGGAAGGCTGGCTTAAGAGTAGGCTCTGCTATATCTTATTTATAAATGTTGACTAGCGGATGGCATGGTATGGGGGCAGATGGAGGAACAACCACAAAATGGCCCCAATATCTCAGCTTTCTTTGTTCCCATGATGCCATTTGGCTTCTCTGGAGCAATGAGCTCCTTCTGCAGGGAAGCATGTGAGACCCTGGCCCAGGAGGTTGGTGGGAGAGGTCAGAGGTGTGATCAGGGTGCCTTGGGATGGCAATAATCTTTTGATTCTCCGAGGAGGTATCAGTGTGGGTGTTGCCAATTAATTCATCCTGCTTTGGTAGAAAGTAGCAATGTAAGCAAGAAATGCACAGATTGGAGTTGGGACACATCAAAGCCTCCTCGTCCCTTTAGCACAGATGGCGAGGGCAGTACACACCCCCAAACTAGCACAGTTCAGATAAATCCTCCAAAGCTGAGGCTCAGGGTAAAAGATCAGCAATGGCTGACATTTCTGGATGATCAGTGGACAAGCTTCCGGCTGTATAGCCTCCTCCAAGTAGGAGGCAAAAATGTGGGATAGAGGGGAGAGATGTGAAGGTAAGAGCTATTTGTGAAGCTTCATGCATTGGGACTATTGTTCTTTTATATTTTAGGAACTTGCTGTTTGACACTAAATACCCTGTCCCTAACCCCTAGCACCGTCTCTTCAGTCCCCTTCACCCTGCAGAGCCTTCTGAGTTTTTCTTAACACCACTGTATTTACCAACAAAGTTGATGACAAGGAAGTTCTTTGTTCCCTCTGACTTCAGCATCAAAAATATTCTCAAAATTTCCCTTTGACCTTTTAAAAAAATTATTGGCAGTATGCTTAAATGAAAACAAAACAAAACAAACAAGCAAACAAACAAAACCTCTCTCTTAGTCCCATGCAGCCTCTCAACCCAGTTGTGTAAACAAAACAAATGAAATCAATCCCCACTCTCCCAGAGGCCATTCTCCCAGCATTCCTTGCTTCGAAGCATCATCAACAAGCAAACAGCCACGGCATGCATAGGAGAGAGCAAATGCTAAGAGAGGCGTCTCATGGGGTGCAGTTGAACTGATTGGAAGCAGAATGAGGAGCCTGGAGCCAGGGACTCATGGGAATGAAGACACCGTTACAACACACATGCACCAGAACCTCTGCTCTGCTCTGTGGGAGATGGTGAGAACAGAAACTAGCCGACCGACATAACAGATCATGCAATTATGGGAAAGAAGCTGCTGAAAATTAAAAAAAAAAAAAAAAAAAAAAAAAAGTGAATACCTGTGTAGGTCATAGCTTCCTCCATCTTTAGTTCCTGATATAGGGAAATACAAGAGGAATTGGTTAGCTCTAGAACTCACAGACCCTTTCACTGCGCAGTTCCCACGAATACATCTAAATCCTAGAAAGAAACACAGTGTTAAATACAGGCAGCACTGAAAATCCGACGGAGGCAGTCTAGTAATTAGTCTCAAAAGGACTGAGTTGCTAAGAATAAAAAGGCTTTAAAGGCAAAAAAAAAAAATTGTTAAAAGAAGAAAAAAAATGGGTGGGTGATGACAAGAAAGCAGAGCGAAGGTGTCTTCAGAAGTTCGTGTAATTCTGAGTAAAATTAGTATTTTTTTTTTTTTTCAGGGGAGGGATGTTTGAAAAACAAGGCCAGTAACAGTCTCCCGCAGGAAGAGTCTAGAAGCTGGTGAGATCCACTTAAAGTGAATAGCACTCACTAGGCCCCACCTGGCCTATCATTTTGCCTATCACATTCCTTACAGTGGAGCTGTTAAGTCAGTCATCACCAATGAGTTATGGAGCCATAGTCTTTTTGGGAGTGATGGCTGTGTGTAATATTTCTAGTTGCCTCTAATAGTTTGGCTTAGATCCCAGGCCCCCCCCCCCCCTTTTTTTTTTCACGTTGGATTTTCCTCTTTTCATCCCTCTTTTTCTTTCCTTGTTTTCTTTCTTTGATTTCTGGGACGGTCAGTACACAAATGGGATATTTCCAAAGCTTTAAGCTAAATGAACTACGTGGCCAAAATACGTGCTTTGCAGGCCTAATTCTTGCTTGGCTATTTTTCCCTGGGTGCTGGTGGAGAAGTGAGGTGTGACCCCTCCTGGGACTTTCTTATATGATATGCATTGCTGGATCGAGGATCCTACAGTGGAGGAAATGACACGCAAATGGGTTGATCATTTTGGGAGAAGAACCTCATTTCTCCGTTCAGGTCTGTGGTGTCCCATCAATTCAGAGGTTTCAACACCTGGTCTCCAGTTGGAGGAGCTGTTTGGGGAGGTTATGGAACCTTTGGGAGATGGAGCCAGGTTGGAAGAAGCATGTCACTGGGTGTGGGCTTCGTGTATTGATAATCTCGCCTCACTTGCTGTTCTCTGGTTTTTGCTGGAGGTTCAGCTTCCTATTCCAACCACCTCGCCCACCATTTGCTACCGCGCTTCCCTAGCAGGGCGAACTCTTAGCTTTCTGCAGCCACAAACGAAAACAAACTCTTTCTTCCATTAGTGACTTTTCACAGTGGTGTTTTATCACAGCAACGAAGAAGTAGCTAACACAAAGTGACATGGCCAAAGGGCTGTCATTTGATTGCTAGGGACGACATCTCTACACATGACAAACAAGCCACAAGTTGAGACCTGGTTGCAGTCAGTATGCTCCATCTGGGATGGAAAAAAAAAATGACTCACTGGATAAGAGTGTATAGCGCTCTTCCAGGGGACCAGAGCTTGGTTTCTAGCGTCAGGGCGGGTGGCTTGCAGCTGCCTGTAACTCCTGCTCCAGAGGATAATGACACTCTATCCAGGCCTCTTCTGGCATTGCACTCATGTGCTTAAGCTCATATACAGACAGAGATGTGTGCATATAATCGAACTCAGAGAGAGGTGGGGGCAAGGAGGGAGGGAGTGCTCTTGCAAGCCAGATATCGTGACGTATACCTATATTCTCAACATTTGAGAGATTGGCCACACTGGGCTACACAGCAAGTTGGAGATCAACCTCAGCTCTGTACAGTAAGAGCTTCTGTCACTTGTGAGGGTCTCCTGGAAACTGCTTTCCAATGCCTGTGACTTTAGCCTGTCATCCTAGAGGGATGTCAGGGCCATCTCTAGTTCTTTTTTTCCTGCCCTACTATGAATAGCTGACATTTACATTTCTACAGAAATGATACAGACAATGACTTTTTTCATTAGCCAGGCAAAGGCTGAGAAAACAGTACAAAGAGCCACATCTACATAAGCCAAAGGGGAGAGGAAGTCAGGCTCACCCAGCAGGATGGTGACCTTCCCAGTGAGGTTTCAGAGTCCAAGTTAATGAGCTTCCTAAATATTCCTATTTTCAAATGGGAGATAGCGGTAAAAGAAATAGAGTCCCCTTGTCTTGGGCAGGGGTGCAGATAGGGGTGGAGGGTTGCAAATGTGGACAAGCAAAAGCAGGGCTCTGTGTGTCTGTCTCAAGCAGCTGTAATAAGAAGAGCTTCTGCTGTCCTTAGGACTACTCAGGGCAATGGCAAAAAACCCCCAAAGCCTCGACCTCACCTTCCCATAGAGGCTTCTGACAAAACCCAAGGCTTTCTGATAGAATGGACAGGTGCAAGACATTGGAGGGGTCCATTTCCCAAATCTTCAATAAATTCAGTTTCTTGCTGCTCTAGCCAGAGTAAGAGACTTAGAGATCAAATTATGTTTGGAACCGTTTACAGAGCTTCTTGTAAACATATAGTTTAGGTACCCTAAACTACGTGCTTATCCATGGAAATCTTGATAACACAAAGCATTATCTAAATAGGACAGAAAGAAGTAATGTTTTTTTCTTACCAAGGTCAAGGCTCTTGGGTCTTGGGTTGCACTGCTTATATCCTTGACAGCTTCGGAGCTCCATCAGCTGTATGTGTAGCTGATTTAAAATGCCCCGTTCTACTGTGTGCACAGTATTTGTGAGCTGTGGACAAAGAGCACAGGACAACAGACTTAAGTACTTGTCTGGCAATCTCATGTCCAACCACCCTCACCAAGGGAAGACATATGGTCTTACCTGATAAGGATCCGTGTTCATGTCAAAATATTCCAGAAAGCCGGTGGCGAACTCACAAAAAAGAAAATTGTGCGTCTCATTGACGGTGCGCAAACACCAGTAGGTGTTATTGTTAGAACTCGTGCACGCGCAGAAAGATCCCACTGTTGGAAAAGAGAGAAAGCCAGCACAGTGAAAAGAGTGAGAAACCTTCACAAGCCGGGCACGTCAGGGTTTCTGTACAGTCTTCACGGCTTCTGTCTTACAAGGGCTACGGTTAGCTGTCAAACACAAGCATGCCCTTTCCTTTGGGTGCACTGGCTCTGCGAAATCCGAAAAGGCAGGAGGCGCAGGCAGGCTGAAGACCAAGGTCAAGTTAGTCACCCTCCTTAACTCTGGAAGGCAGCGGTCTCCAAAATGGGGTGAGTGGCCGGAGTATTGTGAGAAGAGTAACAGAGCTTCTATGGTTATTATTATTGTAGTCTTTTCCGGACCAGGAAAGCATGCTTGTTTCATAAAGCAACGGAACGAATGCCTTTGCTCTGACTCGGGGTCACACAGCCGGTGTCGCAATCATGTATGGAGAAACAGTCTTAGACTAAGGTGGAGCCCAGCTTGATGAACTTGGAGATAGTGTCATCTGCAATTACAGATGAGTCTGTGTGGGCACAGGAGCAGGCATACATGCATGTGTGAGAACGACTTGGGGTGTCATCCCTCAGTGACACTCTCCCTGCGTTTTGAGGCAGGAGCTCTCTTTGGTCTGGAACTCCCTAAAGCAGTCTACACTGGCTGGCCACAAGCTCCAGGGAGCTGCCTGTTTCTCTCCCCAACCACGAGACTGCAACCATGGTTACCAAGCCTGGCTTTTTATATTGGTCCTGGGGATGGATTCAGGTCTTCATGCTTCCATCGTTAAGCACTTTACTGGTTGAATCCAATATGTTTGGATATCTTAGCTCATTCAGTTCTCAAAGGACTGCTGGACACATTTTGTGCCCATACCCACTAACAGATGGGGAAACTAAGGCCCAGAGTGATGGAGCTGACAACTGGGAAGTCTGACATTTAGCTGCGAGGCTACTGCCCTTTGCAATATTGCACACACTAGATCTGGCTTCCAAGCTAAAGGGGAATGGATCTTTTAAACAGAAAACGAGAGGAGCTTATGTGTTCAAATATTTTTCACAGACCAGGTAGCTTTGGAGCAGTTAAAAACAGCACCATGGGCTGCATGTAATTCTACGTCCCCAGTGCTGACGCCCCTCAACAGGGCTCACTTGCTTCTGCTGGTGAAGCTATATAGATATGCTACTCTTGCTGCTGCCTGGCTTGCGGGCTCGGACCATGTAGCCCAGGCTTGCCTCAGAACTCCTGATCCTCCTGTCCCTGTCCCCCGAGTGCCAGGCGAGTCCGGACAATGACATGTGTCAGCCTTGGTGGCATACAGGTTTTGGTCTTGTGAATCTAAGCTCCCCCATGTTCTGTGTGTTCACCTCTCCTTCACTCCAGAAACATTTTTACAAAAGAATATTGAGAAAATGGAGAGTATTTCCATTTGTTTGATTTTTTCGTAGCAAATGCTCTCAGTATGTCATTCATAATTTATCTTCCTTTTATGTGAACATTTAACTCACACCTACATATTAAAATCCAGGCAACCACAATATTCTAACTTATGCAGGAATTTTCCAAATCAATAATTTAAATAGGCTTTGAACCTGTTTCACAAAACATACAAGTATAAGAACTTCTGATTGCTCTGAACATATAACTGATAAATCTCAAAGATGATAGAAATTTAAAAGTGTAATTTCAGCAAATGATTGTTTAGTTAATGAAAGTACTAAAAACTGAAGAGCATCATTGCCTTGGCATACTAATGATATGGTCCAGGGGCTCAGCATCTGCCCGAGCCTGTTTTTCACTTAGGTAACCATCACATCCTTGCAGCCAAAATAAAAGCATTTTTGGAACATGGCACTGAGATTTTAGAAAAGGAACCACACTTTTTGTGACTTCCAAAGTTTAAAATGAAAACCACTCTTAAGATGATTTTAATATTTCCAGTTACATTAAGTTTTTATTTGGTACATTTTCATAATACACAGGCCAAGTTGGTATATAATAGTATAAGAATAGCCTAATTAAGACGAGTGTGGTGGCCTAGGCCTATAATCTCAGCACTCAGAGAGTCAGAGGCAGGCGGATTGCTGTGAGTTTGAGGCCAGCCTGGTCTACAAAGTGAGTCCAGGACAGCCAAGGCTAAACAGTGAAGGTCTGTCTCAAAAAAAAAAAACAAAAAAGCAAAACAAAAGCCTAATTAAATATGATCAATGTGTTTATTTGTGTTACTTATGTGGGCACATAATAAGAACAAGCAAAACCGTTTTAAAGGGGCTGAGGAGATGGTGTAGCAGCTGAAAGCACTTGCTATATAAAATCTAACGGGCTGGAGTGCAGGCCTCAGGAACAAAGTGGGCATCTCCCAATGCTGTAACTGCAGTTTCAAGTATCCAGTGATCTCCTCTGGCCTCCATACATATACCTGCATTCATTCAGACACACAGACACATAGATAGACGGAAACACACACACAGTCACATGCTCCCACACAAATAAATACAATTTTTAATTGAGAAGGAGGAAATGGCAGCACAGGACTAGAGAACACCATGTGAGGCCTTCCTAGACACGTTAAGTGTTTTTCTTTCTAGGAGAAAACAAGACGTCATTAGGAGGTCATTCTGACTCTGGAGAATGGTTTGGGGACATGAGGACAGGATGTGGGAAGCCACACACACAGGAGGTCCGGCAGTAGCTGGGGTGGCGGCTTAGTCAGACCTTGGTCTAATGCAGTCAAGCTGTAAGTCATTCTTCCTTGCTCTTCAAGGGACTTTCCAGCCCCAGGCACATCAAACTGTCTACTTCCTCTTGACATCACCAGCAACTTGGTTCCTACCGCAAAACCCCTGCTCATAGACTAGCTCTGCCGGGATGCTGAACTCATCCATTTGGACAACTTTCGTACTGCTCTTTAGGGTTCAGCTTTATTGCCACCTTTTAGAAGAGATTCATTGCTGCATTTTGGACATGAATGGCCCTCAAGGCCCAGCAGCTCTGTTACTGGGAAGCACCAGACCTTCATTGGCTGGGACCAAGTACGACCATGAGGTGGACAGATTCCTCTATCATGCGCTTCCACCATGACACCCCACCCAAAAGTAAGCCCCAAAGGCTTATCAAGGCCAATCAAGCAGAAATGAATGTTTTCCTCTTTTTGACTATCTGAGGTATTTTGTCCCAGTGGTGGAAAGACGATTAACACACACATCTTCATTACCTCTAAAGGGTCCCCTTGAAAACTTCATTCACTGTTTCCCTCATTCTATGGCAACAAAGTGTAATTATTTCCTTTAGCTCATTTGCCTGCTTGCCTTCCACTTCCCACTAAAATCAAAGTGGGATGAGGGCAGAACCCCACCCCTCCCCAGCAATCTGAGTAGCCCTCAGAGATGCCCAAAACTCCACTTCTGGAGCCACGATAAAAGCTGAATGTTGTGACTAAGAGCCTCGCTGGCCTCACTGTGATGATGAACACACATGCAAAGACCAAACACAACTCAAACAGCGGCAGGACCGACAGGCACAAGCTGCCCAGGACGGCCCGCCATGCTCTACAGAATAATCTGAGCCCCATATGCAGGCTTGAGCAGCTGCCTGGGTACCCGCTACTGACTCTCGCAGAGTTGGGGGTTTTCTTCACACTCCTGCGAAGCCTTCAGTCACGTGGTACACACGGTTCCCCTTGTGCTTAGTGAATATCGTGAAGAGACCAAAGCAAACAAAAGCACTTTTTTTCCAGAAGCGCATAGCTATTCCCCACCCTGTGCTGTCCAAGACAGAAGGCTTCCGTCTGCGTGGACTTTGGGTCTGCCACCACAGGGGACCAGGATGAGGAGGGTTCGGACCCTGTGTTTATGGCATCCTTACCGGTGGCTTTTATTCCTTCTAAGACACATGTGTTAGAATTAAAGCTGAAGGTGGAGGGAGAGAGGGAGAAGGGAGGGAGAGGCTGGGAGGAGAAAAAACTGCAGTTGGGGTGTAGTATACGAAAGAAGAAGAAATAAAAAAGGAAAAAAAAAGAGGGAAAAAGAATTAAAGCAGGAAGTAGTCTATTTGGGGCAAAAGCGCCCTGGTGTTTGTTGCTACTGAGCAGGTTTATTGGGCAGAATCTGCCTCAGAAAGCCTCTGTGTGAAACCTCAAGAAGAGACTTGGTATCTTCAAACAAAAGCACCAAACGTTTCCAGGAATAAAAGCCAATACACCTGCGGTCCTGACATTTGTGAGGCTGTGGCAAGAGGACTGTAAACAAGAGGCCTTATCTTTAAAACACAGAACAATACCTGAGAGGAGAGGGTCAGATGGAAGGGGAGGAGGACCGCCCCTATCAGTGGACTTGGAGAGGGACATGGAGGAGATGAGGGAGGGAGGGTAGGATTGGGAGGGTGTGGGGGAGGGGGCTACAGCTGGGATACAAAGTGAATAAACTGTAATTAATAATAATAATAATAATAATAATAACAATAATAATAATACAGAACAAAAATTAAAACAAGCAAAAACAACCAAACCACAAACAAACAAACAAACAAACAACAAAAACCAGAAAAACAAACCGAGGTTTGTAAAGAAAAGCGATTTTTCTTTTGCCCTAGCAAGAAACAAATGATTCCAGCACAGGATAATATGACGTTTCCCTTTTGGAACTCCCCGGATTGCCGGGTTTCATCCTTGGGATCCTCAGCCCACGTGGGCACTGTAGGGGAGGTGCCCTCACACTCCGAGGCATGTATGGCTGGGGGGACTTACGGTTCCAGAACGGGGCGGTCTGCCAGTGGTTGTTGTCGTGGGTGAAGCAGGTGAGGCCAGGCAGGCTGCACTCCTCCCCCTTCCTCTGGCGTCTCTTCTCCTTCCTCTCCTTCTTCCTCCTCCTGTTCTCCTTGAAGAGCTGCAGCTTGCTGTCCACCTCCTGAGCAGCAGCTTCCCTAGACCGAGACGAGGAACTCTTTTGATGACCGGAAAGGACTTTACGGGAAGTGGGATATTCCTGAGCCTTGCACAGATGCGAAGGCGCGCAGATGCTCCAGCACAGGCGGCCTCTGCTTTTCACCGAGGACTTCAAATACCGCCAGTGTCATGGAGGCACAGCCACTCGGCGGCAGTTCCCCTAGAACTTTATTAAACCTTACAGTCACTTGTTCTCAGGCACTGACGGAAATAAATGTCAGCAGGAGTCAGGGCATCTTGCCATCCACAAACTTTGGACCAATACTTGCCATAGCTCAGTAACTTACCAGGTGGCCCCGGAGTCAGCGAATGGCTGCTTGGGTCAGATGGCTTGCATCAGATGGACTCAAATTATAAATTATACATCATGATTTTTTAAAGTAAATATTTTATGGTGTATCTTCTTTAAAATATGTGTTTGTTTTTTTTTTTAAATTCCATCCGATATGATCTTAACCCCCCCCCCGCCCCACAGATCTCCCTCTGCCCATCCTGTTCCGAATTTCCTGTCCTTGTCTTTTTCTTTAATTAGTGCTGGAGCATGGGCAACCTACCAGCGGTCACAGCTCCCTCCTCACAAAGCCGATGGCTCCTCAGTCAGGGGTGGGCCTCATGAGCTCCACCTTTACCAGGCCAGCATTTTGGCTGCCTTGCTTTTATGCCCATAATAATCATCCCCGCTGTGAGCTCATGGGTGATAGCAGTGTCATGGCCAAAAGACAGAATTTCACAGCCGTTTTTCCCATCCTCCGACTCTTTTCATTAATTTCACCTCCTTTCCAGATCCCTGAGCCTTGGCCGCTGTTTTTGTTTCTCCCCGCAAAGCTGAAATTTTGTTGCTGTTAAAATACAAAATCTCCTGCACATACAGCTTCTGCCATTGTTTAAACATCCATGTGTCTCTTTCCATCTCAAGAGGCCAGCAACTACTCTAAGCTACTCCCTTGAACACCCTGACTTGGTCAGGGGTCTGTTACTCTCTGTCGATTCCCGAAGACCATGCAGGGAGGAGGGTCTCTGTGTGGAATGTGCGTACCCCTCCCCCTTCACCGCCACCTTGGACAGACCCCGACCCCCAGTGCACAAGACAAACATAAGGTCACTCACTTGAAGGGGTGAAGATGGCTCTTCAGCTTCTCCTGCCGTTTTATACCTTTCTCTTTGTTGTAATAGCTGCAGGCCAGAGGATTAGAACGTGAGTCTCTCTCTCTCTCTATATATATATATGATATTTATATCATATATTAATTTATATGATATATAAAAAGATATGTATCTTTATTTGATTAAATGGCTCATCACACATACATGTCACACATTTGAGTCACAAATACACATTCATATACAGACACACACAGTCTCTCTGTCACACACACACACACACACACACACACACACACGGCAGAAGTTATTCTCTCGTCACTACTTCAGCTTACTGGGAATTGTCTGTATCATTCGCTTACGTGGATGGCATGTTGAATTTGACTTAAGTAGGAGAGGCCAGCGTGCCTTACGGCAGGGCCTTCACTCCCGGCATTAATGAAACAGAAGCCAGCCTCAAGCCGGTGTCTCTGGCTCACGTGTGTTAGGCCTTGACCCTGGGAGGCGTGCTCACCTCCGCTCCCCACAGCCACACTCCTCGGGCTTCCTTTTCTTTAGGTGTCCTCTCACTTCTCTTAAATTCTTAATTTTATCTTGCAGAACTTCAATCTGGAAAACAAATATTCACGCAACTTTCTGAGACCAGGCTTTTTCCTTACAGAAGATCGTTTGCTGTAGTCCACAATCAAAGCTTGTCCAGAGAGCAGCTGGGGAGAGTGAGCCACAGATCACATTCGCTCCTAACTTCCAACCAGTGGGCCTAGGAAACAGTAACAGACGCCCCTTTATACTTGAATAGTTTTCTCAAAAATACGCAAAAGACTACCAGATCCATCCATTATTCTCACTTTTGCTCCCAGTAGGACGACCACGGTGTCAGTGAAGAAAGGCAAATATCTTGGTAGACTTTCCAGTTTTTAGGCAAATACAAAAAACGAGGCCGTGTACACGGAATGCCCCACCAGTCACAGCAGGGCTAGGGAGCTGAGCACAGCCTCGTGGATCCTTCTCTGTTTGGATGCTTACAGCGCTGGGAAAGAACCAAGGCCCTTGCTCGTGACAATCAAGCGTTCTCTCACCAGGCTCTATCCAGCCCCAATGCTCACCTCTTTATCGATGTAGGCCTTGTGGTCCTTCCAAGCTCTGGCTGACTGGTACAGCTCTCTCTCACAGTGGATTGTATCATTTGGAAGAATAAAGCATCTGCCAAATCAAACAAGACCAAGAGAAACAGGCTTACGTTCTAACATCAGAAAACATTAGCGAGTATGAAGAGAGCTCAGCACCTTCTAAGCTCTTCATGGAGATAAAAGCGCTGAGCTGAGAACTCATTCCTACACAAGGCGAGGGACAGGGTTGCTGCTTTGTGACCAGGAATACCTTGTCATAGCTTTTCACATTCATTCTCCCTTGAACAGCATCCACACTGCAACTCAAGATTTTCAAGTGTCAGCGAGTGCACAGAGAAAAAGTGTGAGTATGTGTGTGTGTGTGCGCGTGCGTGCGTGTGTGTGTGTGTGTGTGTGTGTGTGTCAGAGTCATAATAAAAAAAATGGCTTCTTGGAGCTAAACAACAAGGAAGACCTTAGGTAAGATGCTTAATCCTTATTCAGAAGGGCAAACAGGATAGACATTGGAAGTAGGAGAAGACAGGGAACAGGACAGGAGCCTTCCACAGAAGGCCTCTGAAAGATTCTACCCAGCAGGGTATTGAAGCAGATGCTGAGACTCATAGCCAAACTTTGGGCAGAGTGCAGGGAATCTTATGGAAGAAGGGGGAGATAGACCAGGATGGGAGCTCCACAAGGAGAGCAACAGAGCAAAAAAAATCTGGGCATGGGGGGGGGTGCTGCAGAGACCAATGTACCAACCAAGGACGATGTATGGAGAGGACCTAGACCCCCTGCTCAGCTGTAGCCCATGGGCACCTCATGTGGGTTCCCTAGAAAGGGAGCAGAGGTTGTCACTGGCATGAACTTGACTGCTCTTTGATCATCTCCCCCCAGCGAGGTGGCCTTACTAGGCCACAGAGAAAGAGGATCCAGACAGTTCTGATGAGACCTGATAGGCAAGGGTCAAATAGTAGGGGAGGAGGACCTCCCCTATCAGTGGACTAGGGGAAGGACATGGGGAGGGAGGGTGGATGGAACTGGGAGGAGAGGAGGGAGAGGGATACAGCAGGGATACAAAGTGAATAAATTGTAATTAATAATAATAATGAAGATGATGATGAAAAATGTCTTTTTTGGAAGAAACATATCATTCTACCATTTTGCCTTAAAAAGTACCTTAAATACTCCACTAACTCACTAATGGCTTCCCTTTCCTGTTTTGCTAGGCTGAGGATCTAACTGGGGTGTCTGGCTAGACAAGGACCTTATACTGGGCTGTGCTTAGGCCTCCAGCTTCTTCATCTTTTTCTTTCCTTCTAACACAGTTCCTTGTATCCCAGGCTGGACTTGAACTTCTGATCTTGCTGAATACCTGAGGGCTAGACTCATACATGCCTAGTTTATGTGGTGCTGGGATCAGCTCGAGACTCCAGGGCTTATATATTTGTTTGTTTATTTTCACTTTATGTGTGTGGGCGTTTTATCTGCATGCATGTCTGTGTAGCGGGTGCATGGAGCATCTGTGGAGGCCAGAGGTGGGTGTTGGATCTCCTGACATTGGGCTCAAAGACAGTCGTGAATCTCCGTGTGGGGGCTGGGAACCAATCCTGGGTCTTCTAGGAGAGTAGTCAGTGTTCTTAACCTTTGGGCCAGCTCTCCAGCCCCAGGTCCAGGCTTCCTGCATACTAGGCAAACTGAGCTCTCTACCCACCCCTCCATTAAGCTTTGGAACAAAATAACAGCCCCGGGGTAAGAAAGAGGTGGGTGTGAATATGTAATTCTAACAAAAGTAACTCTGGGTGCACCTGCGCTGATGACTTTGGGGAGAAAATGGAGAGCTAATAAATTCAGAGAGAGAATGCTCCTCCACCCGGAGAGCAGATACATTTGGGGAGGGAACCTGTGGGGATAATGTTTGTTTCCTGTCTGTATGACTCCCTTTCTTTGTGTTCTCTTGAGGCAGGCAGCTCAGATTTTCCTGTATCTGACCTAGCCATCCCTGTTCCGCAATCATTTTCTTGAAGCTTCTTTGTGGCCCATTGAAACACATAATGTGTGTATGTGCGTGTGTGTTTCGGTCCTGAGGCCTGATATTGCAATGCTCTAAATCTGGGGGGGGGGGAACCACGAGGCGTGGGAGAGCCCCCAGCCGTTCCCAGGTCTGTGCAAACGGTGAGCGTATAGGATGCGTGGTAATGCTGACCTCCACCCGGGAACAAGGAGACTCACTTGTGTGTCACTCGGACGGTGGCGGGTGGCCCCACAGCATTGCTGCTGTCTGCCGGCATCTCATGCCTGCTGTCACCGGCGGCGGCGGCGGCCTGGTGGCCTCCCGGCCCCTGGCGGCCCTCGTCATGGCGCTTGGAGACGCTCCTGGGTGGTAGCACTTGCAGCTCTTCCTCTTCTAGATTGATGTCGTATATTTCTCCTTCGAATTCGACAGACACTGACCGGGTCAGCCGGGTGTGCACAAACCGGGGCTTATACTCTGGAACGAGAGGGAAAGCCATTAACACAGCATGGGCTGGTGTGGGTGGGAGGGAGAACAGTGTCGCCTGTCATTAGGTCTTAGGGAGGGGCAGGCCGCGCGGGCTGCATTGCCATGGGCCGTCTTGGTGCCTGGGACAGCTCCTGGAGTCACAGCAGCAAAAGCAGGCTTGCGTCCTGCGACAGACGGCACACTTCACTGGCCTCGGGCCCTTCCTCTGTCAAAGGGGCTAACAGGCTTTCAACATGAATGGCTAAAGGCAGTTAGCATAGGAATATATATTCCCTGTTTGTTATTACTATGTTTTCCCTAACTTGGGTTGTCTACTCTATAGCTGTGGACTCTGTATCCAACTTGATATCAATCTCTTAGTTACATGCTCTATATCTAACTTGAATCCATAATCTCGAAAATTGAGTATTATCATAGTGGTTCTTACATTTAAAAATAACTTATGAGATATCAAACATGAGTTGGTGCTTTCATCTTCATTTCTGGACGAGCTAACTGAAGCCTTGAATTTTGTATGCCTCCCCAGGTTCTAGAGCCAGCTTCTAGTCTCTAGGCTCAGCTTCTAGCCTCACGACCATCCTGGGCTGCTTTTCCAAAAAAGCTGGATGTCTAAACACTTCGTATTTGCACAAACACAGGGGGATGCTCTAAAAATATCAAATTTGTGAAGGTTGGCTTTGGCGACGTAACGTTTTAAATGCAGAAGACAAAGAGTCAGGCCACTGCGCCCCCACAGCTACGGGACATTGCCTGCTGCCCCCTGGGTCCTGGGTGACAGTGCATAGGCTCTGACTTCTGTTTGCACACTGGGGCTGCCCGTGCACACGCCTCTGGTCTTTTCTCTCCAGCCTCCTAAGTCAGAAGGAGGAGCGGCAGAAATGCGGGCTTCGAAGTTGTCAGCCTCCCTGCACGGGAGACTGCTCCCTACAGGACCCCTTAGTGCCCAGGTGAGGGAGTGGTCCCCGTGGGAAAAGAGGAAAGCTGCAGAGGTTCTCGGATGCAGTTTGACAGCTTTCTGGCAGGGGAGAGTGTTTCCGCTACTTTCGTGGGATGTCTGTATCAGGGGACCATGTCCTGTATTAATTTTAGCTGTGATTTCCTCATGTCATTTAAATGTAAAATTCCCCTCCAAGAATAAAGACTATCCTACAATTCAGTGGTTCTTAACTTTCCTGGTTATGAACCACTTTAAAAATTTGTGGGGGAAAAATGTAAAGAATAGTCTATTTGGACACAGACCAGGAATTCACGATTCTAAGGTCCATTCTACTCAACACATAATGCCTGCTCTAAGGAGAGTTTTATGATCCTCCTGAACCGTCTGTGTCCAATTTCTGGATACAGGTTTAACTAGAGGCCACTTGTTTCCTAACAGACGCAGATTTGAGCCAGTTCTCACACTTGCCACGAGGTGGCACCAGACTCTCATTCTTCAGCGGACGACCGGCCTGTTTTCTGTAAATCTATACTCATGTGTCCATCACAGTCACCTGAGAGTTTTTTACGACAGGCGGTGAGTACAGGCCAGACCGAGTTCGACTAATTCGATCCTGCCAGTCAGCGCCATACATACAACCGCCTGACAACATTTAAAGATTACGCAGTCCGAAACATTTAAAGCACGCTTTTAAAAACTGCTCATGTCTTTCCCCTTAGGTTAAACACACGAACTGATGATACCCGAAGCTCAGCTTTGAAAGTCTGCGCCCTATGGCTGTCCTACGTGTATTTTCATCCTATGCTAAGTGAAAATTATTTGCAAGGTAAAATTTCGAACCCATCTGTGTGCTACCTTACTTTAAACTGAACGATGATTTTGCTTTTATCCTAAGATCTATGCACTAATAATGATATGTACTTTGTGTGTGTGTTGGGGGGAGGGCAAGGGGGTTGGTGTCTCGATGAAGGATGCGCCTGACTCCGTGGGGGGTGGGGATCGCAAGGCGTGGCTTACTTGGCGTCCCCTGGTTCCTCAGGAAGGGCCTTTGATTCTTTCTTTGGCTTCTGCTGGGCCGGTAACCAGACTCCCTACAATGGCACTCCTTGTCTCGGTCGTGCAAGCCGCGGGAGTAGAGGTTGCGCGCGCCCTGACGGACGGGGAGCAGCTCGCTGGGTCCCTTGCACTTGTGGATGCGGAGTTTGCCGGAGGTGTCCTCGATACACTGCCAGTTCTGGAAGAGCCAGCGGGAAGCGCTTGCCGAGGCCGAGCTAGGCGTCGGTTATCCCATACCCTAGCACTAGCTTTAAGTTGTGCCTTCTTTCCCCTCCCCCACCCCCCAGCCCCGTCCCTCACTGGCAATACCATAACACCGTTAAGGAGCACGAATGAAAAGCGACAGGCTCTTAGGAGCTCTCGCTTCTCTTTCTTTTTGTGGCGGGCACACACAGATGATAATGAAATCATTGGAAATCGGAACGGGCCCCCCGACGACGCTGGAAACGAACGGTGATAAATGAATCCTCAGCGCCCAGACTAAACAGTCTTGAACGAGCCATGTTAAAACCCTTAGTGTCCCAACGCACAGACAGCTGTCAGCGCTGTTTCCACCGGGACCCCCAAACCGCCCCATTTGTCCTGGAAAAACAAACTTGCCTGCTTTGTTCTCTGCCCCTGCATTTCTAAAGCGAGCCAGGGCAGAGCAGCACATGAGGAAGACAGAGAGGAATTTAATTTGAGGTTTACAGGCAGCGCCAGCTCTGGGTATCCCAGACATCGGGAAACCTGTCAGGCTTTCTTTTGACTCTCCTTACTCTTCTACAAACTCTGAGCACCCATAGCACCCCCGAGGAGATGGAATTCACCTTCCCAGAAAGTGCAATCAGGGGGTCACACTGGGGTTCCCAGTTCCTGTTTTGAACAGCGCTGTGGGAATGCAGCAGATTCGGGTTTCTGAAGTACCATTCTAGGTCTAACAATGTCTCTGGGCTCTGGGAGGCCTCTCAGAAAAGCCTCTCCATTTGAAAGCCCCAAGGGCGGCTTTACTTTTCATTTCTCTCTCCTCTCTCTCTCTCTCTCTCTCTCTCTCACAGCCCCTAAAGTACTAACTGGTTGGTAGGAAGAACACTGGCCTCCATTTGAAGTTGATCATAACGGCACAACAGGGTATTGACAGGCAGCAGAGCCTTAAATGTGCCCTTTTCTCCCTCCCGCAGACAAGCATCACCTGCGTGCTCTTCCGCATATTTCAACACACAGGTTTCTAAGGAGAGGCCAGTGTCATAGGCTCTTAAAGAGCAACGCTGGCTGTGTCACACATGTTTTCAAATGTCTTAAAAAGCAGTCATGTTTTGGTGGTGCCTGCCTTTAATCCCAGCACTTGGGATTAAAGAGGCAGATGGATCTCTGGGTTCAAGGCCATCCTGGTCTACAGAGCCAGGACAGCCAGGACTACACAGAAGATCATGTCCGAAAACTCTACCTACTCTAGCACCATCTATGAGGATGTCACAGTCTCCCCCACCCCCGTAAACCAGCCATCGGGAGGTGAATCAGAAACAAAGTCTGTAATGCAAAAAAAAATTAAGTTTAGCCAAGGGACTTGACGGCTGTGTCAGCAGATAAATGAAATGTGTCTAACACAAACCTCCACCGTGAACAAGGGCTTTGCAGTCAACGTTCATCTTTTTATCAAGGGAGCTGCATGTCTCTGGTATATGTTTAATAATCAGGACCACACTAGGGCTTGTCCCGAGCCCCAAGTATCTACAATTCATTCCCTCCACACTCCTGGTGTTTCTAAAATAATTATTTCAAGCCATGTTGGGTTTGTGTCCTTTCAGGGTTTGCCTGGAGTGCCTCAAAGGTTCAAGATCTTCACATAGAAAAGCAGGTTGCCAAAGAGAAGGCCGCCAACTCCCGGGTGACCCGGGAAAAGGCCACACAAACCATAACCGTGGAAGGACTAAGTTGCAGAATATTTAAGTTAAAACCTGTGAAGTAGGGGCTGGAGAGATGGCTCAGGGATTAAGAGTGCTTCCGGCTCTTCTGCAGGATCCAGGTTCAGTTCCCAGCACCTATACTGGCCATCTCACATCCACCCGTAACTCCAGTTCCAGGCACTCCAACACTCTACTCTCTCTCAGCACCAGGCACATGTGTGGTGCATGCAAACTCACACACACAGACACACACACACACACACACACACACACACACACACACACACACACAGGAATAAACCAACAAATCTTAAAAAAAAAACAAAAACAACAATGAAGTCAGCTGATCCTGGTGGCTTATGCAAATCAGTTCCTGTAAGCCCAGCGGGCCCAGCAGAGCCATGCCACATGAGCAGGCCCCAACCTTGGCTGGGTACTGGCACCTGTAACAACCCCTAAGCGGTTCGAATGTGGTTTGTGGACCGCTTTGCGGAAGAGAAATATTTAAGTCTCAATAGCTCAAGGATACCGATAGTTGTGTTGTGTGCCAGTAAAGAGGCGTCAAAAAAATGTGTGGATGTAATTGGCTCACAAACGATGATCCTGGCAGGACAAAAATGATGACCTGCACGTCTGAGAGTTGGGATCTGTGCTCTGTGTACAAGTGAGCAGCTTGTCCAGCCCTCTCTCCAGTCAGTGGAGAAGTGGCTGAGTCTTCCTCAGGGTCTGCTCCCAGCCTTCCGCATGGAAAGCAAAGTCCAGCAGCTGGTACCTCTGGTGGTACCCAGAGGAAGCTGAGCTTGAGAAAGTATGTGAGGGACACAAAGAAAGCTCCTCAGAGCCGAAAGACACTTTCACTGTGCAATAACCGTACACCATACAGAATTCTTATTGTTGATAAGTACTGCCAGAAGAGATAACTTCCTGTAGTTTGCAGTTTGGGGGGTGGTGATTCATTGTGTTCGTGTATATCTGTTTCTGTCTTAAATCCAAAAAGCTCAAAACGCAGCCATCCATCTGGATCATCTCTCGACCTGAGTGTTTGCAAATGCCTAAGGCCTGGAGGGACAGGAGAGGTGGACAGTGACTCATTCACAGCCAACGGCAATGCCAGTATCTGCCGTACAAAAAGAAGGGGCCAATTTTATTCCTACAAAGCAAGGTCCATCTGCGGTTCCATTCTCACCGTCTCTGGCACAAACAGCAATCACTCCTGAGACTTGGTCTCAGCCCCTGGCTTCCAGTCAGCCTCCTGCCTCAGCCTCCTACATCTGGGGCTGCAGCTGAATGCCACCATGCCCGGGCAAATAGGAACTGCTAAACCCCAGGCCTTTTGTACAGAGTTGTTGTTCTCAGCCACAGCACATGAAAGGCTTTCTGCCTCTCAGTTTTCATTTTGGCTCAGAGGAGCTGACGGCACAAGTAGATTCTTGTAGAGCAAAAAGGGGTGTGTAAAATGTCTAGTGACTGCCTATTTGGAATCTAACCCATTTCGCCATTAGCCAAATTCCTCATGGATTTCCTGTGAAAGGGGGAATGGGAGTTCCTTCCTGAGGAGTGAGTTGAAGAATCTTAGTGTCTGGTACTGTTTCTGGAGCAAAAAATCTGTCACACAAGACCAAATACATGCACACACACACACACACACACACACACACCTGCATGTGTCGAATGTACAAACACACACATACACATACACACTTCCATATGACATAGCTACATACACACATCTACACATACCTATAGATAAGGCAATAGCCACAAAAATGTCAATTATCTTCTCCACCACGGGCCTTCTGAAGAAGTCACAGAGCCCACTCAGTACAGTAATTAGCCAGAGGCAAAGGAAATCCTCCCAGGGCAAGAGAGCAGGAATTTTAATGAAACAAAATTACCACTTTAGCGCTTCTTATCAGAGCAATTTTTTATGGCTGGACAATAAAACCTTGAAACAGCTGCTACTAAAATGGTGGCTTCACAGGGAGGGTTTATAGGTGAAAGCACAGAAAGGGGACCTTTTCAGAGAACGATTCTGAAATTAAGACTGCCAGCTGTTTAATGGTCAAAAGAAGGTGTTTGTCTCCCCGCTCTCCTGCGAGGTGCAGCTTGAGCCTGGCAGAGGCACCTGCTGATGGGGCATGGCGTCAGCTGCGTTCGGCAAGCAGCCTGGCAGAGACACTCTTGTTTCCATCCAGCTCTGAGCTATTCCCGAGGCTCCTCAGTAAGCCAGTTCATCGCTATACCCGCCTGAGTGTCTGTTACACCCACTCACTGCCCCAAACATCTCTCTCCTGCTTCTGGGATCACATCATTTCAACCTCATTCTGCTTTCTGACTTACAAGTTGGTGTCAATAATTTATCGTGCAGTCCCCCCTCAGAGCAGAACAGAGTCCAAAGTGTTCTGGACTCTGGATTAAATGAGACACGTCGCATCTCTTCATTGCCATTTTGGCCTTTCCAACTCCACCGACTTGGAATTGGGGGGCAAGGACCATGTGTCACGTTCCCCACCTGTCCCCCACAGTTGTTTCAGTGGAGCATTACTGTTCTGGTCATCAAAAGTTCAGGATGATGGTTGTTTCTGTCTGCCTACGTGAGTAGTATCCAGTGAAGAAGATGGCTTGGTTATTTTGGCACAAGAATGCCATGTGCAGCTAGACCGGGAGAATGGAGCCCAATGACAAATCATCCCATCCCTTTTGAAACCATTTTCATTTGTTACCTCCACCACAACACTGCTGAATGCCTCTTTGATTCTAGAAGCTGGTTACACAAACTAATCCGTGCAACCTTAACAATTATGCAGTGGGCTGCCACTGTTCACTGGCCTTTGGAAGTTTCCTTTACATCTCACAGGAGATGGATGGAAAGTTCTACATTAGAGAAGCTGGGAGCTACACGGAATCCGCCTCATCCCATCTCTCTGTCACCCTGATCACGGCAGCTGTGTGAGGAGCTGGGTTGTGTCAGGAGAACGAATGGGAACAGCCCAGGAAGAGCTCACCTGAGAGAGGTGCTGAGCTCAGCTAAGGCTGCTGCTACATTGTCTGACATCGTCCTTCCTAGCAGAGTTGGAATTGATGTGAACCGGATGAGTGGTGGCCATTTTTAATACAGGTAAATATTGGGTTGGTTGTCTGAAAACCTCGGTTTTAATTGTCTTTTGCTCCTAATGATGGCTTTGGGCAAATGACAGAACCTCAGTTTTCTTCTAGACACTACATCTGGTAAAATAATACCTTATTTCCTTAGCCCTAAAGATGTGCTATAACACTTACTGAGTGCTTTGGGATCTAAAGAGACAATGTGGCACTATCAGAATTGATTTTAAAAAGAGATTATCTTATCGCTGGACAACTTATTTTCTGGCTAGAAAATGTGGACTATAGCAATTATTGTTTATGGGCAAAAGCTGTGACTATTTTTTCATTTTTAGTTTATTTAGTGTGTGTGTGTGTGTGTGTGTGTGTGTGTGTGTGTTGATGCACACATGCCATAGAACTTGAGTGGAGGGCAGAGGACAACCAGTGTTCTCCTGTTCCCCTTCTTCTGTATGGGTTTTGGGGGCTGAACTCAGGTTATCAGGAATAATAGCAGGTAATTTTACTCATTGAACCATCTCATTGGCCCATCTCTCTCTCTCTCTCTCTCTCTCTCTTTCTCTCTCTCTCTGATTCAGCTTTAATATGAATTTCTACCTCAAAGTCTCCCAAAGGCTGGCACTATGTGGGGGTGGGTTATCAGGCCAGAGGGGTCTGTGGCTTTGCTGCACACACACATCTGGGTTTGAACTTAGACTTCCAGTTCTGTTTTGGTCACCTGACTTTTCCTTCTGAGTCTCAGTCTCTCTGTATGTAAATTAGGCATGGAATGCCTAGCACAATGTTCAGCAGTTTCACGACTCGGGTAACTCCTTCTTGAAATTACACTAGGTATTCATTATGGTTTCGACGTTCTGGACTGCATCTATTCTTCAGATTGCATATGGAGGCTTTGATTTACACATCTAAGTATATTCCTGCCTGATTAAGAAGCAAAGAAGCAAAAAACGGGGAGAGGGCTTCAGTTTCTTTTGTCAAATTCTACTGTTGTCCAGGGGCTACATAGAAGCTTAGTTTTATGTATGCACACTAATTCTCCAAAGTGTGTCTTTTTATGTGTCATAATGCGGGTTCCATCATGTTCCCTGAAGTGTAATTGCTGTGTAGTTTTGTGATGACCAGATTAGCTTTTATGCCAGCATCAGCATCATAAAAGCAGCTACGTGTTGGTGGCTACGCACTGACATTTTCAAGGCCAATGTTGGGAATAGAAGGACCATATAAATATCTCTGTCCAAACCACCACTTAGCTCAAGCCAGTGTAAAACTTTCTCAGAAACGTGAACTAGAGTTGTTTGCCAAGGAGGCTTAGTTCCTGTTTTCTTGAGATGACGTGGGATGGGTAGAGGAAGGGAAGAGGTGGGAAGGAGAAATAGAAAAGGGAAATTTCAATGCAGACAACCATCTGTATGTGTCAGGCAGTGCTGAGTTGGTGGGGGAGTATGGTTCCAGCACTTCAGGTCAAACAGACTGGACAGACCAGCAGTTGGAAGCATTTGTGCAGTGCTTGCCATGGACCAGTGCATCCATCCAGGTGCCTGATTATGCCTTTACTATAACCTCTGTGGCTGACCCTGCTGTGTCCACACAACAAAGGTGCTGAGACAGAGGACAGCTACGTAACTTGCCCCAGGGCATGCTGACAGCAGTGCAATCCCAAGGTTCGTGAAATTTGCTCAAACGGAACCAAAAGCATAGGGGCTGGGGGTGTGATGGAACGTGCTTGTGGTCTGAACCTTTGGGTTGCTCGGTTAGGAGAACACAGAGTTCAAGGGTAGCCTGGGCTATATATGGAGACCTTGTCTCGAAGAGCAGACAGGGGCAAACAAAACAAAGCAAGCCCTAAACAAACCAAAGAGATGGAAAACTCCCAAATGCCTTGGTGTCATCCACATCCTTTTTATCTGGCTGCTCTACAGAAAGAAGGAACATTGTTAGTTTTCAAAACTCTCCCAGGTGAGAGCTCAGAGCTCCCCCCAGGTACAGCAAGAACTCAGAATCACCTCCCCACAAGAGCGTGCATGTCTTTATGTGGTCGTAGTTTATGTGTGTGTGTATGTGTGCATACAAATGTGCTTGGGGTAGAATTCCTTGCTAGAGGGTGGTGGGGATTCACACTTTGTCTTGGATTAATGCAGAAACATGGAAACAATGCAAACACATATGTCCATGTTGTCATAATTAATCCCGGCTGGTGGTTCTGTGCACACCGCCGGGGAGTCATTCCAAGCGTCTGGGACTCCAGCAGGTTTTTCCTGTGTTGGCTCCATAATAGCATAAACAGCAGGTGAGTGTGCCTGGGACAATGGCGACACTCCTCACACTTCAGTCACATGAGAGCACTTGTTCCTCACAGGACTGAGGTTGACTCTCTCCATTCTAGAGGCAGAAACGCTGAGGCCTGGGAGAACTTGAACTGTTCAGAACACACAACTAGGAAGCAGCAGCTACTACAGGCGATCCAACCCTTTCAATCGCCATTCTTTCCTCCTTTAATTTGTCCTGCTTCATGCTTTCACCAAAACTGCCTAGGTGACCAGGCCGGGGCAGAGGCACCGAGGTGGGGGTGTATACTCTCTCTGGGGATGGAGTGAAGAGGATAGGGCTCACAGTACCGAGTTTCCCTTAGCACCCCTTGAGATGTCAGACATGAGGATGAAGGCTGTTAACCTTCAAAAGACAGGCAGGCAAAGGCCAGGAGTGGATGACAGGGCTGAAGAGAGAGCTCAGTAGGTCGTGCATGTGCCTGGGAGGTGTGAAGTGGTTCAAACCTGCTACTAGAAACAAAAGAATGGATGCGAACAAGTCAGCTCTAGCCTGAACTGTCACCTGAGCTGTCATGCTGGTCCCCGGCCATACAACTTCATTATCCTGAGCTCTCCTCTTTGAAGTCAGTGACACTGTCTCCAGAAAGATCATCTTTGATGTAACCAGATAGACAGGAAAATGGGGAATAGAGGGAGGACTCCCTAGAACATGACTGCTTGAGCACCACTAGAAGTCTCTGGAATACTTGTGGACACGGATTGCTGGGCTCCATTCCGTGGTACCTCCTCAGTGGGTCAGAGGCAGAGAGTTTACATTTTGGCAAGCTGCGTGGTGAGCCCGACCCTGCTGGTTCAGGCACCATACTCAAGGAGCCATGAGATGACAGGAACTATTCATTAGTGCCATTGGGACACGAGTGTTTGAGGTAGCCAGATTATCCCTCACTCCCTTCTTCTAGAGCCCACGTCTTCCCAGTGTAAAGAATTTCTACAGGAAAAGGTTCACCATCAACGCACAGCCTAGTTCTTTGTTCTGTTAATTTGGGTGTTTCCTAAAAGAGGCAAGTTCTGACATTCTCAAATATCCATGTGAGGAAATCTAAGTTGAGACTGTTCCGCAGAGAAAGAGCAACAGGGAAGGTTCTAGGGAGAGAGCCACAACAGCATTTCACGGGAGCAAATCAAGTTTAGAAACCTATGAAAAAACAAAATTAGGTTTTTAATATAGTTAGGATGCAGCACGCATGTGTGAGGCTTATGCCAAAATGGCATGCTTGTGTTTCTGCTCCATTTGCCCTCTGGGACATAGACTGAAGTTTCAGCAGAAGCCAAATGGAGAAATGTGCAGAATTACCACTTACCGACTCAAAGGTAGGTAAGCGGCATGCCTTATTCCCAAATCGATATCTTGCACACCACTTAGAAGGCTCAGGTCCTAACAAGATTAGCAATTTGCAGAAGGTACATTTAACAGTGAGTACCTTCAACTCTTGAATAAAGTGCATTAGCCTGTGGAGGCTGGCTCTACCTGGGAGCTACAAAGGGAGCCTGAGGTATTCTAAATAAAGTCTTTAAAGACGTGGAGCTGAAAAGTGATGAATAGGTCTAAGCTTTCCCATGAAACCCTTGAAAACTAAGCCTGACTAGAGTAAAACATGCCTGATTTTATTCCTTGAACCCCTCTTCCTCTGTACCTTCTTATACTTCAAAGGAACTCTGCAGACAAGGAAGCAAGAGGCAAGAGAATTGGGCTAGGTTTGTTGATTACAACTTTTGTATTTAATATATGAAGTCTTTTATAATAAGAGTATATGAATGAGGCCAATAGGTAATAAGTAGGTGGCCTATTTCTCAAGCTTAACATCTTTAGATAATGCTGGCTAACTACAGGGATGTCCAAGGGTCAGAGAAGTTTGTAACAGAAAAAAAAATCCCTCATGGAACTAAAAGTCTTTAGCTAAGGTGATTTATCTCCGAAGAAAGCAAGTGCCCTTTGTTTATTTATTTTTTTAGTGTCATTTTTGTTATATTTAATTATGTGCATATGTACCAGTCTGTGTGTGGGTGTGTGTAGCTGAGTGCAGGTGTTTTAGGAGGCCAGAGGCATCCAATCCCCTGGGAGCTGCCCAGCATAGGAGCTGGGAATTGAAGTCCAGTCCCCTGAAAGAGCAGTCTTAGTCTTAACTGCTGAGCCCTCTCTCCAGCCCACAGGTCTGTATTTTGTAATTAGAGTCCTGCTTAGATACTAAATTTTCAACAAACTAGCCTCCTGTTTGTAAGATGGGGATTCACATAGCTACAAATTAGAAACAGGCACAGGTTACAGTCAGGAGGAGTATACAAATCTCACACACTGAACCTTCTTGCAGGATGAGACAGAAACTCGGTAACAGCTGTATCCATCTTTCCTTCCTTCCTTCCTTCCTTCCTTCCTTCCTTCCTTCCTTCCTTCCTTCCTTCCTTCCTCTTTTTGTTTCATACCATGCTGATTTTGTTCTTTACTTTTTCATTGGGACAATAAATTTTCCTAATTTAGTCTGAATAGATTTCCTTTTAGTTGGCACAGACTCCAAAAAGAGTCTTTAAAATTGTTGATGACCACATTTCCCTTCCCTTCCCTTCCCTTCCCTTCCCTTCCCTTCCCTTCCCTTCCCTTCCCTTCCCTTCCCTTCCCTTCTCTCTTCTCTCTTCTCTCTTCTCTCTTCTCTCTCTCTCTCTCTCTGTTCCCTGCCTGTCCTGGAACTCATTATGTAGATCAGGTTGGTCTGGAACTCACAGAGTTCCACCTGCCTCTGTCTCCAGAGTGAGGAGATTCAAGATCACCACGCTCAGCCCACTTTTCTTTTATGTGGTGTTAATCATTGTATAGTATTTTCCATTCTCACTGATGACAGTTGACGGGCTGGTCAAGCCTAGATTTCACAAATACCGAAAAGTCTGTGAGCTAAAAGTGAACATACACACTATTTTTCTTTCCCAGCTCTGGCACTGACCCCACTGTGCAGCCTGGTTAGATGGCCTCTCACGTCTGATTAGGGTGGAGAGTCCCATCATGTCACCTGGAGTGGGTCAGCACTCAAGAGGCTCAGCAGCCACTTGCCTCTTGAGTAAGTGATCTTTAGAACACAGTGCAATGACCTACTTTGACGGAGCCAGTGCCCTTTGGCATAGCAGTCCCTCTGAGAGCCATTTTTGTTTGCAAGAGGGAGCCTGGGAGGTGACGAGAAGGCCAGGTTTAGACAGTTAGACACCACATCTGGAGGTGGAGACTGCCACTGAGCTTGCCCTCATGATGACGCAGACACCTTAGGGATACACAGATGTCTGAGAACTGTGTAACGCCGAGGTGGAGGGCACAGGAGGGCAGCAGAGAACAGCTGTTGCACTTACCTGCCCAGGCTGCTCACAGGCTGTCTGGTATCTGGCCTGCTGGCACAGTTCCTTGACCCTCTCGTATTTGGGCAAGTGGTTTGACTGCTGGATATTCTTGCTGGATTCCTCCTTCTTGCGTAAAAATTTCCTTTGACAGAAAGGGAAAAGCTTCTTACTGGAGAACCATCCGATGACCTTTCTAATTCCCCGCACACCCCTCCTCCCAACCCCAGCATCCCTACCCTCCTCTAGCTAGTGTGATACCTACACCTGCTGCTGTTTGTAGGAGAAC
Organism: Psammomys obesus; assembly: GCF_907164565.1. Taxonomy (NCBI): domain Eukaryota; kingdom Metazoa; phylum Chordata; class Mammalia; order Rodentia; family Muridae; genus Psammomys; species Psammomys obesus. The sequence goes on from NW_026587216.1 coordinate 27,200,230, forward strand.
AACATAGGGTGAGCTCTTTGTGAGCATAACAAGCTAACTGGGTGCTGTGAAGATGTAAAGATCGAAGAGAAGCATGCACTTTCCCTGGAAAGCATTATTTCCAAAATGCTCACTAGGCTCCGTTTAAAAAGGTTTGCTGGGCAGTGGTGGCACGCACCTTTTATCCCAGCACTTGGGAGGCGAAGGAGGGCAGATCTTTGTGAATTTGTGAACAGCCTGGACTATGTTCCATGACAGACAGGGCTACAGAGAAAAATCCTGTCTTATAAAACCAAAACAAAAAACCCTCAAGGTTCTACTTGTAAATAAGCAACTGCATTAATGTCTGTCTCTGTCTCTCTGTCTCTCTTTCTCTCTCTCCAAAGAGAAAAACAAAGCAATGAACATCACAAAATAGGTAACCCAGAAGTGACTGTGGAAATAATCAAAATGCCATTAATGTATATAAGTTAACAGTATGCAAAAACCAAAAGAGAGGATACAGGTGAGCAGGGTACAGGCAAGGTTAGGGACTGCTTACAGGAGTTGGGAGGGATAGCAGAGAAAACCAGTTAACTTGCTAAGAGCCCAGGCTGGGAAGTGCCATGGTGAATCTACACCCATGGATAGGCTCCAGTCCCATCTAGGACAATTTATTCTTAATAGTTCTACTGTAGAATTATTGGCTGCTGACTGGCAGTGAATAGACAATCAGCACTTCAAACTTGGGCCAGGGAGCTGTCTCAGCAGGTGAAAGTGCTTTCTGAGCATGACTGACAGCTGAGTTTGAGCCCCAGAACCTATGATGGAAGGAGAGAACTGACTCCTGAAACTTGTCCTTTGACCTTCACATATGTGCCATGTGCACACACACTTGTAAATAAAGTAAAATAATAACGTCAAACTTGTAACTGGGCTTGTGAAGTCTGCATGCTTAGTAAACCAAAATAAGAAGGGTAAAAAAATGCCCAGCAGGAATTGCTGCCCACTAGGACTGGTTCCCAGAAGCACCCCAGGAACCAATAATTACCCTCTTTCCACTAGGAATGTATCACGCCAAATTTTGGCCTTCTTGTTTGTTCGAAACCTGAAAGCAAAACAATAATATTTACTGTTAGCATCTAAATGTTTTCCCAAATGGATTTGCACTAACAGTTTATTTAAAGAAATACCGCCCACTTCCCACTGACCACGATTGCGTCTCCAGCAATGTGCAACTCACAAACAGCCAAGGAAGGCTCAGCTTACAGGAGTCCTCATGGGGAAAACTTTTTTTTTTACCTTCATGGTTTTCAGTACTGGCTGGCTCAGGGTACCACCGGAAGCTCTGGGGGCTAGCTGTTTGAGAGAAGACATGTTGACACACCTGTTACCTGGCTTTTCCGGGTCTAGAAGTTTGAGGACGGACTTGCCATCCACATCAGGAGGAGTATCCAGCCCAGCGATATCCAGGATGGTAGGGGCTAGATCGATGTTCAGAACGATTTGAGGGACTCTGGAAAGAGACAGATGGTTTCAGGCTAGACCTAAAGGAGGTAGCAGATGGCTACAGAGATGATTTTTTTTTCATAGCCATTGCTCATTGGCCTTCAAGCCTCCCTTCCCTCTCATCTGTGCTAGGGAGGGATGAGTGGTAAACAGCCATGGCACTGCTGGCTTTCAAGGGGGTCAGGGCTAGAGAGATGCCCCTAACCATTGTGTCTTAAACACACAGCCAGACAAGATGTATATTGGTACATGGTGCTTTTGATGTTTTCATTGTTATTTTTAATTGTGTGTGTTTGTGTGATATTCCAGAACTCCTTCTGCATTAAAGCTGTAAATAGTATAAGAAGCCACACAGTTTTACAGTTTTTAGTTTGCTCATGACTAAGAGTTTCAATGTACAAATCTAATAAAAAATATGCCCATTCTCAGACAGTTTCTAATTTTAAGTTAACACACAAAGAAATGAGTCTCATTGACATTTCATCTTATATTTCTGATTTCCCTATCCTAAGCCCTCTTTTCTCTCTTACTGGCCTTCAAATAGTCTTCTGTTTGCTTTCATGTAACATATATTCCATTAGCTCCCTTCCCTCTAGTGATATTAATGGACATAAAACCTTCTTCAAAGAACCTTCTTCTTCTCATCACCTCATCCCAGACTAAGCATGGCATCACAGCAAGTAAGACCTTATTCATGAGATTCAGAATCCTGAGCGCTGGGCTCCAATGATGCCACTCCCAGCATCAAGGATTCTCAGACACACCCTCATTTCTGCCTGTCCAGTTTCTTGGTTTTACCCATGTCCATGGTGGATACTGTTTGAAACTGTACTCCCTCAGTGTCCTACAAAGCAAGCCGATAAAGTAGGAAAAGGGCACGGACACCCGTGTCTATGATGAGGATAGAGAAAGTGACAAAAACAACTCATTCAAGTCTCTTTTCTCTTAAAAGAAAACCAGGCATTTTAACCCTGAATTTTCTGTTTAAGAATTAAAAGCTGAGAAGATGACATTGGGCTTCATAAGAAGTGACATTGGTTCTCGGATTCAGGATGGTATTCTCCACCAACACATTCTGTCCCCATACACAGGGCAAAGAGGACTCTCCTCAGTTTGAGGACCTCAGTTGCTGTAACTGGTATCTTTTCATTCCCCCTAAACAGCATCGTTTGTTTCCTAGGTGGCAGGAAAAGTAAATAACAACCCATATGTCCTATTTTTTAGTCCTGGATGGAAGGAAACCGGACACTGCGATTAGGCTCTGGATTATTTTAACTGTACAGGAACTGTGACAGCTCTATGCCGCAGGGAAATGTTATGAAATACGTACATCGACCCTGGTTCTACGCTTGGGCCACGAATGAAAAAAGGCACGCGGATGTCAAAGTCATAAGGCATGGATTTGCCCTTGACCAGCCCAAACTGTCCAATGTGGTACCCATGGTCGGCAGTGTAGATGATGTAAGTGTTGTCCAGTTCTCCGGTCTCCACAAGCATGTTGTACAGCTGCAACAGAGCACAGAGCAAGGCAAGTGTGATGGGTGAGGTGACATGCTAGAGCGCTGTCACAACGTTCCCCCAAATCTTTCTCTTTCTCCTTGAAGACAAGGCCCTGGCTGGCCTAGAACTCACAGTGGTCCACCTGTCTCTGCCTCCCAAGGGCTGAGATTAAAGACCGCACATCACCATGCCTGACCCTCATCATTTTTCAAAAGCCGAGGATTGCTTTAGTAAGGCTGGCAGACAGCGGCGTTATCCACGTTTTTAAAATGATTATGATCTTGGTGGTGCAATATCCAGCACCACAGTCAATATGTTTGTTTGTTTGTTTATCTTTATCTACCATATTCTGCCTACAGGACTGTTTCCTGTTTGCCAATTAAGCAAAGAACAAAACAAAACAAGCCATGAAAACACCTCTTCCAACAAACTCTGGGAATTCCACTTTGAAAAAAAATCTACGATTAAAGCAAATTTTAACTTCATCACTCTTTTATTAATATTGTAAGGCTAAAGAAGACCCCCATCTGGATAGACCCAATCTTCTTTAAAAATCCAGAAAATATGATCATACTTGATTTTCATTTTTATACTGCAGAGATTAACTGGAGTCGAGTTGTTGATACCTTAGATAGGGTCCTTAATTTTATTTTCACCACAGTCACCACCAGTCCCTACTACATTACATTAAACCCTCTTTAGTCACTGACATTATTTGTTTAATTTCTGAAGGCATTTGAGGGTATGGACCCTGACTTTTGACAATTTGAGTTTTCTGTCTGTTTGTCCCTGGCACCTTAAGAACCATTCTTGAAGCAACAGGATAAGGGGACAGGAATGATGAGGTCACCAGGCACGATTGTTAGGAAACTGCACCCGGTTGACTAGCAGGGGCTTCTGGGAGGCGGGAGGCGGCCTTACCCTCTCCACAGAGTCGTCCACCGACATCAGCGTCTGCAGTCGCTTGCGCTGAAGGACGTTGGTGAACTGCATGTGGATGGGCAGCATGGGCCCTGTGTACTGCATGATCCAGTGTTTGTCCATGTTCGGCGCATAGTTATAGCTTGGAGTTCTGAAAACATGCAGAGAGCGATCTTATCACACATACATTTTCAAAAAAAAAAAGAGAGAAAGAGGAAGAAAACTTAGTCACTTTGGGAAACATTTCAAGTTAAAGGTTGTGAAATAATCACTTCTGAAAGATAATTTTGTCACTGCCTGAGTGTTTTTCTCTCAAGTAGCTCGAGAACTCTTTGAGTCTGTGAAACTATCTGCCGTCTTCACCATTCCAAACAGTACACCCCCTCTGGAGGCATGGAAACTCACAGATTACACTCAGACTGAACATGAAATTAACGTCAGTTCAGTTGGATTCCATGAAGAACATGCGTGAGCAACACGTGAGGATGGCTATTTCAGATTTACAGCGGAGACAGAAATGCAGAGAGCAGTGTTCTCGGGGCGCTGTTAACTCACGAAATGTTTATTGCTCATTAGCCTAGTAAATAAAGTCACTAGAACATTAGGTGGGCTGACGATGATCACAGGCTCAACACATTTTTTTTCTCTTGAATCTCTTAAGATAATCTTATTGGTCACGTCTTCATGAGATTTGCTCTTCGTTCGTGTTGTATGTTAAAAAACGATTAATGCAATTGTATCTGTTGGAATTATAACCACGACTGCATCTGAAACTGGCACATTTACCAATAAAATACTCGCTTCCTAGAGAAAGCAACAGGGGTAGAGGACAAGGGTCTTGTTAGCGATAGAGAAGTGAGTCCTCTTGCTGTAGAACGGGTTCACAGCGGGTTGCAGAGATCAGTTAGCATCTGCTACACAGCCCTGGGAACTCAGCATGGTCACTTTCCCATTAATGTCTTCCCCAATTTCCATTAGATGCTCCTCAAGTGCAGGCTTCTGTCAGCAAGGTTCTCCCACCGAGACACTGTTATGCATGCATTGACCCCTCTTCTTCACATGATATTCAAAGCTCACCAAGGGAGCAAGTACTTACAGTAAAGAATTAGGCAACTTATTATACATACTTTAATTGATTGTCTCAACTCTTTTGGTTAACAGATTAATTATCCCCATTTTATACATGAGGAAACCAAGGCAGGTTAAAAAAAAAGTCACAAAGATGGTAGAATCAAGCCTGGATCCCACAGCTCACATATGTTAATGACATGAAGACAGGGATGAGCAAGGGATGCTTCCTTTGTCTGAGGGTGCTTTTAATATAAACTGTGGGTTTACCAATCGCCAGTCTCAAAGAGTAAGCCATCATCTGTACTGACTGAGGAATCTGTCTACCTGCCCTGTTTTGGGCGTAGATTTCTATTGTAGAAGGATTGTGGACATGGAAGTCTGAAGAGGAGCCTGGAAACTCCCTATGATCCAGGTAAGTTCAGGGGACCTTACCCTGAGGACCATGTCTATCTGTAACATGGTGGACTTCCTATACAATGTTTGCAATGTTGTTCTTATATATACTGAGCCACAGAAATGGCACCTGTTTTCACAGTTTCTCTTGCCAGGAGGGTTGTGGAGCCCATTCAAAGAACAGATAATCCTAAGTGGCAGCAAAGACCATCTTGTTACTTGGTTACCCTCAAGATCATCGATTAAGCTCTGTCTGAAGACACTATTCCCAAAAGATCAAGTAAAGTTTGGTAGAGAACACGGGTTCCCACTAAGGCGTCAACCTAAGAGCAAAAAAGGACCACTGACTTTGCACATCTGTGAATGGGTGCAGGGTGCTCCTCTAGGACCTCCTAAAACAGGGGCCTCTGAACTTCCTTCACAACCTGATAAACAAATTCTTTTCATGTAAATATCTAGTTGAAACAATCCTGCAATATTAAACTACAGATTCTTTCATACCATCTGCCATTCCTGTCAAGTGAACCTTCCCTTCCTCCCCCCCCCCTTCCTTTTTGAGACTATGTCAGAGAGAAACTTTCAACATCAGTGTTTGCTGCCTGCCAAATAAATGGTTCTGGAGCCAAGTGGTCCAGGTTTTTGACCTGGAAGGATTCCTCCTTTTTAGAAATAGGCCACAGTGGGAAGGGGGCGCAGGGGAAGACTGGAATTTGCCTTTCTCATTGTCTATGCAGCATGCCGCGTTACAAACAGGATTAGATTAAGAAGCTGAGGACAGAGGGGCTTAAAAATCCCCAAGCAAGAGTTTTGCCCCCATGTGCAGGGGAGGGTGTGTGTGTGTGGGGGGGTGAGGTCAGAGCAAGACAGCACACTGGTCATGAAAGGTCTCCTAACCCTTTGCCGATTGTGGCACAAAAAGGAATACAGCTGTAAGAGATTACACAGGGTTTCTGTATAATACGCATCCTCCCCTCACTGCCTTTGAAGTTAGGTCGGCTTAATTTAAAAATAAATCTAGTTGACTTTTTTAAAACCACAAAACCTCAACGCAAATAAAAATTACAATAGGGAACCGACATGCAGGCTCACAGTGGGCAAATTACATCTTCCACCAGGTACCTTGATGTGCCTGGCGCGGGCCCCACCTCACTTTGAGGAGCCGGGAAGCTTGCAGCAAATTACAAGCCTCAAATTGGACTCCTGGATTTACCGAATGACATATGTTAAATCTGGCTTATATTAAAAGGGAGAGTTCAGGGCCTGTTGTCAAAGCTGTCCGCCCTCCGCCTGTAGTTTTCTGACTTTCTCAATATGGGAGATGACCTCTAAGCTTGGAGGATGACATTCCAGGTGGGATCCCAGCGGGTAGCCGGGGTCTGGGGCATGCATTTGCTTTTTAAAGGAAGACAGACTGCCACTGCTTCCCCCAAGAACAGCAGCTGTTCTGAGACACACAGGTGGAAGGTCCCGGGTTGCAGGAACTGACAACATTGTTGAAAAGCGATCTTTTGCCAGAGACTGTGGTTGCCTCCTGCTGAGGTCTGCCAAATTCCTTGAAGATGCAGCCTTCTGTCCCCCAGTGATAATTAAGGCTTGCTTGCCTAAGGAGTGACTTTAACCTCCTCAGAGAAGGCACAGTTCCACAGAAAGAAGCAGAGAACTTACAAGGGGAAAACTTCAGCTGTCTGAAGTGCTTGGGAGTCAGATCTCATTCTTCGTCCCAGTTTTGTGATAGGCTAAGACTTCATTCTGGGCAGGTCTTTTTTTTGGGGGGGTGGGTGGGTGATGCCTCAGTTTCTTCATCCATACAATGGGGATAATGGCTTTGCAGAGGTTCCTGTGAGGGTTGAGAGGTGTTTTTTTGTGACTCTTGAACACAGCTTCTGGGGTCACATTCTGCTCTTGCTTACAGGATTATCAGGGTACTCACTAGGGAACCCTGCTCCCTGCTCAGACCAGCAGCTCAAAGGTGTTGTTCCATCTGTGGAATCACACTGACCTTAGCAGAGAGGGCCCCCAATTCCCACTGTAACGGGAAGAACAGGTGAGCACAGTTTTCCCTATCAAAAGGGAGTCCTCCCACCTTTAGCCTTTTACCCAATTGCTCCCAACCAAGAAGCCTCCTTTTGATTGCTGATTGCCAGTTTATGGTGCAAATAGAGGCTGGCCCATTGGATGTATCACAGAAAAGTGGGTAACACTTTAAAGTTGAGAGAGCAAAAGATCAGACCATCATTTTTGAGTTTTCTGTTCCATCAATAACAAAACAAAAAGAAAATGACCCCAGAATCTATTTCAGAGGTATCACTGTCTCTGATGCCCAGCCTGGTAAAAATTTCTGCTTGTGAAATGAAATGAAATGCCTTTTAAACACATCTGCGTTTTTCAGAAACACATCTGTAGTTCTACACTGACTATTCTTGGGCTGAAATGCTTTGTATTTGCCTCCTGAAGTTTCCCTGCATGCTGCTTTCCCCAACTCTGGCTTTTTTGGGTTTCTTGCTCAGGACAGTGCGATACACCTGGTCGCACACAGAAAAGTTCAGTCTTCAACAGGATGCCAGTTTTCCCTGGGGTTTGAGTCTCTTTCCGGTGTTACTTGTTGACAAAAGTAAGATTCCAAAAAATCAACAACAACACCTTTCTCTTTGATGGGCAGGTTTTTTCCCCCCTTCTTCTAAAGTTTTATTTTAGTGGGCAAGAAATAGCTTCAAGAAGTACATGTGTTGTGTATTAAATCCATATTGGGAAATCGTGAACTTTGTGGTCCCTTTTGGATATTGATGGCCTTTGCTGTCATTCCAGTAAAAATACATTTCTTTTGTTGATGTGTTGAACATCTGTTCTCTTCGTTTGTTCTTTTAGTTGCAAACTCCAACAGAAAAAGGCACTGATAGGAAGATCACCCAGTAAGTGGCTGTAGAATGCTGGTCCCATTCTATAGGCTTCTGATACACGTGCAAAGCCTTACATTGGAGAATCTATAGCCACGCTCCAAGCCACGACATCTTCAATTTCATTAAAGCCGAATTTACTTTCTTGACTCTATAGAGATATGTGCCACTTGACTTCCAATGTCTTTAGGTAAATTACATTTGAGCACATGCAGAGTAAGACCAAATGATCTTGATTACAGGCATACAATACAAATAGAGAATTGTTTAATGATGCTAGGAATGCCCATTGGAATTATGCAGATATGTAAGATCCACTCTGATATTCATTGTGGCTATGATGTGAACTGAGACATGGCCTGGTATCGTGGGAAGAGCCCCTGGGACAAGGAAAATTGACATCTGGTTCCAACTTTGTCCCTAACTACTCCTGTGACCTGAACAAAGCTGTTTAGGTTTTTGTTGAAGCAAACAAGCGGGACATCATTTTTTTTTTTAATTTAAAAAATCATGGAATTAAGAGAATTGCTAGTTACGATTAAATGGGTAGTTGAACTCTTGAAGCACATTTTTGAGGGAGTCTGGTACTGTCTTAAAACATTTTCATGTCTGCTGGCTGTGAGATCGACATTATTTATTTGGTAAACAGAAGTTAATTTTACAATTGAATGAGGAGCCAGGCTCCCTGCCCCAGTAGCTAAAGAGGGCTGTTTCCATCTCACCACTCACTGGATGCTCTGTGTGGCTGTGCTCCTCTGGGATCATGCAGCTAAGTTCAGGAATTTGGGTGGCCAGGGGCTCATCATAAAGCGGAAGGAACAGAGTAGGTTTATAGAAAAGGGAGCAAATGGATATTTGGCTAAATTGGATATTTGTATGGAATATTTAAAATTTTTCATCTTTAGAAGCATAACTTTCATTAATCGTTTGTGAAAGAGACAAGAGCACGAATTCTTTTCAGGCCAAGACATTTTATAAAGGTGCATTGTTTTTGTTGTTGTTGTTGTTTGTTTGTTTGTTTGATTATGTGTGTGTGGTTTTGGAGACTATGTGAGTACAGGAGGGAAATTCTGTGCCCTGAAGCTGGACTTACAGGCAGTTAAGAACTGCTTGGTGTGAGTGCTGGGTCCCCTGGGAAAAGCAGCATGGCCACTTACCTGCTGACCTTTTCTTCAGCTCCAAGAGGGGGGAAGTCTGTTTACAGCTCCCTGTAGCAGTCAGTCTCTTTCTCTTTCCCTCCCCTCCTCTCTGTCTCAGTATTTCTCTATCTTTTTCTCTCTGTCTTCTTTCTGGCTCTTCCTCCTCTCTCTCTCTGTCTGCCTGTGTATGAAGTATGGAAGAAATAACTACTGAAACAAAACAACTACAAACCAATCCCCAAGGTTGATGGGTTATTACAGTGGGTGGCTGGGTTTCATTATCACAGGGGTGGGGAGGATCTCCTGAAAGCTTAGTTGGGGCTCTGCCGTTGTGAAAGGTTTCATGATAAGAGTTTCATGTGGATTTCCTTGTTGGAGCCTTTCTTGTATTTCTTGGAGGCCAAGACAGGCTGAGCTACCGTCTGATTAAACAGGACCTCCATGTGAACAAGGGAGTGATAATCCGCTCCTATTCTTAGTTGGGAGGCATAACCTCTCCCCTCAGTTTGTAAAGCCAGTGTGCCGATATTGAATGGGCCTCTCTCTTTGTTGGAGAAGCAAACACCATGGAAACTTGATCCACTCTCTCCAGTGTAAGGGGGTCAGAGAGCCACAGCCCAGGGCTGGATGAAAGGGATCGGTGATGTTTGGCCACCTAGGAAGACCTGAAGCAAAGTGTCCACATGACCAGTGTCCCCCGCTAGAGGAGGGAGAGTCTTCAGCTCCGTGCTGTCTCCACGAGGGCTTGCCAGATATCTCTGCAGGGCACTTCACTGATTGAATCCCAGCGCTTGACTGCTTCACTAATGTTTTTACTAAGGAAGCCAGCCATTCAGGAGCTCCCTGCATCACAGTCTGCAGCTTGTCTTCAATTTGTCTCGCTCCTTTTGTTGGAGGGCTGAACTCTGAACCTGAGCACTCATTCTACCCCTTGCTCTATCAGCCTCCAGGAGCGCAAAGCTTCCATGGCCTGCTGGAGGCGTGCGGCTCTCTACACACAGGGGGCACAAAACCCAAGTGCTAGTGGCAGAGAAGTCGATAGCTCACTGACTGCATGCATGCCCACTTCCCATGGCTAGGAATGTTCTTCTATCTGACATTTGCCCGGGGCAAAAATGTACAGCCAGGAAAAAATAAATAAATAAATAAATAAAAAAATAAATAAATAAATAAATAAATAAATAAATAAATAAATAAAAGACAGGCCAGATCTGTTGTTTTCAGAATGGCCAGGTGTGAGAGGTTCATGGCAGTGAATTCTTAGCTTGCCAAGGGATTTACCCTGTCATCACAGGCAAGTGTGGACTCATTTCTCTATCTGCTCTCTTTAGACCTTAAGTTAGGCAGCATAAAATTATACTATTTGTGGGTCGATCATAGGCGTTTGCATACGGCTGATCTTAACAGAGAAGATCAATAAGAATGAACACGGGTGGTGTGGTTTCTATGTCCCCATGTGGAAGCATTACCTCTGCTACCTGTGCAAAGGCATGTTTGTGACATAACTTCCAGGTGTCTCATTTATTCCCACTTACAGATGAGCCCCTAGGAGCTCTAAGGCTAAAGAAACTGCCTACAGCCTTATCTGGAACAGGTGAGACAGCCTGAGTACTTTCACTCTGTCAGGCAAAGGTTTTGCTTTGTTGGAGCGATGCTAAGGGCACAGCTGGCTTGTTAGAAGTATAAAGGGATAGCCCAACCCTCTCCCATGTGGAAATGATCGAGCCCACTCATGTTTTCTTATTACCCTACTTACATACAAACTCACTGAGATTCCCAATATTTTGCAACCATTTTCCCTTTAAGCTCCATTTCTCACTGCTTTATTTGTATCCTATTCTTCAGCTCCTAGATCATGCCTTCGGGCTGTGGTTCTCAAACTTCCTAATGCTGTGACCTCATGTTGTGGTGACCCCCAACCATAAAATTACTGTCATTGCCACTTCATAACTGTAACTTTGCTACTGTTGTGAATCATAACGTAAATATTTTGGGAGGTAGAGGTCTTGCCAAAGTGGTTGAGGACCACTGTCTTAGATTATCTCGTGGGTAGTGAGCCTTGTCTGTATTATACTTTGTCCCTGAAATCATTTCCCTACATGGCGCAGACTGCCCTGCAAACATTTCCCCATCCTTCCAGGTCCACTCTGAATGCTTGTTGGTCCATTCCTCCAAAATATGCGAACAAATGCCCTTCCCCCAGTGCTCTGTGGTGCTGTGATTGTTGCTGTGGACCTGACGCTTCCGGCTCTTCTAGTGTTATGACTATCTGGACGCTTTCCCATCTTCCCTGTAAAGCCCGGGCACAGCAAATTCACTATAAATCTTTTAAGTTTTCCAGATCATGTCACAGCTCCCCTTGGCTGGTGGGTCTCAAAGAAGCATGACTGTTTCAGCGAAAACCTATTAACACAAGCTGGATTTGGACCCCTGTCCTAGTTTATTGGTTTTTAAGGGGTACCTATTGGGTCTTGATTAGCCAGTCTCTGCTGTATGATAACCTTAGAGGTATAATTTTCAATGTTAGAGCCCAAAGTGCAGCCTCCAAAACTGCTACTGAGGGCCTCTCCTCAAGCCACCACCCAACTTGTCTCCATGTACAAACGTTATCAAGTACTTGAGGCGAAGCTGTTAGGACCTCTTGACTGGATGGTTTTCATATAGACTTAGGACCTCTTTACAGGCAGGCCAACCTCTGAAGAACCACGAAATGCCTTATCTTATCCACCCCCTCTTGGCAAACCGCAGAAAGCCATCTGAGGATAGGCTGGTGCTCATGCTAATTTATCAACGGAAGCCATACTAAGTGAGCACTTGTTCAAAGGAGAGGGAAAAGGTGAGTTTCAAGGCATTACTAAAGAAGCCTGGGACAGGCTTTCCTCCCACGGAACCAGCTGCTTACTGAATCTGTGGCTGAGCTACGCCAGAGAGCCACCTGCCAAGAGGCTTCATTCATGAATCCACCTGCAGAGTCAGTAGCAGGAGGTGGATTCTGTCCCTATGGTTGAGTCCAAAACAGTGGCTGGAACAGCCGTCTCATATGTCTGTGCCATAGCTGCATCCTCCTGGGCACATTCAGTAGGTGATCCACTTTGCTTCCAATTGATTGTTAGTTCCTGTTCTAAGGCAGCTCTGACCTCATTCCTATTAGGCACGGTCATGTGACTGAAGAAGGCTAGTTACAGAAAGACACTAAGTAAGAATAAAAATAAAACTTCCTTGCAGGACTCCTGATGCCTGGCAATTCCCCCAGCAGTTAATTCTTTAGTTCCCTGAGGTTCTTCCTGTCTGGGACCTAAGAAACCCAGGGAAGATGGACAGACGGGGTGGCATTTCAGCACAGCTAGATTGTGAACCACCTTTGGCGCTTTGTGATGACGGTTCGTTTTGAATGGGCATGCTTTCAGCAGATCCGGTACCAGCTGCTCTATGTGGAAGGCTGCATATTGGGCGTGAAGGTTGGAAGAAACTGTGTCGACAGTCAACAACGAAATTGTGTTCTTTGCTGCCAAGGCACCTAGACTTTTCCACCCTTGGCCAATGAGGTTTATCAGCACACTGCAGCTCTCCCTCCCCCCCTGCCCCTTGCCACAAGGGCCTCCCTGAGCTTCCCCACCCCCTCCTCTCAAGATGAAACATTAGGTTATTTTAAAGCCGTGACCTGAGAGGGCCTCCCAGGCAAGCTACTCCAGTTGCCTTCTGCACAAGCCTAATTGAACATCTGCAGCCAAGCTGCTCCTGAGTTCCCCAGGAAAGAAAATCAAGCCACATTTCTATAGCCGGAGCAGAGAGGGGCCTGCACTGCCGGCTATGAAAAGCAAAGCTCTCCCTCCCTAGCAGGGCTGCTGGGTCATACTCCACAATATCATTTACAACACTGAAAGGAACTCTAGGTGAAAACTGCCCCCATTTCCCTGACGCGAGCCTCTTCCTGTAGCTACTGGCAGACACCGGAGCTGTGATTCCCAATCAGAAACCCCCAGGGCTCTCTTACTGCAAGCCCTCCTCGGTCTGCTGGTCCTGTGTCCATAACCTCACTTTTCACATTCTGCCTTGGGGCTATGCAGAGTGAAGAGAAATAGGATGAAGAAGAGGAGAAGTTGGGGAGGGCAAGGGCCGTGTTCGGCACAGTTCATTGTTGATTTTCTTACTCACATGTGTTGGGAGGCATTGGGGTACAGTTTTGAAAACTGTGGGGCGGAGTCTTCAGGGCCGTGGGGCGCGGCGTGGCTGATCACCATCATAATGGGCCTATGGGGATACATTCTCTTAGACATTTTGAAGTAATTAATGCTCTCGTTAGTGATTAAGTCTGTGAAGTAATCCTGAAACATACATTTGACACAAAACAAAAGTTACAAAAGTGACATTCACGATCACGTTTGAACACCGCTTTCCTCAGAATCTACCCACCGAGTATAGAGGTAAAGGTCTAAGTATGACGGGGAAGAGAGCCTCCCACAGAGCCAACCGCCTCCAAGAACAGAGAAAGTTGGTGGCTGTCCATTTCTAGGGTAGCAAGAGCTTAGCAACAAGGTGTGTGTGGGGGCCGGTGAAGATATGAACATTTGAGCAATTAGGGAAGAAAAGAGGCAGGTTGTGTTTGCTCAAGATAATGTTTAAAACTGGCAATGCGAATTCAACAGCATATGAAACACCGGATACGTATCTCATTTTCAGGTTTCATTGATGTAATTCATTGGCAAAACATTTAATTGCTCCAAGGGCAGGAAACGTCCACACCCTCTTCACATTCACCACACACACACACACACACACACACACACACACACACACAAACATGCAAACCCAGGAAAGAGTCTCTTCTCTAAATTACGATCTACCACCATCAAATCAAAGGCACTGTCAAAATCACCGCCTTAGGGACAAATTGCAGCATTTTATCAAGTCGTTTGCTTGGAACACTTATATATGGGAGCATCTGATTTCCTGCAGCTTACACCGCATTAATTGTACAAAGAAGCTAATGCAGCTGCTGGGATTCAAGTTTGAATTGCTAATAAAATGACTTAACCAGCGTTTAGAGGGTGTGGCATGATGCAAGTTTAGAAGTGGGAAGGGAGGAAACAGAATGAAGAGGAAGGAGAAGATGAGAACTTTAATTAAGCCACCTGCTTCCTCTGTATGTGTCACTGGCCTGAAACTCTAGTGTAAACTTTCGTCAGAAACTCCTAGGCAATGGTCACAATGTCAAAGCCTTCCAGGCACAGCTGGTCATATGTTGTGGATTTAAGGACCAGAACAGCTGCAATGAACAGTGCTGGGGGAAGAAATCTGTCACAGGTCCTTATTAGGACAAGTCCAAAGGCCGTCCCCTCCTTTCCTTGTGGGAGTCTGTTTAATTTCTTTGCATGCACCTCCCTACCCCCCATAGCCATGTGCACACACATGAACATGTGCACACACACACACACACACACACACACACACACACACACACGCACACACACACTCTCCTTTCCAACGCAGTTGTCTTTGACACCTAATCAGCCGTGATAATGAACAGGTCTCGCTGATTTAGTATTTGGAAAGAATCGTGATTACTTTGTTCTCTTTAGGACAACAGGGAATAAAAGGTTAATAGCTTGAACAAGGAGCATGAGAAGCACCCCCACAGATCGAAAGTGATAGCAGTGACAATTAGTGGACGTGGCATGCATCATTTGGCTGCAATGATTTTTGTCCCCAGCCAGGGAAATGACCCAGGATAGATACATGAGTGGTTGAACTAGTCCGAGCTGAGTTGTCTTGTCTTTTACAATGAGGACACGGCTCACATTTGCCTCCAAGGTCCCTGCTGATTCACTCTCAGCTTTGATGTCTAGAAGCCTGTGAGCAGTGTTTGTGAATTTGTTTGTATTCAGGAGGTTAGAAAAGACCTAGCCTTACACCCTATCTGTCTCCCAACCCGCTGGGTTCTAATCAGGCCAGCCACAAAGACACATGCCAGACATCCGAACCTGTTGGAACAGGTTGCTAGATCCAGCTGATCTGGGACATTTCTAGGAAAATGAGGTGGTTGCGTCCAGAAGAAAAGAGAATATTTTAGAAAAATTGCCAAGAATTGAAAGATATTCCTCCCTTCATTTTTATGATCTCTCTCTCTCTTTTAATTTATGTCAGTAGTCACCAGAACATTTCTGTGATTTGTTGTTGTGCTTTAGCTGAGTTCTCACCAAGCATTCCTGCTTGGGTTAAACTCACTATGGAGCAGCGGCTGGCTCAAACTCTCCACCCATCTGCCCCAGCCTCCCAAGAGCTGGGATTACAGACATAGACCACGGTGTCTGGCTTGCTATATAGTAAGCTTTAAAAGGGATCTACTTGTTTGGGAATCACAGGCAATTTCTCTAGGTCGATTTGGACGTCCTAAGACTGACAGCCTTAGACTGTCGTGAACTCTCACTGTCATGGGGCAGTTGTTCTTGTCACAAACACTTCGTCAGATGGGAGCGAGAGCAATTACCCCAGTGTCCCAGAATTCCTGGCTGCACCACTCTGTTCTTACTGTCACGTGGAAGGCTGAAGCCACAGACAAAATATACTTTCAGAAACTGAAAAGCAATTGATTATGTGGACAAGCTCTCTCTCTCTCTCTCTCTCTCTCTCTCTCTCTCTCTCAGACAAAAATTATCAAAAGACAGAGAAGAGGGAGGTATGATTTTCTTGATGGTACTCCCATCAAAGACTGACTGCCTTTCATCCTAATGAGGGAGAAGGGAAAAAAGCCCTACTAGACAAAAGCACTGGTCCTTTGGAGTCTTTCTTGTCTCCAGTTGGAAATTGCCTTAAAATTTCCCCTTCGAACATTGTGAGAACACAGACAGCCCATCTTGCCGATAGTTTAACTCCCTGGAAATGCCTTTTCCCCATTGTGCGCAGAAGCAAATTGATGCAGTTTTACACTGGAAATTACCTTTGCATAATCAAATCCGTGCTTTTCTTTGATGCCGTTTCGACAAACAGTGTAATTATAGAAACGAGAATTCTTGATTAATCCAAGCCACTCTCGCCACCCAGGAGGGATGTAGCTGCCGTTATACTCATTGAGGTATTTTCCAAAAAAGGCTGCAACGGGAAATGAAAAAGCATGTTCTCATGTGAGAAGATTAATCATAAACAAAGTCGGAGATATGAAATTAGGACTTGAAAAGTGACGGTGAGATGGAAATTCATCCGATGACAGCACTGCCAGGATTCCCTCGGGTCTTGTCAAAGTGACACTCACGCACTTTGTCTTTAAGTAAACGTAAGTAGAACTGAAATGCCTGGGTTACAGTAACCAGAGCGCTCCTGGGGATCTTCTTCTTATGGCCCTCCTGGAATAAAAGCACAGTATATTCTCCTGTTCAGTTGACTGAATGAACTGGGAAACAGCCAGAGTGAGAGCTGGCAGTTGAGGACCAGAACACTGAAGACTACTCTTTGTGACAAAATTAAGTTTTCTTGCTTTTTCTTTGACTGATGAATCACAAAAACTCCACTGAGAGGTTCACCTTGCTTTTCACATATCTGCAGAGTAATGGTCTTTTTGAACCCTTCCTCACCTCAGCGGGGGCTCTGTTTTCCACCATCTTTCCTATCTGCATCTGGTCTTGAACCAAGGCCAGAGAAGACTCGGTTTCACTCAAATACTTATCTTGAACCTACAGTTCTGTACCCCGAGGTTCTAATGCACCTTCCCTTTTCTCCTGGCAGAGTGACGTTTATATGTAAGCTTTGTCCCTTTTGATGGAAGCTTTCTTTGTATTTGTTCATTTTTGAGCCAGGGTCTGGCTATGTGACACAGGCTGGCCTTGAACTCTCAATCTTTCTGTTCCTGTTGCAACATCTATCTCAAAAATGCTAAGATTATAAGATTACAACATGAATCTTCATGTTTACCTTTGCCTTCCCCTACTGGCCTGCCCATCATCCTTGTATAGGAATCTCCCAATGCTTCTTATATTCGGCCTCATGACACTACTGTGTTCCAGAGAGTTTACAATTTCTGGATTTAAAATGAATGTGTTTTCACTTTAATTACAAATTTTAAAAGTTGATTTGTTCTCCCAACATGTTCCTATAAAATACATTTTCTTAAGGTGTCTTCAGTTTATATGACTCCTTAGCTTTCTTTTCTTTGAAAACAATCTGGACTTGAGTCTGAGAAACAAAGCACTCTGGGGCTGGAGAGATGGCTCAGTGGTTAAGAGCACTGACTGCTCTACCAGGGGACCCGGGGTTAAGTTCCCAGCATGCACATGGCAACTCCAAACTGTCTGTAACTCCAGTTCTGGGAGACCCAACACCTTCACTCAGGAACGCATGCAGGCAAAACACCAATGCACATAAAATAAAATAGATAAATAATGAAGCAGAAGAAAGAAAGAAAGAAAGAAAGAAAGAAAGAAAGAAAGAGAGAAAGAAGCACAGTACCCTAGTTTCTTTGCTGGAGGAAGGCTTTCTTGTTAACCAACCAAGCAGCCCAGCTAGCCAGCGTCTGGAGTTTGAGGATGTTGCTTGATTCTCAAGCAGATTGATGAGTGCAGAACAAAGTGTCAAGGGTTTACCTGCATGGCACTTCCGGCTTCCTTCCCAGGCTAGAACTACAAAAAGACTTTTCTCTTCTAGCAAAATGCAGTCTGACTTGGTATGAAGAAAAGCAGATCAGGGTCCTATTCCTGCCAGTTCTGAGTTCAGAAAGGGACAGCTCTGGGAGCTTGCGCTTAATAAGCCTGGGTCCTGTTCTCTTCGCCTTCCTCCTCATCCCTCGGGACTCACCTCTTCTTTCTGTCCTTTCGTTTTCAGAGAGTTTTGCAAAAGATCATAGCAATTGGAATGTGTAACTGAGAGCAAGCTTCCCAGGCCGGCATTGGCAGGCCAGCTCCTCATCTCTTTCTTCCTGGTCTGGCCTGACGAACCTGCTTAGGATAAGCATAGTGACGGGGTGTCGTGTGGGCCAAATGGGCTGATCCAGATGGCACTTAAAGCAGTGTTTGGCGTGAACTGGGGGCTTCTCAATATGGGGGTTAGAATCACCATGACCCCACATTTTAAATACTTTACCGGTCTGTGGTTCATGGACACCTTGCTCTACAGTTCTGCTTCGTTGAAGCAGGTTGCTTTGTTTTGTTGTGACTTATTTTGTAGAAACGGAGTCTCACTCACATGGTTCCCATTTTCCTTAACTAATTGAAATTTTTTTTTCCTGCTACTCTTAGTGCTCCCCACCTCCAGGGAAGCCATGCCCAGTCATGCCTGCCCTTCCCTCCTGCCTGTACTTTTTAGGTCACTTTGTACCATTTCTAGCCATTACCGTGGCGATTGCCCTTTGCCTTAGTCCTTTCCTTATAAATGACTCCTTCAAGTCTGTTAATAGTCCTTGCTGTTGCCTTCAGAACTGCCTCCAGGTTTTCGGTGTCTTTGTGTTAATGGAGTGTGAAGAATGTACTCAAGATTCCAGATGCTGTGTTGCCTATCACATTTGCTGCAAGGGAGCCCAGGCCCAGGCTCAGGCCCAGGCCACATCCACCCAGCCCTGGAGCCTCCTGCCATCCAGACTCAGTCTCTACTAATCCCTTGGATACTACATTTCTTCCTTGGATAGTACATTTCTTGACAGTGCTCTCCGATTGATTATCTGGGCTTCTGATCATTCTGTTCCATGTCTACTGTCCATCTATGTCTCTCTCTCTCTCTAAAGGGAGCTTGATTTTCAGGTCCACATTACCATGTCAATGGTTTGGTTATAAGCACCAAGTTTTCTCCCTCCCTTGGTCCTGGCAGTTCAACTCAGCTTGTGTTATCAGGGTTACCCAGTATCGACCAGACCCTTTCTGTACCACTCTTTTCTCTTAGACATCGTCCCTTGCCTTCACAGCTGTTTAGGGAGGTAGTTGGAGTTGGAAGATGAGCAGAGAGGTAAGAAAGATAGGTTTATAACCATTAGTGTGTGTGTTTATACTATTTCCCTCTAGGACTACCTATTGCAGGACACTTAGAAAAATGTGTATTCACTGTCTCAAGAAAAGCCTTTTTTTTTTTTTTTAAGATCAGTAATGGTGACTATAAAAAGATCCCATGCTCATAGAAATTGGACCTCGCTTAGTATAGTGAATGCCGTTTTCGTGGACACTTCAATGCCCTTGGCAGAGGGTCGCTGTAGTAATTATGGATACAACTGACAACTGAGTTAAACTGTGATTTATACATTCCTATTTATGTTTGGTTTTACTCAAACGGAGCACAAGCATTTGAGCATACTTTACACCCCAGGGTTCAGTGTACTCCCAGAATGCTGTGGTACAGTACATGTGTGCAACATGCCATGCTTATGTGCCTAACAAAAATCTATGACATCCCAGCCCATAGGAATGAGAACACTACTTTGTCCTACCTTAGAAAACTCTAAATTTAATTAAGTCCTTTACTAGAGAGTAAATAAACAAGCTTGCTACAAGGAAAGTGAATCTGTGAAAAAGACACGAGATTAGAAAATAAGTAGCTTTACGTAAATTCATTTACTACAGAAAAAAAAAATGTTCAGCAAAGGCAAGTATCGCCTTTGTGTGTGCAGCGGAGGCTGGCAGGGAGGATAGCTTAAGAATGGGAGTTAAAGGCCAGCCTATGCCGCACAGAGAGATACCAGCCACAAGTAATTAGATTTGTTTAGCGATTAAATTTTTTATTGCGGTTTTTTTTTCTACTTACAGCATGAAACAGAATGGATGTGTCAAAAATGCAGCTCGTGTGATTTCCCTATACTGTTTATAATTGCATTTTTAAACAACATAATTGAAAGAATCAAGGTAATTTCAGCCAGCAGAGCAGAACTGCAGTGTAATTTTGGACAGGAAAGAAAACTGGATGTCGGAAAACTGGCCTGAGTCCTTCAAATGAATTAAGGGCAGAGCGGGCCATGGCCCTCCAGCTTTGCATCCTTTTCTTTCCCTTGCATTCAGGGCAGCCTCTCAACCGTGGATGGTTTTTTTTTCCTAACCTTACAATTCTGGGCTAATTTTTATATTAACATCTATCCCGTCATAATCTTTAGCAGACTTTAGGCAGAACACTCGCTGTCTTGTGATAGACAATCCGCGGCCTTTCTCACTTCATTCCCCAGGATAAAGTGCAATGGACGTGGTTCCGTGTGTTTTCTTTCTTGGACATTTAAGCTCTAGTAGACTCACATTTTCCATGAGTAAAGTTAAAAACATTTAGGCTACAACCAGTCCAAAAATATGCCTCAGTTCTGAAAGAGGAAAATCATGTCGTACAAGGGTAAATATAATATTGGATCAATTCATTTCATTTAAAGCCATGTATTCTGGATGCCTCCCAAAATAAGCCTCTTAGTAATTTGTCTTCTTGGAGTTGTTTTTTGTAGAACGTATTGCTGCTTTGTGTTTCATTCTAGATGGATATTTACATGTCGCAGTATTTCAGTTTCCTTCATTATTTTTCTTAAGTCTACAGTTAAGTATTTCAAGTAATATGTACATAATTAGGCAAGCAGAATTGATGATTCATTATTTCTCTCCACTAGCTTAGTGGAGAAAATAATTATAAATAATTATGCTGGTTTAAAATCTTCTCCCTCAGCCCCTTAATTTTGCAGCCACTAGTCGTGGTTAGATCAGTAACTATTGTCACCGTGATGGTTTTGTTTCCTAATTTTCTGAGATGCTTTTATGATTCTCATCGAAGATAACTTTAACTCACACAGATCCCTAACACCATTTGGGATGCTCAAACCTAGGACCTCACGCGTGCTAGACAAATACTCTTCCACTGACCTGTGCTTTCACTACCCTACATATTTGGAGGGGTTTGTGCTTCCCTGAAAGAATTCCTAATGCATGAGATGATGATTGCTTGCTATGAATTCTGTCATTACCTAGGTGTCTCCGTTTTGGAATGATGTTGGCTTTAGAATCAGCCTTTGTTTCTAGGAGGTGCTCTGTTGTCCCTTGGGGGGGGGAAACCCAAGCTAAAGCAGGCTAGTGGGGCTGCGGAGAATGGGGTGCTTTATGGTTGGTACTCACAGCTTCATCTCAGACCCAACTCTGCACGTGGTGTAACGTTCTGAGGTGAGCCCTGCCCTCCTAAGTGCTGGTGCCAGCTCTATCCCCAGAAGCGCCCCTGCCTTGTAGCTATAAATTTGTTTCTGGGGAAATAAGGGGTTAAACTCTGTGATGGCCAGCTATGGTGGCCCATGCCTGTAATGCCAACATTCAGGGGCTGGAGGGTTAGGGGTCCACCTGTGCTACAAAATGAACAATCAAAACTCTTGAATAAATGCTCTCTAGCTTTGGCCAACCAACACAGGGTGAGCGTGACATGATCAACTGAAACAGGCACGAGGGTATACTCTGCCACCCACAAACCAGTAATTGGTTTTCACCGTGGTGACGAAGTGAACTTTCAAAGAGATTCTTCCCGTTTTTGCCTCTGCTAGAAGGAAGTTTAGTTGCTCCACAGAGCCTTTCTCTATGACTTCACAGCGTGTACTTCGTGAGCCAAACTTCACCATACCTTCAGGTAGGCGTTACCATTTGTTTTTGCTTGACAGGGGACCACTGTTCGGCACCCTGCTGTTCTATGTGTCTGCCTGCACATAGGAACAAGGCAGGAGAGAATAACATGCAACGGAAATATGATCCCGGGCACAGCCTGACATAGCAACACATACCTATAGTCGCAGCACTCTGGGGGTAGAGGAAGGAGGATCAAAAGTTCAAAGTAATGAGTTCAAGGCAGGCCTAGACTACAGGAGACCCTTTCTTAAAAAGCAAACAAAAGGGTCCTGGAAACTTTTGAGATTTCAGTCCTCCTTGGTACCATAGCTTTTCTCCAAGCTTTCTCATAAGAACCAGGTGTGATAACTAAAGTGCCCAGGACAGAGTGGGCGAGCTGCAGAAGCCCGTTCCCTTCTTCCTCACCTTTCCTGGATTATCCCTGCAACAAATGAACACACCCCAAAGTGCTGCTCTGAGCTCCCCCAGCCCTGCCCTGCCCAGCTCCGTCCCCCCACAGCCACCGGCCCCCCTCCAACCCCGACCCTGTGCAGCTCCACCTCTGAGTACAGGCCCCATCCATATGTTCTGGATGCTCTCAGAGCTCCACTCTTCCCAACTCCATGTTCTCCTCGAGGGACTAAATTACAGGGAGCCTGGGAACGGCAAAGGCAGCAATTTCCCACGCTTCTCATAAGCAAAACACATTTGGTGGTTAGAGTCAGGAACCAGGCATTAGGGGACCATTTCAGACCTGCTTCTGAGCTGGTTACACCGTATCTGAAAAGCCCCACTCCAGCTATAAAACACAGCCGAGCACAGCTGCCATCTTGGAACCCTGCAGGGATGCTTGGTGGATCTGCAAATTGCTTGAGAGTCCTCAGGTGAAAGGTGCCATAAATTTCGATCACTACTGTGAGAAGACACACCAGGAGAAGGTGCCCCCCCCCCAACCTCCCACTAACCAGAAGCAAACACCCTTGGGAAAGCAGACGAGGTTTCTTCTGTGCATAGGGGTCCCATGGTGCCCGTGTGTGATGAAGCTATCCTATGCACAGTCAATAATTTCATCCATAAATAACAAGAATTAAGTGCCCCTGGGGCTTGCTGTAAAGAAAGCAAATGACTACATATTTCCTGAGCCTGGCAGTAAAGATAAGAAAGAGATTCAAGAGATTATTTATCTGAAATCCCCTAGTTTTAAATTTTGATAGTCTGTAGGCCTGAAAATTATTTCCAATAAGCCTTTTTGATGACAACTTAAATTTTTATTAATAAATCTAAGTGGGTTTTTTTTTTTTGAGGGGGGAGTGTGGAAATCCAAACCCTACATTTTGCCCTGCAGGTCCTCTACCCTCCTTCTTTCCATGAAAAACTGCTGAGAAAAGTGGGGAGCGGTACCCAGTGCTGGAGAATAAGGACTTTGAGGATAATGTTCCCAGAAGGCCTTTCTTCTTCATTCCTGCCCACAAGAGGATACTCAGAATCCCTCTCAAAAGATTCCAGCCATCAATCCTGAACCTACACACAATAAAGACAGCTCTCTTTACTGGAAGGAATGGTGAATGCTTGATGACTGTGACTTCAGCTAAAGAAACTGCTCATGTCCCATTAATTACATATGAAGAAGTGAGTCAGACAGGTCCACAAGGCTGGCTTGCCCATTCATTTGATAAGCCATTTGGCTCATCTACCGGATCTGGGGCTCTGGTCTCTGAGCAGTACAAAACAATACTTGGTAATTTCCCCTGAATGATCAGCAAGGGTTATTCTCATCTAAGCAAATCCCCAAGTTTTTCCATGATCCTCTGAGATTTGTGAATGGAACGAAAAGTCATTCGTGGCATGTTACTTTGGAATATTCCACCTGCTGGGGGCCTACGTGAGGACAACACTTTCCTGCTGCATGCGCAGAGAATCCTGAATTTTCTGTAAGGGATTTTACACTGGTACATCAGGTTGCTAAAAGGAGCTCAGGGCCTTTCCCGGGAGTGGGATGTTGCAGGTTGTTAGAAGGTTAAGACATCCTTGAGTTGGTCTTCCGAGTGCATTTAACTTGTTCTTTCGCTTTTCCCCACTTTACGATAGAGATAAAATCTTTTGCTGGAAGCTGCCAGCAAGTTCTTCCACTTCCGACCCCCTGACTCTGTGCTCTTTTGGCTTTTTTTCCTCCAGTGAAGTTACCCTGTCTGGTGGATTCTGTTATAGAAATAGAACATGAACGGAGGCGGACATGAGAGAAGCTAGTCTCTTCATTTCTGGGCAACTTCTCCTACATACCACTGCCCAGGGCAGTACCCCTCATCTCTGACTATGGCAGAAGAAAACAGCTCCCCTTTACCTGTTCTGTAGCCAGTGTTGTTGAGATACACAGCGAAGGTCCGGGGCTCATGCATTGCCTGCCACGAGGGGGAGGAGCAGTTCTCGTTGTTGGTGTAGACATTGTGGTTGTGTACGTACTTCCCCGTGAGCATGGACGACCTCGATGGGCAGCACATGGGCGTGGTCACAAAGGCATTGGTGAAGGTGGCTCCGCCATGCTCCATGATCTTTCTCGTTTTGTTCATGACTTGCAGGGAGCCTGAAAGGCACAGTTCTGGCACCGGTTAGCAAAATGCACCCCTTGGGGGACTCACTTATGCCCTGTCACTCAAGAGCCTCTGTTCCCGAGGTTTATTAGTTTCCCTGCCCTGTGTGGAGGAGTCTATAATTTGGCTAGTTCTTATTTCTAGAACAAAACAGACCATTTGGGATCTGAACATCTCAGACGTTTTGGAGAATAATAAGCACATTTCAGTCTCTCTCCTCTTTAACCACAAAGGAAAAAAGCATGCAGGCTAATCATGTAATTAAAGCCAGACTCTTAGATAGGAGGAAGATTCCAATGTCAGCAGCCTTTGAAGATGTTAGAGAACAATGGCTTGTTACACGGTATCAAAACCTTGGCCAAGGCTAGTAATACCAGAGTTTAGTAGATACGGCATTTTAATCCTAATGCAGAAAAACAAAAACCAACCCCCCCTGCCAAGCAAAAGATCCTCCCAAATATCTGTAACTAGAGACAGAGGAGTGCAAGGAGGGAGAGGGAGAAAGAGAGGTACCTACAAAGTAACTTGGCATTGTCTAGCAAGCCAACCAACGTCTTGCTGCATTTCTCTCTGGACAAGACTGCTGTCGTTGATCCGTTTGCAGGTCATTTTTAAGGCTAGGTGGTCTTCTTGCTCAGAAGTACACACACGAATGCAAAACAGTCTATTATAACCTCAGGGATGAAGTGGTAAGAGAAGATTTCTAAGGAAGGAAACTAAATCTGCCTCAATCAGTTTACTGCAGCTGAAAGATGTCTACCTCCTGCAGGAAGGCGCAGGCCAAATTCGGTAGTCTATTCTGGACTTGTCAAGAAATGTACTGCAGAGTGCTACGGCCAAGGCCATTGCATTTGAATCCTCAGATTTCCATCAGGCCGCACTCCTCCTGAAGAAAAGGCGGAAAGTCTATGCTTTCCAGCAAGGAAGGAAAATGGAATTACACAGAGGCAAATGAAGGGAGGCGACAGTCAACCTGTGTCCTTCACCTTCGCATTTTCTATTCACGCTACGAGAAGCACAATAGTGGAGGGCTTCTAATTGGGTCTCATGAGAACTTAAATATTTTGGGAGGGATGCTCCTGATTGCTCCTTCTTTCTAGCTATCTTCTGGAGATCAAGCGCCCTTTTGTAGTCAGTACATGACATATAGCACATGTCCACTTCATGCTGAACATTTTGGCAGCCTCAGCTCTCTCTCTCTCTGATGATTCCCCTGAGGGTAGCACATTAGCAAATAAATAAAGCCAAGAAGGGACTGTAGTATAGTAAAGGCTTACCAAGAAGTCTGAGAGATGAGAACAGGACAGGTCAAGAGGAAGGAACTGTCAGGTGGGTGGGGAGCAGTGCATGGCTGGGGACATAGGGAGGACAGCGCAGCTGGTACTCTGGTGATGGGAAGATACAATAGAGCTCTGTGAGTGGCTCGTTGATTTCCCAGCTTGGAAAGAAACACAGAGCACTCTCTTGATGCGATGTGACCTGAGAAGCAGGTCAGCAACCCACCATCCCAGCCAAGCAGTGCAAACGGCATGCATGGCAGCTGTGCACCCTGGGATCTGACCAGAGCCACGCCATAGAGGCAGGGCAGAGTCTCTGTCACAGGCACGAAGACCACGCTGAGCAAAGCTTTGAGGGGCGTATTGCAGCAGTGATGGTGTGATGGCTGCTGATGCCTTCCTGCCCTGCTCCACTAAGGACTCAGTGTCCCCCTGACAGACAGGATTCAGGAAGCAGACTCGGGGTATGCTGTAATTCACTGTGAGCGTGCTAAAGGCTCGAGTTTTCAGCATCAGGAGAAATCTGGAAAGACAACGTTTCCATTGATGACGAGGAAGTAACGGGAAAGGATGCGCCTAGCAAAAGATCAAAGAGAAACGAGTTTCCGAATTGTTGCGTCACACGTTTGCGTTGGGCGATCATAGAGCAGAAGCGTCCCAAACGTGAATTGATGAATAGAGAAAGCTGAAAGAGTTCCGAAGATGCCACCCAACCCCCAAGCCTCCTCTTCTCTCCTTTTTAGGTGTACGTGGTGCTTACACTCAGAAGTGTCTTGACTTTAAGAAAATCAGCAAACACTGCCTGATAGCCCATTTCAAAGAACCAGATCTTGGAGTTCCCTTTATGGGCCTTTGTTAAATTCAAATTAAAAAAAAAAGAGAGAAGAAAAAAAAAGGAATGCAGCTGGAGGCCATCATCCAAGGTCTTGCGTCCCTAGTGGCCACCTCCCGCACACAGACACATTTGGACTGCAAATGTACGGTTGGGGTGGGAATCTGGTTGAGAGACACAATAATGTAAAAACCGGGGTTAAATGTGCGTCTGCCGAGTTCACGGTTACAGGAATGGCTCAGCCAGGATTCCCCTCTCATTCTCAAAACAACAAATCACAGAATCTCCACACCCGGGTAAGATACCAGAAGAGCAGACCTGGGTTAGGGGCTGAGAACTCTAACTTCTAACTCCAGCATGCTGGAGCTGTTTGTTGGTGGTTCACACTTGGACAGGTTTTAAGGTTAAGTGTGCAAGGCTGGACATGTGATCAAGGAAACCAGGACCTCAAGGAGACTTGGGAGAGCATCCTCCTTACAGTGATCTGAGAGACTCAGACCACTTCACCTCCAAGGCTATATGGTAAGTGCTAAATGCAATCTCAACTGGTTCCCTTATACGCCGCCCTTCACGCCCATTTCATCGGACAGTAGCCCTTTGCGCTGAGGCTGTCAGTGATGTTCCAGACGAGGCTGCTGAGCTGCTCAGGTATGTTAGGTCACATACCTAGGGCCACAAGCCCCAGAGGCCATGCTCCTCGCTGCCCACTAGCCCGAATATTGCCTGTGGTGTGGATTCTTCCAAGAGCTTGAAACAAAAACAGTTTCTTACCCTCGGCACTCTCTCATCTTCTGCTTCATCTGACCGTGGGGAGATGGCTGGAGACCCTAATGCCTCTATCCTGCCTCCTCAGAGCCACAAGTGCTGTGACAACAGAGGCCCAGAGAAGGGAGGTGAGCCTTGTGGATTGATCTTCCCTAGCTGACTAGCATGAGCACAGCAATGTCTACCTCTAATAGTGTGGATTCGAGGAATATTCAGATGACGGAGAACAAAGATTTAAGTTGTTTCTCTGAGCTTAGCAAACTCCTGGAGGGAAGCGCCAAGCACCTTGCTCCTGCCTTTCGACATGAGCTGATTAGTGACTGTTAGCCACACAGCCTTGCCTTGTCATCTGCCCCTGATGATTGTTCACTGATTGTTGTTGACAAATTTTACAGGAACCCATCGTGCCGTACAACACAGTAAGAGTGTCGGTGCACACTGCTAATCTCAGCTACTACTCGGGGCAGCAGCAGGAGAACTGTGAGTTCGAGGGCAGCTTGGCTTACATAACAAGCCTTTCCCTCAAAAACAGATGAACAAACAGTGTCCAGATGTTGCTGCAGTTGCCAATGCCTGAGCAACTTCTGTAACCTTTTTGGGTTTGAATTCCTCCTCTGTGAAGAGGAGCTCTCCTCACTCATTCCCAAGGCTGTCAAAAAGCAAACAGTTTGATGCTCTGATGAGATCCCTTGATACAGGAATGTTGTTGCTATGGCTATACAGTTGGCATTCCATATCTGTGGGTTCCCCATTGGGGCTTTCAAAGCAGTTGCAGATGAAAAGCACTCAAAAATATTTTAAAAGTATCCAAAAAATTCAGTAGACAAAAAAAAAAAAAAAAGTGTCTTGAACATATGAAGACACTTTTTTTTTTTTTTTTTGGTCATCATTCCCCAAACTAAGTATAACACAAGTATGAACAAAATATTTACATGATATTGGGGATTATGAATAATAAAGATTAAAAGGCAGGATATGTATTACATTTTATATGTGGGAATCTGAGAATCCGGTATATCTGGTATTTGTTGGAGCTCCATATTAGTTACTTTTCTGTTGCTGAGAGACAACATCATGACTTACAGAAGGAAGGGTTTATTTGGTCTTACGGTTCCAGAGGGGTAAGAGTCAAGCATGGTGGAAAAGCATCAGGCACGGCAGCTGCAGCACGATGCTGTGGGCTCATATCCGGTCTCCTACGGATACCAACTGCCCTCTGCTCACTTCAGCCCAAGCACATGCTGGTCACCGTCATAGTATTTTTATTAGGTAAGGTTTGGACTAAATATTTAAGTGGTCTTTTTAATGCAGCATGAGTTCTCATGCTAACTATTACTGCTGGGATATTCAACAATAATAATTCCCACATTAGATATGAATGTATTGGTATAGTGACCCTTTTAATCTAAAAAAAATACAATAAAAATCATAAAACAATATATTTTCCTGCCAAAACTATTCAGTTGTGAGGGACAAAACCAAGATGTCTTCAGCTAAAACCAAAAGGGAAGAACAAGTTGGGAAGGAGGGAAACAAGGAAGATAATAAATTTGTCTGGAATGTTTCCAGCTTGCTGAAAACTCACTGTTTCCTTCCCCCAACCAAAGGCCCTCACTCAGATGCTGAGACCTATGGGAGTGAGAGGCATGCCTGCAGGCTGCACAGATGCAGCTCAGAAGTGGAGCAGCAGATGTGAGGAGCTCACCTGGCCTTTGCCTTTTCAGAGTTCTCTCTCACTGGAGAGGCCGCTTTAGAGAACTCTATTCTGGCTGTTCAGGGCAGCCAGAATACTGAGAAGTGGCAGGCTCTTGGTACAGGTGTTGGGAGGCAAAAAAAAGTGAGGGGAGCTAGCTGTCCTAGGGAATCAAATCTCACCTAAGGTGGTGACTGAAATGCCTCTTGGGGGGGGGGGGTTAGCCTTTGGCTATCTCAGAGAAGTGCAATTCTCATTCTTCAAAAAAATTTTTGTTTTAAGTCAAAAAAAAAAAAAGACAGAAACAACCAGTATTTTAAAGTCTTGGTCTTTTATCAAGATGGCACCTGACTATGTAGCCTTGGCTAGCCTGGGCCCTATGTAGTCTAGGCTGGCCTCAAATTCACAGAGATCCACCTTGCCTCTACCTCCTGAATGATCGGATTAAATTTATGGGCCACCTTGCCTGGCTTGGCTTTTTTTTTTTTTTAAGGTGATGGGCAGATAACACACATTCATAGGCTAACCTCATAGCTCTCTGCTTTAAATAGCTGCTCATGCTTGCAGCTTAATTCCACTTGTGATCTGAGGAAAGGGGAACCAGTAAGGCAGGGTCACTGCAGTGGGCAATGCCATGCCGAGTCAGAGCCATGATCCAATCCACGGTGTTCTACTTCTCAAAGTGGGGCCAGGGGCTATTTGGGAGAGGGTTGGCCTCTGCTCTCCATCTTGTTAATTCTAGTTGAAGCAAGCTAAGAGTTTCTCAAGTATTTCAAACTTTTCTTTTGATGTGTGAAATATTTGAAAAGTGCAGGCAAGAGCAGAATGAATCACACATCTGCTTTATTAACTCTAACAAAGCTGCAGATGCACACATCGACACACACACACACACACACACACACACACACACACACTAGTGCACTTGACCAAGGAAAACATGGATGCTACGAATGCTCTTGGTGACTGCTCTCCCCAGAGGCAGCCATCATCCTGAGCTTCACATTGATCATTCCCATCATTTCCATGCAAGCTCGGGAAAGTGACAGCAAGAGGAGGAGGGAGGGTGGAGACAGCGATCAGACAGCATTGTCAGATAACTGTCAGATATCGCCAGTACAAATTGGTTTTTACAAACATCTTTCAGTCCTTATCTTAAGCACCTGCACTGTTAGAAGCAAAGGCAAAATCAGGGGTTTCTTAAGTCCTGGAGGAAGCAAATGTCAAGTCAGAGGATGCTGTCTTGAGCCATGAACTGTCCCACAGGTGTTTTGTCCTGGGGTGCTGACTGCTGGGTGGAGTGACAAGATTTGTTCACAGCAGTGTAGATGTGTGTCCTTTGGAACTGCGTGGAAGGTTCTAGCACTTCCGTTAATGACTTCCTCATGTGTCTTCCTCGCTTTACAAAGTACAAAGTTTATTTACTTGCCCTTACAGTTGAGGACAAACTGAATGAGAGCCTCTCCTTCTCAGCTTCGCTCTTAAACTGTAATTAGAACCCTGTTCAGTCTTTGTCCTTCCGGACAAGCTCAGGATGATTTCATTCTTTCCAAATAAGAAAAAAGTGTTCTATTCAAAATTTTCACCATTTTTCTTTAAAGTATTTTCTAAGCATGTATCAGCTTCTGGAGGCTCAGCAGCCAATTGCTTGTAGCCTTCCAGGAAAAAAAATAATTACCAAAGCAATGGCCTATTAGAGCACTTGACAAACTCACATGTAAAAGTGAAAACCAAAATAAACTGCAAGTCACCAAGACCACTGTGAGATAGAACCTCTCTCAGTGGACAAACAACAATCACAAACACAGACAAACAGAAGTGACATATGTTGGTAAGGATCTGGTGGAATTTTCACACTTGGGCATAGCTGGAAGGAATGTAAAAAATGGTGTGGTCGATATGGAAGACACTGTTATGTCCACCCACTTGCAGGTAAAATTTGTTTTCCTTTGCAAAAGGATTGAAAGCAAGATCCTGAAGATCCTTATGTACACATGTTCAAAGCAGTATCATTCACTTGCACTAAAAGAAGGAAACTACTCAGATTCCCACCAGTTGACATACAGACACAAGAAGTGGTGTGGTATTCTTGGCTGGAATCTAACACAGTCCTGAAAAGGAAGTTCTCACACAGGCTGCAGCATGGATGGACCTGAGAATGCTATGCTGCGTGAATTTTGGGGCAGCCACAGAATTTCAGATAGATGGTTCTACTCACAAGTCGCCTGGAGTAGTGTGACTTAGAGACACAATGTCTACATAATGGTGGTTGCTGGGCAGATGTTCAAGCAGGGGGTTGTTCTGGCTCAACAATGTGAGCGCGCTTAATGGACCACACTGGGTAAAATGATCACAGAGGTAAAAGCAACCAATGTTGCAACAGGGAGGCGAGGGAAGAGCTGTGCACGTTCCAAAGGATCAAACGCGAACACACTAACGGCCACCAATGGCATGGCTTCTCTGATGAGGTCTCCTCTGACCTTCTGAGCAAGTGCTTGCCTTTGCTACCTGAGCACCAGGTGACACAGGTGGAGAAGGAGGGCCTGGCCCATCTTCTGCTCCTGTGTCTCCCAGAATTCAGAGCACGACTAGGAAGTGACAGGTTGATTTTCAGAGGGCCTTAGTGAGCGGTCATTAATGGACCAGCATATGGAAGAGACAGTGGCTCAGGCTGTGGCTGTGATGATCTAAGACTGAAGACAGGTCCTAGTTTTGCCATCTGCTAACCTATGACTTCTCTAAACCTTTCTTTTGCCATGCATGACCTGAGAGGAGTGGGAATAAGGACCTCTGAGGATTACTGGGAAAGTTCAATGGCCTAAGGCTTAGCATGCCATCTGGCAAAAAAGGATCAAGAAAAGAAGAAGAAGAAGAAGAAGAAGAAGAAGAAGAAGAGGAGGAGGAGGAGGAGGAGGAGGAGGAGGAGGAAGAGGAGGAGGAGGAGGAGGGGGAGGGGGAGGAGGAGGAGGAGGAGGAGGAGGAGGAGGAGGAGGGGGAAAAAGAAAAGAACAAGAAAATAATAATAATAATAATAATAATAGTAATAATAATAATAATATTAATAATAATGGCAAGAGGTCACAGGTGAGCCAAAGCCGCTAAGTCTTGGTTTACTTCATTTGAGTGCTCTTGAATGAACTCAGGATAGTTCCACAAGTCCAAACCCAGGTGTGATGAACTAACAAGGATACGAAGCACACTGTTAAGTTTCAATTACACATCAGGTCTGGCATGGTCACCTAGAGTCAACTACAGTTCTACAGTTACTTTAGCAAGCTGTGAATGGTTAAAGCACTCTATAAATAACCATCAACAATTCCTTTTGCACTAACAGTTTATATAGATCCAGAGAAAATCACGCTCTCATGAACACTTTACCCACGTAGTTTATAAGTTAAACTTCAGTCTTTCCACTTTTCTTCTTTTCCTTTTGATA
Organism: Psammomys obesus; assembly: GCF_907164565.1. Taxonomy (NCBI): domain Eukaryota; kingdom Metazoa; phylum Chordata; class Mammalia; order Rodentia; family Muridae; genus Psammomys; species Psammomys obesus. The sequence goes on from NW_026587216.1 coordinate 27,232,724, forward strand.
CAGGGTCTTATGTTTCTTGGGCTGGCTCCAACTCACTATGAAGTTAGTTAAGGATAACCTTGAGCTCAGGATTCTCCTATCTCTGCTTTCCAAGTACTGAGGTTAGGAGAGTGAGCGACTGTGTTCATGGTCTCCACCTCCACCTCTGTGGTTTCTCAGCCTTACCCTCATCCTCCATCTTCTCCTGGCTCCCTTAAAAAAATTCTGTTCTAAAGTATGTTTTAAAATCATAATAGCAGAAAAGTAATGTTGAAACTCCCTATGGACCCGGAGACAGCTGAGGCTCTGGCAAGCAACTGAATCAAGAGACTGGCAAGGGAAAGGGTCAGGGTCTCACCCAGCTCCACGTCCTGGTCGTCGGTGAGCACAAGGATAATGTTGGGCCGGATGTTCTTCCGCTCCTGCTGCACCCTTCCTCGGAACCTCTGGGACCGCACAGCGGAACCCAGGCTCGCGAGCAGTTCTGCGCCCAGCAGGGTCAGCAGCAGAGCCCAGCAAGAATACTTCATTGTACTTGGTCCAATGTTGCGAAGCTGACAAAATGCTTCAGTCTTCGGAGTTTCTGGTAGTTGGGGTGTAGGGAATGGGGGGAGGTGTCAAGAGAGAAAGGGAAAGGAGGGGATGAAAATGAAATCCAAACCCAAACACGGTCATAGCAGAAGGCATACAAATAAGCCAGAGCTGACAGGCAGGCTGGCAGAGCCGGGCTGCCCGAGAGTCACAAGTAGCAAACCCTCACTCTTGCCAGGAGGTTTTAAGTACTTGATTATTTTGCAAAATCACTTTTGTCCTTTATTCTTTGTCCAACTTTCCCCCTTTCCATTCATTGCCAAAGTATAATTTGCAGCACAGAGCTCAAACGTAAAAGCTTTCTGACAAGAGCTAATACCTTGAGTTAGGTATCCTGGTTGAATAATCAATTTCTAGACTCAGAGATTTTCAGAACATCTGCAGATGGAGTCCTAGAAAGGAAAGAGGAAAAAAAAATACAAAGGCAACATCAGTCAAGGGTTTCAAAATAGACTTATGATCTGAAGCAATGTCTTGAAACAGCACGTGGCATGTGGATGTTATTTTTCCTTCTCTTCTGCAAAAGGAAGAGAGGATAACACACAGAACTGCTGTTCAATGACTTGGATAGCATCTCCATTTCCTAAGTGGCTGTACAAAAAGTGGCCAGCGCATCAGTTTTTCCTGTAAAATATCTCTCTCATCCTGAAGAAGGATGAGAGAAACTGGCCACCAGGAAAGTGAACCTGCTTGTGCCGAGTGGCTGCTGAAGGGCATGCGAGGGGACCCTTGATCGCCTGCATCCCTCCCTATCTACCAGGCAGAATCAACCGTGAAGTTATCGTTTATCATCTGCATTATGTCACTCACAACCCAGGAGAGGCATCATCTCTGCTGACAAAGACTTCTTAAGGAATAAGTGGCACAACCACCTTTTCCAGCCACAGCCACGGAGAAGCTCCTAACTGTCCTCATCAATCACCAGAGGCAAAGCGCTTGACGGGAGAGGCAGGTTCTTCTGTTCAGTCCTTGGCTCGCCTCACAGTGGCGCCTGGGATGCCCGACCCCCCCCCCCCCCCCGCCCCAGCCATCAGTCGCCAGTCTGACTGTTGTCAGGACTGGGTTCAGAGCGGCTAGCACAGGTGTTGGCTTTGCTGCTACGGATCTAAGCCTGCAGAATGAGATGCCTGATTGGCTCTGAGGCTCGAGGTGAGTGGCCGCCCTTCCACAGCAGAAAATAAATGAGATCCGGAGGGGAGGATAGCAGAGTTGCAAGGGAGGAGACTTCTGAAGGGGTTGGGATAATGTCCCTCCACTTCGGGGCACTAATCTGCAGAAAGCTCATCTCCCAGACTCCTGAAAGACAGCAAGGGGCTCTTTTAATTCCCCCTCCTCTGCTACGCCACAAAAGAAGCTTTCCATGAAACTAATTAGATAGCCGCCCACTTCATCAGCCACTCCATCCCACACCTGAGGATCTGTATTTTGATGTGCAACAAGAAGCTGGCATAGGATAAATGAGCAGGAATGCTTCGGCGCAGGCATCACAAAGCAGGGGAGGGCGCCCTCATGCATGCCCGCGCTCTAAGTGCTGGCAGCCCAAGAAGAAAGGATGCACTCATGCATCCTTTCACCGACATGTCACCGACATTGCTTGTTTTGTGCAAACATAGGCACACTCACGTCCCTATTATTTTAAAACTTTATAAACTGTTTAGTATACAGCTCCAATATCCCTCACTCTGCAGCCTATAATTACCGTGTGTGTGTGTGTGTGTGTGTGTGTGTGTGAACGTTTAACAAGAAATAGATTTTTGAATAAAAACCCGAGGTCTGCAGCAAGTCTCTCGTAGGTAGCTAATTGTCTGCAGGGCAACAACAAGGTAACTCCCGGTGATCCCGTGCTCCGGAAAGTCGATAAGCAGAGTCTCTTGCGTTCCCCCCCTTAAGTCAGAGTTCTTGCGGCAACTGCAGTGCATGCTAACAGCTCCCAACCTGCAATTAGTTTGCACCGAGTGCCTGGTTTCTGCGCACTTGCTTTAAATCACAAGAAACCGGATCCCAGCACGAAGGAGAGGCGGGAGGAACAGAAACTAGACAAGAAGAAGCAGCTTTTTGCCATGAACTGTGAGGTCACGCTCAACTGTTCAATGTAGACCGTCAGGCCTACAGGGTTGGTCCTGTAAGCAGTGACTTTTCTCACCTCCTGGAGGCTGCAAGGGTGTGTGAAGGGGCAGTGAGCTGGATTTTGGCTTCTTTGCTTTGGCTGCAGTGTGGCCCATCCTCTGCCAAGAGGGGTGACATGGAAACACCGCTCAGGGCAGTGAGGGCAGTGACCTCACACGGAGCGGAAGACTCTCACCAGTTAAGATGCTGATAACCCTCCCTGGAACCCAGTCAACATGGCTAGCTATTCTTTTCTTTATCTTGTTTCCTTTACCTCTTCCTTCAGGAAACAGAAAATTAGCACCCAGCATGAACTGCATCAGAAACCATGTTTGGGGGGGAAAAAGCAAGCAATGTCACCTCTACCTAAATCCGTGAACTTCCTTGAGCTAAAGATGCAGAAGAGAGCTACGTGGAGACAGCTTGGTGGACAAGAGTGCTTGATCTGAGTTTGATTCCTGGAATCCACATGGTGGAAACAGGGAACTGACTGTCTGCTGAACTCCATACTCTCACTACGGCGCAGGCACACTCCCCACCCCCAAATAAATACATAAATTTAAAAAGTATTATCTCTAATTGGCTGCTAATGATCTATTTATGCGGGTCCAATGTGATGCTGTGGCAGAAGTGTGGAACAATTATATGAAGCTGGCTAACTTATCCATGTTACCTTTTTTCATAGTGAGAACATTTAACTTCAGCAGTTTTTGAAATTTAGCTATAGTGAAGAATTAAAGTTTCAGCAATTTTCGAAGTTCACATTATTTATTATTAGTATTTGTCACAACTAGCCCAGCTTCAGGGATGGACCTAACTGGAGGAGTGGAAGAATGAAAAAAAGACAGGAAGGCAGACACACGGGCAGGAATCTGGAATTGGGCAGTCTGGGCTCCTGGAAGGAGAAATCTCAGCATCCAAACAAGGAGGCGGGGCTTATGGTACACAGCTGGATCAAGTAGAGAGGATCAGCTAGCCTCAGTAGGAGCTGTCTCTGAGGGGGAACAGTATTCAGGTCGTAAATACCCAGGGGTGAAGTGTGGCGGGCATTTTCTACACACACTATCAGCACCCACACTCAGGCCCCGAGCAGAGCTGAACATTTCTTTGAGCCTCAAGTTGGTGGGCTTTGCCATTCTTCCAAGGGTCTAAGGCTTTGGGGTCCTCGACATGGCTGTGCCCATGTCCACAGCACACATTCACTCACTATTATTATTGTTGTTCTCAGTATGGGTCTTTGAAACTGAATCTGGCTATGCAGCCCAGGCTGGCCTTCTTTGATTTCAGCCTTCTGAGTGCTGGGATGACAGGTGTGGGCCACCACACTGGGCTCACGATGTTGCTATTAGCAGTGGTCAGTTTGATCTAGAACGCTTACCCTTTCTGGGTAGCTGTAACTCAACCTTCTTTGGCAGGGCCCACTGTCACTCCCAGGAGAGTACGAATTGAGGAAACTCGGCCTAAGCATATAAACATGAGCGTATAAACAGGGTAGTAACGAGAAACTGAACTTTGGAAACATCTATCTATAAGGAATGCGTCTGTCCCACATCACTTTCCCAAACACACAGTGTCACACCCTAAAAATACAATGGGGGTTGGAGAACTAGCAAAGTTTCATGGCATAAACATAAAAATAGAAAGCTGGAATGACAGCTGAGTGGTTAGGAGTACCTGAGGCTTTTCCCAGAGGACTCAAGTTCAGTTCCCAGCACCTACATGGGACAACTTCTAGTTGTCTTTTACTACAGCCCCAGGGGATCCAGCACCCTCTTCTGGACTTGGTGGGCATCTGTACAGGTGTGTGTGTGCGTGTGTGTGCGTGCATACCCTCCCCATACACACATCATTTGAAAAGAAACCTTAGAAAAGCCCCAAGCCTGTTGTCGGGTCAGGAGCTCTGCAGTACAGTATTGCTCAGCATGCGTGAGACCTTAGTTCCATTTACAGTATAAAGTTTTTTTTTTTTTTAACAACCAAAGCCAATGCTACACACAGACAGCTCTTTATTCAAAGACAACCTTTTAGAACCTGTCATCCCCTCCCTGATTTCCAGCACCAAAAGGAAATGGAGTGAAGAGGGAAGAAAGAACCCTGACAGAAAAAAACAAAACAAAACACAGGACTTGACAGCAGAGACAAGACACTATGCTTGAATTGGATACTTTGTGGTGGACAACGAGTGTCCTTAGAGACTAACCATTTGTCTTGACAAAGAGTAGAAAAAGGGAGAAGCATAGACCGGGCTTTGAATCTTTTTCTCACACATGGCAAGTGGACTTGAGGGATGCTGCTGCTCAAACTGAGACCAGATACAAGCTGTCTTTTCTCCACACTGTAAGATGAAAAGCCCAAACGTGAGTGCACTCATTTGGCGTGTGGAGTTTACAGGGGTTTGTTTAGGGCAATCAACCCAAACTATGCATGTGGCATTTTGCTTGAAGTCATCTGTAGAATAAAAAGGAAGACTAGCAAGACTTCAAGTCAGTAAGAGAGTGTTGGGTTAAGTGAAGCTTGGGCAGCAAAATCTCAAACTGAATTGACTCCCTTGTCTTCCCGTAGGTTTCAGGGGCTCTGGCATCCAGAGCCCTTAGGGTGGACAATTAGTGCTCAGGGGCTGGGTGGAGCACTTACCCTGGTCTTTAAAGGTTCAGTGGTGGAGCATCTGTCTAGAGTGCACTAGGCCCTGAGTTTGATTATTCCCAGATTAAAGAGGGATTACTGCAAAATTAAAGCAGGATGGAACCAAATGCTTTCAGAGCCTGGCTACTGCTCATAAAGGCAACTTTCTATGTTGTCTGTGATTATTTTTCTGGGGGTGGGGTGAAGCCTGAGGTGTTTGTCAGAGGTGTATGAAGTCAGAATTATGTTTATGAGAATACTGAGACCCCTTTTTTTTTTTCTGCCCTGGTGACGTTTGCCCCAAGGCTGTAAGAACAATGCTAGGGAAGCTGCATCTATCTGCCTTAGTGCAAATGAAGGAGACTGCACATCCAGTTTAAACACACCAGCTTCACTTGAAGCAGTAAAGAATTAATTTTATTAAACTTTGAACTTGAGTACATGCGTTTTCCTTTCACTGCTCTGGGGCTTAGTTGGAGGCACACAGAAGTCCTTGTTTCCACACGTTTACTCTTTCTCAGGGAAAAAGCACGTGGGTTTCCGAGCCTCAAGCTAAACTGGCTAATCTGTCCACGAAACACCAGTGTTTACTTAAGCCAATCATTTGTACTTGGGTATTTTGCAGACATTTTCTCAAATAATTATTAATAAATAAATATTATTGCAAGGACCAAAAGTGTCATTATTTGTTACTGATGACAGAAATAAAGCTTGTCACTGTCAAGCTAAAAATCAGAAGTTCAGAAAACATGCCCAACTTACAAGAACTCTGCAACTTTAAGTTTATTTTTGATCACATTGGTGATATAGCAATAAATTATTACTATAATAAAAATATTACCTTTTGACATTGCTAAATAAAATGTGCCAAAATTTAACCTGTGTAATTCAGTGAGCCAACAGTCAAAGTCATTACTATGCTACCTAATCACACCTAACTGAAACACGATTTATTCATTTACAGCCCAAGACGGCCACTGGGCTTTAATGTGAGGGTGTGAAAATTAATCAGTCGGTTTTCAGATTTCTCACCAAAGCTTACCTTCAGACTCATCAAGTGTGGCTACAATGTTAAGGGAATATCTCTGAGTGCCTGGAAGTGTAGGTAAAAAGATTTCTGCCTTCTCAACCACTTATTCACCCAAAACCAAATTCTATTATGATATGTCTACCAGAACAATATGTTTCAACAAGCCAAAACAGACACTGTATGATGAAAATCAAGCTCTTGCTTGTATCCTAGCACACTCCTGTGAACCTAGAATGGGAAAGGCTGGGGCCAGAAGGTCACTAGTTCTAATACAACCTCAGCACAGGCCAGACCTGTCTAGCACAAGTGAAAAAGCAACCCAGCTCTTTTCTTAAAAAAAAAAAAAAATTAGCTGTATTAATTTTATCTCATAAGTCTTTTTGACTATAGCCTATCATTCACAGACTTAGTGCAGGCTACCCCTGCAGTGCGACGAAGAGGAGAGGATCACATGCTATCTTTTACTTTATTCACTCCTTATAGGATTTTCTCAGCAATCTGTTGCATTGTTGAAATGAATCAACTTAGGTTTTCTAGATTTTTCTCTTTGCCTATCCATGGAGGAAGGGATGAGAAAGGAATTAAAATGAGAGATCAAAACAACAACAACAACAAAAAAGTACTTTTGAGAATGATAGCTCAGAGGTAGAGCACCTGCACAGAATGTGTAAGACACTGGGCTAGATCCTCAGCACACAGCATAACGAACAGACTGTGAAGCTTGATTTTATAATGTCAGGAATTAAAAGCACCAGAAAAACAGTTTTCTTGGGAAATAGGGCCATAGCTTGGTAGAAGAACTGGGCAACGAACTGGGTTCAATCCTAAGATACAAAGAGGCAAAACAAAACAAAACAAAACAAAACAAAACAAAACAAGAATAAGTGACTTAACTATGGGCATTTTAGAGAGCGCAAAAACTCCAGACTAAGGCTATTTTTCCAATTTCTTTGGAACAAAATTTGGGAAACAAAGACACCTAGGTATTATGGAAAGAACCAAAAACAACTTAATATTTCTGCAGCAGACAATACAAAGTATCTTGAGGAGCTGACACCAGCAGTGGCAGAGAGATCCAGGAAATTGTCTCAAGTGGGGTGGTGGGTGTCTGACTTTCTCTTGCTCTTGGGAACCTTTTCTTCATTCTAGGTTGCCTTGTCCAGCCCTGCTATGAGTGTTTGTGCCTAGTCTTATTTGTAACTTGTTATGCCGTGTTTAGCTGACATTCCTGGGAGGCCCGCTCTTTCCTGAAGGGAAGTGGAGAAGGACTGGATTTGGGGGAGGGGAAGTAAAGCACTGGGGAACTGGGAGGTATGGCGGGAGAGAAAGCTGTGTTTGGGATGTAATGTATATGAGAAGAATAAAAAAAAGGAAAAAAAGAGTGAGTTAAAGAGGTTGGTGAAGAAAGGAGTTCAGTTAAAATAGTTTTAATGGAGGCAGCAATTTTGATAAAAAGAAATAGCAATAGAAATAGAGTCTTGGGTATCTTAACTAGGTCTTAAATATATAGTGTATCCATTAAATTTGGCTTTGTTTTTACCCCTTTCTATAGCTGGTTTGTATCTATCTATCTATCTATCTATCTATCTATCTATCTATCTATCTATGAGTGTGTGTGTGTGTGTGTGTGTGTGTGTGTGTGTGTGTATTTGTTGGTGCCTGAAAGCCAGAAGAGGGCAGTGGAGTCCTTGAAGCTGAAGTTCTAGAAGGTTGTCAGCTGTCCAAAATGGGTGCTGGAAAATTAACTACAGTCCTTTGGAACGTCAACATGCACTCTTTTAACGGTTGGATCATCCCTCCAGCCCCTCTATTTGTATCTTAATATCAAAATGTTTAGCATTAGCTAGAAGACTTTGTTTTGGTAACAAACTACAGGTATCAATGGGTTTCTATGATAAGAGAGTAATTACCATTCAAACCTCAGGTCACACACAAAGAGGTAGCTGTGCTCTGCCCAGCCGGTCTCTCATGGATGTGTGGTAACCGAGAGGTGTTGTCTTATTGCTTCAGAAACTGAGTGAGCAGTAAGGAAGACAAACACTAAAGAATCTTGCGGGGAGGTTTCATACCTTCAGACTGGAAGGTACCCAGATATTTCAAACATTTCCCTGGTTGTATGCAACTGGAGGTATAGCCTAACCAAACTGCAGGGGTTCTGGGAAGTCTGGTAAAAGGAGCCTTTGCTGCACATTGCTGTATGTTCCAAACATGTATAGCTCCACTAAAACTTCGTGCTTCATCTTGTGTGTGTGTATCTATTCATATCCAGACACATAGCATCTTAAGTAATGAAGAAATATATTTACACACGGATGCATGACACCAAGTAATGAAAAACTATTATCACTGCTTAAAATTTAATGAACCTTGAACACTAAAAAAATGTGCTTTTCAAAGACTGGTCACAACTCGGTGGCAGAGGGCGTGTTCCACACGCTTGGAGGTCTTGAGATCAAACCCCCGTCCTACCGAAAGAGACAGGCAATATATGATTCTAAAGATGTGGTTTTTGAGACAAAGCCTCATTGTGTAAGTCCAGATTGCCCGGAAATGTACTGTGCACAGGCCAACCTTGAACTTGCATACGTAATTTCAGCCTATGGGATTACAGTATGTGCCATATTCAGCTCAGATGTGGAGAATATTTTAAAGACATATTGCATCTTGATCTGATTCTTTAATGTATAGTACAATACACATTTAATTTATGATCCTTATGATACTCTTGTTGGAGGAAATGCTTATTTTCAAAAGAGTTAGATGGTGCATCTCTCTTTCAAGAGCATTTCTCCACATACTTATCTCAGAGTCAAACTCCAGGTAGGAGGGAGGAATGCCTCACCTCACTATAAGAAATCAAGCCACAACTGGGTGAATTCCACTGACCTATTTTCTGTGGTATCAAGGTCCACACAGAACTGCTGTCAGGAGTTAAAAAGTGGCAGAGTAGAAATGAATGCTCACTGCTTGCCTCAAGCTGGGCTCTGAGCCGGAATGGTCTCAAGGAATAGCCAGCATTTCGAGAGACGCAGAAGGAATCCAGGCTCCACCAGGCTCCAGAGGATTCTAGTTCTCAGCCCAGGGCAGACCATGGAAATTAATTACATTTCCCCAACACTTCTTACGTACAGGATAAATTAAAAAAAATAATCCAGTGAACATATTAGAGCCAAAGCTTTTGTCCAGAGACATTTCTCAAGTATGCTTTCAATTCAGGTTAGTTGTATACAGCTAGTTCAAAAAGTCTATCTCACGAGTTATACCGGGAAACGTTATTCTCAGATCCATTATCCCATTGGTTCAATAGATCATTCCAAGTCTTTTCATGGCAAGATCACCGTCCTTTTCATTTTGTGGCTGTGTACTTACACCCAAATGACTAATAAGCATAGCTGGACATGTGTTAAGCGGGAGAGTGCAAGCCTGGGCTGAGGTCAGGGAACTTGTCATTGCAGTAGAACAAATGAGAAGTGAGGGGAAGGCCACTAGGAAAATCAATTCATTAATCTCAGCCATAAAGCGCATAGCGAATGCAAATTGTCTGCCTGTTTCTATTGACACCTGCCTGACTCAGAGCATTCTCTTCCGATCTCATTCATCGATCTACCTCAGATCCCTGTCTCAACACAGACACAGAAAGAGATTAGCCCGAGAGGCTCCAGCAGGGCAGGAGTTTACAGCCATCAATTCGCTGACATTTACAGGTTCACAGGATGCTGCTTGTCTCTGGGACCTGCAGTGACTTGAAATTTACCCTCTGACTGTCTTGGTTTACCGTCTGAGCAGAAGATGGGAAATATTTCAGCAAGTGGAAATATTTTATTCATTCTAGCACCTGAAGTTGTTTCTTGAATTATTTGTACAACAAGGTCTTCCTGGGCTTTTAGTGCAGATTATGATCTCTGCTCAGGGATATTTGAACAAATTGATGTCTATGTTCCTTGGAATATTTATAAATACACGCTTACCAGAGGAGCAGCCCTTGTTATTCATCTAGACTTCCCAACTTCCCACACTCAGCAGTGTTCCACGCCTAGAATCTATTTTCTCACTAAGGGCTCCACTTTGTTTCCAATTTTTGTTTCTCAGCACACACAAGGACAGTGCTTGTCACACAAAGGAGCTGATGTAATTAAACCAGATGATGTGCCCCCAAAGTAAAACCAGCCATTAATGAAAGCTGGCCACCAGAGGCCATTCTGAACAATGTGTATTTCAAAGCCGTCCCAGGCACTCTCTCCTCTCTACCAATTCGGTTCCATGAAGCCTTAAACAAGTGTGCACCACGAAAAGGTGTTATCAAAACCTGGTGTGATGTTGATTACATCAACATTACAGGAGATTACAATGCGTCGGGGTTGGCCTGATTGTAGCGTCCAAGCTTTCAAAGCATGAGAAAACTTTCAGTGACGTTTGTAAGCTTAGCGACACAGAAGGTAAACGATGCGTTCTTCTTAATTGAGGGAAGCGAAAATCAGCAAAGCTCCCCTTTTGTTTAGATTGGGTCCCCACAAACAATTCGTTTGTAAAAAAAAAAAAAAGAGAGAAGAAAATAAAATAGCGTTCTCTGATGGGCAGATGAGCCAAATTTGGAAACTCAATAGCTGTGAATAGTGAGGAGCTTGAACCATTAAGAAAAAGTCTTCCTAAAGTTTGAATCAGTAGCACATCATTCTGCTGGCTCACTACGGCAAAGCTTAGAAATAAATGTGCCAAATGTCATCTGACTACGGGGTTTTCCAGGGCGTTCTCCAGCATTTCCATATCTCCTGGATCTCGGGAAGTTTGTTTATACTTCTCATGAACCTTCTGTTTCTTGATTATATTTAGTCACAATTATGGATAGAAGTATACAGGATCATATTTGAAAGGTTTCTGGATGGAAGGCCAGGCTACTGGAAGTCAAATGTTTCCAAAATCATGGGGGGAAAATTGCCGTATGTGCCTTTATTTTTGTGTCGATCCAAATCACAAATCTTCCAGAATTTGCATACTTACATAGCTAATTCTCTGGCCAGTGGAGCCAGAAAGAAAAGCTCAAGATCCAGACTGGACTCATAATCCAAGTACTAGCTTTAATTTTTCACTTCCTGGCAGCTAAGCCATTGACTTCTCTCCAGCTCCTCAGCTGTGCGGAAACTGTCCTTTTTGGAAGAAGAATCATCTCTACCACATTTGGCTCCTAGTTTGAGAGCACTGGACACCACAGCGGAGCTGCTCAAGAGATCAACCATTCCACCACAAAACAAGGGCCACGAGGTCAAGTGCATAGCTCAGGGAACACTGCAGGGGCTCATGGGAATAACCTGAAGTACTGTTAATTATGTTAGTTCTACCGATTGGACAGCGGGCCTAGAAAGTTCCAAAGGGCTGCTAGTAGGGCTGCTCTGTAGCATTGTAACCAAGTCGATACAGTGTAAAGGGAAAATCTGGCAAGCGCCTCCACTCTTTTTCAGGAAGTTGGATTTCTCAGACTGAAGTAACCTGCCAAGGCAGCTGGGCGAGCACAAGGCTGAAGTGACCGGGGATGTCATAACTGAAGGGCTGTCTTGGAAGACCACCTGAGTCGTCGAGAGGGCAAGCCTTTTGGCACATTCCATCTTGACAGAAAAAAAAAAAAAAGAACTGAAGTTCACTACTGGAAAACACCGAATTTGCCGCAGCCAATATCAACCCATCTTTTGAAGGGGTTTCAATGTTTCTGCCTATTACCTTTCAGGATGTGAAGAAGAGAGTTTTCAAGTGCTTGACTTGGGTGGACCCATGAAATCCAGAGGTGGTCCAAAATGATGGAGGAGTCGGTTATGTTTATTAAACGATTGCTATACACCATGCCCCATGGTTAAGTATAATTAGTGATCAGGGGCAGAGTAGGTGACTTGTTTCTTAATTACATCTCTTCTCAGCTTTCTCTCCCCCTCACCATTTTTTTTTTTTAAGATAGCATCTTGCATTGCATGTCTAGCTAGTCTGGAGCTAGTCTGGCCTCGAAGTTGCAGCCATCTTCCTGCCCCGGCCTTGAGAATGCTGGGACTATTGGAATGAGCTCCCTGTTCAGTTTTCTAGTCCCGTTCAGTTGTCTCTGCCAATCATTCCTGTGTTGTCCCCTTACCCACACCCTCCTCTCTGAGAGACTATCCAATGAATATGGAGTATTTTGCCTTAGAAAACATACTCTGGAAATCAGTCCCATAAAGCAGCAAGGCAGTATTAGTGATCTGAGGCACTCGGGGCTGAATTCTCCTCACGTGGTGGAAGAGCAGGACAAACAGGAAGTTGTAGGAGGGAGCTGAAGAGGCAAGACTGAACCCAACGGCTGAATCAAGCCAAAGTCAAGCTTGCAAGCTTCCAGGATGCATTGTCTGCCCCAACATCTGTGGTGGCAGCAACACTCTAGAGCCGCAGGCTAGATGCATGACTGGATCTCTCTGTATTTCTGATGAAGAAATAGCCTGAAGCCCGGATTTTCCTGCTACCTGAATCAGCAAAGATCTTTCAGCATCATGAGGGCACAAGGCTGGGGCTGTGCACAGCCACAAAATGAACAGCTGTCTTCTCCTCACTGAACACCCATCCCACATTTCACATCTGTTTCTCCTTCCCTCCTCACCTCCATTCTGCGCATTCGGCCCCTTTGACGTCTAACAGCCCCCTTTCCCTTGTCGCCCTTGACTCTCCAGAGTTCCATATCTTTAGCATGGAACTTCCTTTACCTACAAGAATTTTTCACTAATACACTGAGGAAAATATTGTGCCTTTCACAGTCAGGACTTTAGCCACACCACACACCTGTAAAGTAGACATTAGCGATCTTTCCTCTTTTAGTGAGGAACTTCAGGGGTCTTGTTCAAAATTACGTAGACAGGGGCAGAAGCTGAATAACCCCTTTGCTCTTAGCTGTTCTGTTTTTGTGTTTTCTCTTGAAGTGCATTTTCACTTTCAAGAGCCAGTGTGTCTAAAGATGTGAAATTAATGGAAAGAGACTTTCGAGTTTGAGCCTCAGGTGCTAGGGGTATTTCCAGGCATCGGCAGTGAGCTTCTCAGTATCTCTAGAGGGAGCAAAACAGGACATCCATATGGCAGCCACACACCAAGGCCAACCCCCATTTCACCTTGTAAACAGAAAGGGACCCATCTGAGCTCAATAAAAAAAAAAAAAAAAAAAGCATGGTTGCTGGGAGAGGGAGTGGGCTGGCATGGTTAAACATGAATATTCAAGACCATGAGTCACAACTCCATGAATCGGAGGGTCTCCTGTATTTGTATTTAGCATTGTGGAGTCTTGGGACAACTTGCCATGATTAATTAATCCTCGGTGCCGAGGCAGAAGGTGAAATAATTTGTGCATAGTCACGAAGTCAGTCATTCTCAGGCTCCGTGTTGGTACAGGAGTGCTTCACGGTCCGGAGACAGAGAGAAGACAGAGCCCGACTTTCCCTTTTGTGTCTGTGATTCTATGATCCACCCTCCTCACTCCCCGAAACTGTCTAAAAGGAGGCAGGTGGCTGCCAGCCGTCCTTCGCTCATACCCTAATGACTTCGTCTTCGGTATCTCCAGTCCATGGCAACCCCATCTATTGACACTCCCCTTTCAACAGCTCCCAGTAGACTTGCTCCTCCAACCCAAGCAGGAACCCCCCTGGGAGACATCCTGAGGCTTGCCTTCCTACTGCAGGGTGGAGGAGGCTCAGTCTATTTAGGACACTGTACTTGGTAGCTGGCATCTGTTTTTCCACCATCTCTAGTGCGATTTTTACGGAGGCTGTTTTCAGTAATGCCTCAGTGATCTATCACTAGAGGCAGAAGGAGGAGTTTCAAATACAGAGTTCTCATGGCTACTTCCATTAACTATTTAAAGGCCCCAACACACAAACAAATGAACAAACAAACAAACAAACAAAAAGGAACCATTTTTCAAGGAGAATTTGTGAGACAAAGAATGGCTTCTTTGTTACATGGAAACTGTCAGGTGTAGTAACTGCGCTGGTCCAGGCTGTGTCACCTCTATCTTGTCCTGTCACTGAGTGACTCAAGAGGAGACGGCAGACAGCATTTGAGAAGTGCTATTCTCACAGTACTGCACGAGCAGGGCATTGTTGCCAGTAGAAACTAGAAATGCTGCTATATGCATCTGCTGGGCAATCAGCACCTCTCACTTGCATTGGTCCAGCACCCACGCTGGCTGGGGAGAAGTTCGATTTCTTTGGGTGGGGCTATTGTTCCGACAGAAGAAGAGCAGGGACAATTGTAGACGGTGATACACTTGACCCTACCTACTTTGAAATTAGTTGCATATTTCCCAATCTTCACAGAACACTGCAGATGGGGTCGCTGTTTTGTGGATCTAGGTCTTTCTTATTGACATCATTACTGTGGTACTTCAAGCTTTCCTTAAGGGCACTGGGAAATACCTGCTAAGTGCAGACTCCAGTGTGACTGAGATGCTTTGTACAGTCTTTCCTTCGTATTGCTCTGTCTGCTTTACCCTCTATGATCACTTCTTATTTTTGGTATGTTTGCATCTCACCATGTCCTTCTAACCCCCTTTCAACATGCTTGGAGATACAGATGGAAAACAGGTTAGGCATTACGAGAGCTGCGCTTCAGACCACAAAAAGATGTGGCCAGCTCTCTCAGCCACGGTATCTTGGCAACGGTACAGTCTCAGGACACATGTTTGGATGCGGGTCCTTCATGGGTTTTCGAGACTCCTTCCTGGGCTTCTTGTTTGCCTACTTTTTACCAGCCAGCTGGGAGTGTTAGATGAATGAAGTCAGGAGGTGCTCTTGAATTATGTTCCCAGGAGGGTTTCCGATATACCTGCTTTGCCATTTTCCACACTGAGCAGCAGCCCGCACCTCACCCCGGATACTGGACTAAGCAGTTACACTGCCTGCTATTTCTTCCTCAATTCCATTTATTCTAATTTCCCTAAGAAGTTTTAATTGAGCAGCCTCTGGTTGAGTACCTGTACGAGACACTTCATTAGGTACCAGGGAGAGAATGGACTTTTGAGAAAGTAATGCCTTTGACTGGATTCTTATGGACAGCCCCAGATGTAGCACGGTTTTAAAGTGTGCAGGAAGCGAGGGCTTTCATCCTGAAGGATGGATGGACTCAAACTTTGAGCAGCAGCAAGGTACCCTTGTCAATCATATCCGGTGCATGTTCTAGGCTGATATGCCACAGTGGAGTTGTACACCTGTCTTTTAAAGGGAAAATCCATGCTGGCCAGTCAAGTCAAATGAGAGTCCAGAGTGGTCGGTCACTGGGCCACTGTGTCTTAGCAAGCACTTCCCTCTGCTGTCCGTCACCTAGCTTCTGAAAGCCTAACGTGAGGTTGATAATAACGGAGCCAGATTTGTCAGTCGCTTAAGTAATTCATTGTATCTTATACTCTAATGGAAGATACATTTATTCTTCCCACAGATAAGACATCTTTCATGCTCACAACGTATCGCAGGTTCTTTGTCATAGATGATCAACTTTATTCTTTCAACTCATTGTGGAGGAAGGAATTAGTATTGCCCTCTGCTCTGCACAAACTAATTTAATACACAAAGAAGCAAAGCGAAGATATCCTTTGTCCTCGTTTTCAGCCTTTTCACTGGAGCTGTTGACTATAACTCGATCAAATATTGGTTTCAGGCTTACTCACTCATCTGCATAAACAACCCCGTGAAAACAGGCAGAGACAGTGTTCCAAATTCCCTGGAAATGGGAATTTCTGCTGAATTAGAGTGGAAATTCTAATGATTTTAATACCTTTCACAGAATCATAAACAACGACTTTCAGGGGAAATAAATCTGTTTAATAAATGATATTTTAAAACTAGGAGAAAGCTTCAAAGGTGCGCTTTCCTTTACCGTTTGAGACAGTGATTTACCAAAAGGAAGTAGGAAAGTTCGATTAGCCTTTTGAAGAGTGCACTTTTATAAGATACACACACACAAAAAATGAAAATTTTAAATAGGAATGGTTTGTGGAAGCTACCACTCTCCCATTAGACAGAAATTGGAAAATCTAATTTTTCTAGGTTGGGGCCACGGAGGGGAGAGCAGTGAGAAACGCCATGTTTTCTTGGAAGTTTATCTGACCGCACAGCACAGTTTTGACTGACCTGGGAGCAAGGCCACAGAGCGCAAAGCAGTACTTGAGTACAGAGCCATGATGACACCAGTGTTATAGGGACACCTATACCTCTAAATTCTGAGCTCTTTCCACTTCTGTTCCCATTTGTTAAGGAAAACAAAGTTTCGAGTTTAACGAGAACAGTTCTACATTACACAGTACCAACTGTTGATTGCCTAGCTTATCATTCACCATCTTCTCCACTCCTGACAGCAACCCAGCTTAATTTAGTGGTAGCAGATCCAGTTTTAGGTGACATTTCTTCACTTCACTAACAGTGATATGGTTGCATGCTTGAATACTTTCCAAGGAGATGTAATGAAGAAAGGTCGATTGGGACTTCTGGGCTGGTCCCATGACGGAGTAGTGGCTGTTTGGCAAAGATCATGGCTTGAGTGTCAGCAGCCATCATGGGCAACAAAGGGCTCTCACAGGTGGACTGTTCCATGCTGGAGACAAAGAAAGGAGGCCTGGCTCTGTAGTTTCAAACTGTGCTTTTGTTTTTGTGTCAGACTACTGCCTTCCATTATGTCAGTAAGGCATTATTTTGATTTCTTTTATGTGTAGTCAAAATCTCCTTGACATTTCTTAACTGAAAGTTATGTTTTTCTTTCCTTCACTGTACAACCACTCTATGTTTAAAATGTTAGAAAAACATTTGTTTTTAAAACCAAAACAGAAGCATTTGGTTTATATTTGAAATAGGACAAACAAAAGGCTGTGTTTGGTGAGAGATTTGAAGAAATAAGACTTGGAGCCTCAAGTGATAGCTCAGCAGTTAAGAACAATGGCTGCTCTCCCAGAGGTTCTGGGTTCAATTTTCAGCACCCGCATGATGGCTCACAACCATGTAGTTCAAGTTCTAGGGAATCCAAACCCTCTTCTGGCCCCTGCAAGCACCAGGCACACAAGGGGTGTACAGACATCCGCGTAGACAAAATACCAATATAAAATAAAATAGAGAATTACACAAATAATGCATAATTACAACTTAGAGGCAGTGAGTTCCTAACTATATTTAACCAACATTTAAGGTAGTTGAAGGCTTCTGGGTCAATCAAAGACTGTAATCATAAGTCATGGAAATGAAAAACAGAAATGGACTCTTCATAACACCTCAGGTTCAAGTGGATTTTTAATCACAGTATAAGTGGTTCTTTAGCACCCTTATAAAGCAGCAACAGTGACAGAGCAACAGTGAGAGTCTATCCCCTCTTCCAGAGTTTGCCTTCCAGAGGTTAAGGGTCGTGCAGTACAGCCAAAGATCTGAAAACTCTGTCAGCGCAAAGCTTCAGAAAGCACTGATGCTATTGTCTTACTTAGATATAAAATCTTAATGTTGAACACAAAGACAATAAACACAAAAAAACTCCTAATGCAGAAATCTTGACACATTCTCCTTTTGTTATTTTATTGCATTACATTTTTGTTGACTGGAGAAACCAGCATTCAAAAGATTGAGGTTGGAGGATTGTGAGTTCTAGACTAAGATGCATTACAGTGCATGAGCCTGTCTCAAATAGAAAACAAATAATAATAAACAAAAATGAAACATTTAAAATGTATCATTATTGTCTGTAGGAATTTTTCTTTTCCCTTTTTGCTTTTATAAATCTTATCTGATTTAATTTTCAATTGCAAATAGGAACTTTGCCTTTACTTGAATTCTTTCTTTTTCTTCTTCTTCAAATTCAATCTCAGGCAGGTGTATCAAGATTTCTATGCTTTACGGGAGTTAAAAAATTTTGTTTTTCATGTCTCTATTTTGCTTTCAATTAAGACTTTATAAACTCAAATGAAGATGCAGTTGCCACTCTATTCTTAGGGGTGTGAAACGGAATTTATTGCCAATTACTAACATCTAAAGTAATCATTGATAAGCTAGCAAAGTTTAGAAGGAAAAAAACATATGAATCTACAAGCCAAAATATTTCACTTAATTGGATTTATGTTTAACCACTGTGAAACGGAAGTCATTTGGTAACTCTGATTAGTCTAGACTGATTCTCAAGCCATTTCATGTTTCATAGAAAATAATGATTCTGGTGGTGTGCAATTCCTTGGGCTAAGCAGATATGGCTACTGATGGACGACCCAAGAACACTCTGGGGATCCTAGTCATCTGCAGCTCTCCTGAGGCAGAGAAGGGAGAGATACCGACCCACCTGTGGTACATAACTCGACCCACCTCAATCTATTTGCTCAACCTACTCTGCTCAACCGTCAGCAGAGTGGCTGCTGGGACACTGTGGTCCAGAGGCAAATGGGCTGTAATGATTTTTAAGTACTGTGGATATTATTTCCAAATCTAATACAAAAGTATGAAATGTATATATTCTTAAAGGGCTTCATTGATCTGTTTTTGTTTTCCTTCTAGCGCTGGGCATCTAACGTAAGGCCTTGCACACCGGACAAGTGTTCTGCCATTGAGCTAAATCTCCACTCAGACAGAATATATATAAAACAGACCATTTCTGTTTCAGTGAAAATATATGTAGATATAAATACATGTAAACAGAAACGGTCTGATTGGGAGCCAACAAGGATCAATAGGTTGGTCACTGAGGTCTCTGCCTCATGGAACCAAAGACCGAGAGAAGCTAAAAGCTGCAATAGACTAAATCATAGTTTTATCTGCCTCCTTTTAGAACAGGAGTGGTTAAAGCCTTGAGTGATCATTGTACACGTCAACGGCATTCTACCACTGGGCTTTGCTCCCAGCCGCTTGTGTGGGATTTTATACAGAATGCACCATCATGATCACAATGATGATGTGTTATACTTAACTCGAAGCAACATCCTTCCATCCTTCACTCCTTTGTTTTTCATTAATGCCTGTTCTGTCTCCCATCAAGAAACTTAAGTCAAGTGAACAAGCTGCATTGCTCCTGTGAAGAAATGTCATAAGCAGGACTTAACTTTGAGATGCTCCTTCCAACCTTCTCCAGTGTGTATAGAACACTTAGCCTTTTAAACGAGTGACTTCCAGGAGACACAGTATCAATGAGCTAGGAGGGAGGAAGAGGAAGGCATCTGATAGTGGGTCTCCAGCTCAGGGGAGACAGTGTTGAGAATCCTGTCATGCCACCATCCTGTTCGAATGGATGTCCACACAGTTAGGAGAGTGCTTCAGCCCCATAAGAAGAGGTACTTCCTTCTCATGCTCTCCCTACTTCTGACATCTCCCTTCTACAAACTGGTGGTCCCAAAGTTCTAATCATAAAGTATCTGTGTCTCTATGCTTTTACATTTAATTAAAAAGTAAATGTCAGTCGAGATGGTGGCGGCACACACCTTTAATCCCAGCACTCAGGAGGCAGAGGCAGATGGATCTCTGTGAGTTCAAGGCCAGCCTGGTCTACAGAGTGAGTTCCAGGACAGCTGAGACTACACAAAGAGACCCTGTCTCAAAAAAAGGGGGGGGGCTAGAGAGATGGCTCAGAGGTTAGGAGCACTGACTGTTCTTCCAAAGGTCCTGAGTTCAATTCCCAGCAACCACATGGTGGCTCACAGCCATCTGTAATGAGATCTGGTGCAGGTGTAGATGCAGGCAGAAGAATGTATACATAATGAATAAACAATTAAAAAAAAAGAAAGAAAAAAGTAAATGTCAGAGCTGACAAGATGGCTCAGAGGATAGAAGCACTTGCCGTTTAAACCTGACAACTCAAGTTTTATCCCCAGAAACCACAGGACTGGAGAAAAGGCTCAGAGATTAAGAGCACTGGTTGCTCTCCCAGAGGTCCTGAGTTCAATTCCCAGCAACCACATGGTGGCTCATGACTATCTATAATGGAATCACATACAGGCAGAACACTGAATACATAATAAATAAATCTTAAAAAAAATAAATAAAGTCCATAAACTTGTCCTCTGACCTACACATAGGCACAATCTCCCTTCTGTCTCTGTCTGTCTGTCTGTCTCTCTCTCACACACACTAAAAATTCCTAAGAAGTCGATCTTGTACCCTCTCCTATGGAAGGCAGACATCATAACTGATGCACACACATCCCCACCATTCCTGGACGCTTTACCAACCCCCTTACTCTTCCTAACAAATGCTCAGAAGCAAAGACGTTCTTCTCGATTTCAAAGGCATGCTTTGCAGTCCCATCCCCCTCCGAAGACTTTGGAGTTTTGTTTTCAAATACATGTTTGGTGATAGGCATCCTTGCTTTAACGAGACAACTGTTAGAATGCTATCTTCCCTTTCTACATTCTCTTCCTTCCTTCCTTCCTTCCTTCCTTCCTTCCTTCCTTCCTTCCTTCCTTCCTTCCTTCCTTCCTGTGTGTGATGCACTCACTACAGCTGACTGAAAAGACTCCCTCACTTAGGCCAAGTCTGCATTTCCATTTTCTCATGGGAGGATTAACAGCCAGTCTTGGATTTGTGTGATCATGCAATCTGGTAGTGCGGAAGGGAAAAGCTCCTCCCTTACTTGTACTGCCTTGGTTTCTCTGGAGAAGAGACTCATCTAGTTAGCTATCACGCTCGTCAATGGAAATGCCAGGTCACTCTTCCCTGAGACTTGCTTGGCTCTGGTCTCATGGACCGACGGTGGGTTTTGCCTTTATTCTTGTGTGCTTGTAGACTGCAGCTGTTGACTTTGCTGACCACAGTAGAAATGACTGCCCATACCTGCAACCTTTCTCTTTTCTTCCCTGGTGACTCTAACTCCCCCTCCCCCCAGCATATACACACGGTCTGCTCAACTGGTCTTCATTTCTCTCTTCTGGAGACACATTCTTATCTGTTTCCTCTTTTTACTTTTTCCTGAACTCTTTGTAAGAATTCTTCAGCTATTTCACATAGGAAAGGCTAAGAGCTTCTCAGGTTAGAGACTTATGGGAATCACAGATAGCTTCAGTGCATGCTAAGCTGGCTAAATTAACAGTGAGGGTGCCTGCTGTGGTGGCGCACATCTTTAATCCCAGAATTCAAGAGGCAGAGGCAGGCAGAGCTGTATGAAGTTCAGACAAGCAAGCCCTCGTGAGTGAGACATTGTCTCAAATCAGACAGACAGAGGACAAGGCAAGTGACTGTAGTGAGGTATCGTATATACCTAGTGCCAATTTAGCTCTTGAATGTCTCCCATAGGTGTTGAAACTTTGACCAATAGCTGCCGTGCTCTGAGAAGTAGCGGAATCTTTGTTAGACAAAGAGTAGTGAGAGGAGGACAGTAGGTCACTGGCTGGAGCAATGACCTTGAACCCAGTGGATTTTGGTTCCAACCCCTTTACTTCCTGCTGCCATGAGGCAAACAGTCCTCTGTCAACAGTCTTGCCATGACAAATTTTGACAACACATACCCAATGCTGCAGGTAGATTCCCAAAGCCTCTGAAATCATGAGCCCAAGTAACATTCTTCCTGGAGGCTAGGGGTGCAGCTCAGAGGAAACTGTGCTCAGCATGAGCGAGGACCTGGGTTCAATCCATAGTTGTTGTTGTTGTTTTTTTTAAGGCAAAAAACAAAAACAAAAACAAATAATATTTTGTTCATCCAGGCACTAGGGCACTCTTCAGTGCTGAACCAACATTGTCTTTACCCTGTTCAAAATCCAATGCCTTCTCAACCTTGGCTCTCATATTAAAACACTTCATGGTTCAAAGAATTTCCTGGTATTTGGTCAACCAATTTTATCTCCACTAGAATGGTGGGTTGTTTTGGTGTGCTAAGAAAGTTCAGACTCCAGCAAAGCTTTCTTTAGCTTCTTTCTCTGTCCCTTATACATCTACCTCACTTCCCCAGAAACTCCGTGTTCCTTCTCTGGGCTCTTGGGACTGTCCAGGCATTCCTCTGCTGTTGGACAACCATTTCCTCTCCAAAGTTTACTTGGAATCCAGAAACTACCTTAGTGGACACTTTTGGAATAAAACAATGGCCTAGATGTTGATATTTCCTCAACCTAATCGTAATGTATTTTGAAAAGTGAATTCACTGTTGAGTGGAAGGTGGATCTCAATGGCGGAGCATTTGCTTAGCATGCACAAGCTCTGGGCTCAATCTCCAGCATCAGAAGGAACAAAATGAATTGACTACCCCAGCCTTTCATATGTACAGCCTTTTTTAAGCTCCTGAAGACAAGATCTTTACGTATTTGCATATCATTGTAGGCTGTGAGAAGACTGGGACATTTAAATACTTTTTCAAATAGCATGAGATCTTTCATCTTTAGAAGCTTTTCTTTTGTCACTAAGCCTCAATTTCAAGACCATTTCATTCAGTAGATGAAAGAGAGAGAGAGAGAGAGAGAGAGAGAGAGAGAATGAGCAAATCGGGGTTTTTTATCAATCATTCTGAAAGGCATTTCAAACTTTTAAGTTGTTCTCTCCCTGAGCAATGGCTAAAGTATTTTGATTTGGAAGCAGTCCCTCAGCCTTCCAGAAAGGAGGGTGTCAGCTCAGAATGCCTGGGCAGAAGGTGCATCTCTGTTGTCTTTTCAAAGACAGCCCTGGACTGTCTTTGTGAGGTGTCCAGCTGCGGGGCTAAAGCTGGCTGTCATCCTCTGTTTTGGAAATAAATTCAGGCTCACAAAGAGAAGGGCCAGTGTTGGGGGTTTTGACCTGATAGGATTTCTGGTCTCCCAGTCTTAGGCTATCTCTATCTCTTGTTTACAAGCAGCTTTTTTTCCAAAGACACCACGCCCTAGCACCCCTCCCTTCCCTCCTAGACGGGTGCTGGTGGAATTAACTCAACGCCCTGTCTAGCTGGGGTGGATCCTTGAAAGGGACATCTGCAGAAAGGGGTTCTGGCAAAAGCGTATTAGCAATCTAAAGCTAAACTTCTTTAACCTTTAGAGCCAGGGATGGTGCTGGTTCACAAACCTGCTGGGGAGTTTTGTTCTCTGATATCCTGTTAGAAGATGAGTGAGAAGCATGAGCCTCTGCCAACAGCTGGATGGGTCAAAGGGAAAAAAGAAAAGAAAGTAATCTAAAAACAAATAAGTTAGAAAACCAAACAACCGCAGGCTGAACAGACTGATATTTTCTTTCTTAAAAAAAAAAAAAATGAAGGCTGGAAAAATAACTTAGTAAGAGTTTACTGTTCCAGGCCGAGGACTTGAGTTCATCCACAGCACACATATGTTGAGTGCACGCCTTTAATCCCAGCACTCGGGAGGCAGAGGCAGGGGATATCTGAGTTCAATGTCAGCCTGCTCTACCTACAGGGCAAGTTCCGGGATAGCCAGGCCTATGCACAAAAACCCTTTCTTGAGAAAGAGAAGAAGAAGAAGAAGAAGAAGAAGAAGAAGAAGAAGAAGAAGAAGAAAAAGAAGTAGAAAAAGAAGAAGAAGAAGAAGAAGAAGAAGAAGAAGAAGAAGAAGAAGAAGAAGAAGAGGAAAGAGAGAGAGAGGATTGGATTAACAAGGGAGAACCTTCTGGAATGATTCACACTCTTGAAGTACCTATGATGCTCACATTCATACCTAGAGGGGAAAGCTAGGTATTTTTATATCTGTTTAACATGGATTCTCAGAGGCTGAAACAGGAATCACACATACTTGATGGTAGTTTCTGGCAACAGAACTTCATTTCATAGGACTTTAGGATGATGTTATTAAGAAGAATGTGACGTATCCAACTATGGGTACTTTGGAGCTAAGAGGCAGCTTTCAGCTAGGGTACTGACATTCATTCCACAAACATCTAAGGAGCCCTGTTGCGTATGCCAAGGCGCTGCAAGGAAGGCACACACATGACGTGTCTGGCCCTGCGTAGGGAGCTAATATCCTTCTTCTCACAGAGAAGCACAGAGAGCACTTGGAAGGTGAGCTTGCCGTGCTATGTTCCTCCCCTCCTTTCTCAAACACTCTTAAAGAACCACAGTCTGTGATGATAAAACCTGACGTGACCTGGCGCATCGCAGTAACTGAAAGCGTAGGACTGTTTCCTCCATGTTTTATCTGGAAGAACTAAAGTTGGAGAGGTGAAGTAGTATTTACATGGCGGTAATACGGTAACTAGGTGGGGGACAGGCGGTCAGTTCAGGTAGTCACGTGCTGGGAGCCCCTCCCCAGGAAGCCTCCCTGCCTCGCTGGAG
This sequence comes from Psammomys obesus, assembly GCF_907164565.1. Classification (NCBI taxonomy): domain Eukaryota; kingdom Metazoa; phylum Chordata; class Mammalia; order Rodentia; family Muridae; genus Psammomys; species Psammomys obesus. The sequence goes on from NW_026587216.1 coordinate 27,257,229, forward strand.
GGTCAGCAAGGGGAGGAGGTAGTTTCCACAATCTCATCAGAATTTGCAGCTGCTGCCTCTCTCTGTGTTGTTCCCGTGGCTTGTGAGTCTGACATGATGGCTTAAATGGTGGAAAATCCATTTTCTCTAGGAGAATGGAAGCTGGAGAATAACACACAAGGACTCCTAGAAAACCATCTGTGGAGCTCCATGTCTTGGAGCAACACCCTGTTTTAAAAAATGTTTTAGAGGCAGAGTGTCAGTGGGCCTCGAACTTGTAGTTGTCCTGTCTCGGCCTCCTCAGTACTGGAATGACGGGGTGCTGTGCCATGCTACGGCTCATCCTCAGTCGTTTTATGTTTGTCGGGGGGATTGTCTTACAGTGTAGCCACCTTAGGGAATGTTAACAAATTATGCCTTGCCATTCACCCAACCACAACCAAATGAACCCAAAACACACGATGTCTGCTAACCAGAGACAAGAGACACAAATAGAAAAGGTTAAGGAAAGTTCAGAGCCTTCTGATGTTCACTGCTAATGAATTGTGGGACATCCCAGAGTTTACACGTGGTGTAAGCAAAGAATAACACAATTAATGGAAGGTACCCACAGCCGCTCCTGTATCCTCTGCAAACCGTTAGAGTTAGAGTACGTACAAGGTGAATTTGTGCTCACAGATGTTCTAGAGAAAATGATGCTGACTATCAGGGGTGGTAGAGTGCTGGCGATGAGAGCAGGGACCTACTGATTTGTCCTCGGATGCAGGCTGGTGTGCTGTCTCCCGGCAGTTGCATGCATGTCTTCACGCCTGTCTTCCCATTGGCTTTCAGTTAGCATCCTCTTGGTATCTCAGACAGCTGCTTAGGTTTTGTTCTGTAGGGATATGAGGCTAGTATCTTACTTTCAACATGGCAATGCTAGGGAGGTTATTCTCCTTTTCCCTGTTGATGCACCATACTCTTGTGTGGTTATGTGATTATTTTTATTACCTCTGATTATTATTTGTAGGGGGAGAACAATGCACGTAGTTATATAGCCCAAGGTGGCCGGACATCTCCCTGTCTCTGGCTCCCCCGGGGTGTTGCCCCATGCCCGGCTTTCAGACATGTTTGGTGGGGCTCATTTGTTTCCCTTTGGTGTCCAATTTTCTAGAAATAGCCACATCTTTCTTTCCTACCGGAACATGATTCAGAGTGAATTTCCCCCCCATAGAAGTGACAGCTTCAAAGACTGACCAATGGGCAAAGCTGGATGACTCAGGGCCCGGGACACTTACTCCAGACGCTTTGCTGTCTACGTTGGGGAGCAAGCCAATGCTCTGATCTCTGTTGACGTAAGGCCGGGAGGAAGTGAAGCTGGAGTTGCAGTAGCCACGTGTAAACACAGGCTCATAAACTTGGGGCTTCCCATTCAGGATATTCAGAGAGCACAGGGCAGGTGCTTGCCAGTGAGCGCCAGCTCAGGCCCCACGGCAAGTATGTCTCACTCCCTGGTATTTTTATCTGTAAACCCAGACATTCTCTGTGGCCTGGATGATTTGGACTGAGGGGTTTTTTTTCATCCCAATAAATTCTAATATATATCATACACACATTTAGACATAGGGATATGCTGTATTGGCCACTTGAACTTAGTTTTAAAATTTTGTTTAACATTGAAACATGGCGTCTACTAGCAGCTTATTTCTAATCTTCATGCCCTCGTATGAATGGTTTAAAATTGTTCGTTCATGTAGCTATGAACTGATACCTTTTCTTAGGGCTACTTTAAAATGTGATTCTTTTAAAGTATGGGTGGCATTGGTTTTTTATCAATGTAACATGCTCATTTCACAGGCCTGAGAAATCAGCTTTTCAAATTGCCTTGGCATACTGCTATCTTGACTCATTTCTTTAAGCCTCATATGAATGGGGAAATGTAGCTTTAAAATCATTCACTTGTCAAAGAGGTGAATTTTATGACAGTTGGAAGATCAAACTGACTTCACCAATATTTCCATCTGAATTGGTAGAAGAATGGTAAAAGGAACAGAATACAGCATCCCTGACTTCCTAAAAGGAATATTTGATATTACAAAACTGTATTCCTGGTTATGTTTCCAGAGGTACATCCCCATTCTTCATGGTTGGCATCTTCAAGTGGACTAAGGTTTATTTCTTATGACATATACATAATTACTTGAAGACTAAGCTAATCCAAGGTCACGGGGCAGAGGAAATGGACACTGAACCATTTAACACTCTTAAAAGAATTCCTCAAACAGCTATTTGACTCTAAGGATGCAATATTACATCAAAGCCATTTAAACACATCATTTATAAATGTTCCTGAATTCTCTTGTTTTCATCTGGTCCTCAGAGATTGTCTATTTAATTAGCAGCTGCTTCCTGCCAGAATTGCAAACAAGCAAACCTCGGAGTTCAATAGCAACGTGTGATATGTATTAGGAAGTGCTTGGCCTCCATTTGAACTTCACTTAATAATGGCATCAACACACATATCCGCAACGCATCCATAGCATCCTCCTCATTCTCATTCCATTCCATGTTTCTGTCGTTATCATAACCGCTATAAAGAAAACTCCCTCAGGCCAGGAAAAATGGTTAATTTTGCAAGCCAGTTTTGCAAATATTTTCTCCTAGTCTGTTGTTTGCCTTTTAAACTTTTTTCTCTTTTTGTGGGGGTGGAGTGGGGATTGGGACTGCTCATAACAAGCCTTTAATTTTAATATTACAGTAGAGACAATTTGAGAGTTAAAAAAAATAAACGCTTTTTTCCAATTTGGTAGGTTTTGGAAAAAAGTAGCCTACAGGTAAGTCTTGCGAGCTAGATACTCCCATTCTGCACTGCCAATATCCTCTGGCCAGGCCGGGACTAAGGTTCCAGGGGCCAATATTTCAAGAGCTTTTTAAAAAAATGGACCACATGGAAGAATGTGTTACAGAAAATAAAGGTCAAGCAAGTGTTCTTAATCACTCCAGCCTAGGTTCTAATTCATAACTGTGTTATTATTAATACATCCTAAGTCATCAGTTTTTGTCTGTAAATTTTGTCTATATTCAAAATTATTCTACTTAGAATTAAACCTTTGATAGTCTCAAGGCAAAGGGGTGGTTAGCTGTTTGTATTTGCTTCCCTTCCATGTGCTGGCTGCTTTGTGGTGCTGGGCATAGAACCTAGGGTTTCACATATACTAGGCAAGAGCCTTACCACTGAGTTATAGTCTCAGACTGCATTAGCTTGTTTTCTTTCCTTCTTTCCTTCCTTCTTTCTTTCCTTCCTTCCTTCCCTTCCTTCCTTCCTTCCTTCCTTCCTTCCTTCCTTCCTTCCTTCCTTCCTTCCTCCCTCCCTCCCTCTCTTCTTTCTTTCTTTCTTTCTTTCTTTCTTTCTTTCTTTCTTTCTTTCTTTCTTTCTTTCTTTCTTTCTTTCTTTCTTTTTCTTTCTTCATTGTCTTCTTTCAGAGAGCAGTGAACGCACCTGTTCCTCCTTGTCTAAGAGCAGATTTTTCCAGCAGTTAAGAGAACTGTGGAGGAAAAGAGGGGGTAGTGACCTGTCCTTCACAATGCTAATGGATCTATTGTTTCCCTGTCACTGACCAGAATTTTAATACGTATGACTGCTCTCCTTCTCTCCCACCCCCTCCTTTTCTTTTTTCTTTTAGAATTGAAGATTTCCTCCTCTAAATGTTGAAAATTCTTGTAAGAGCGAGTAAAGACTTTCTCATGTGCCTATTTGTTTAGAAGCAATTATTTAGGACATTCTCAAGCAATGCATACACAATTTATATTGGAGTGATATAAAGCATGAGGTTATATGAAAGACGTCAAGGGTAATTCCATAATGTAGAAGGGAGGCAAGAGATGGCTCAGAAGTTAAGAGTACTGCATACTCTTGCAGAGGACCAGGATTTGATTCCCAGCACCCATACTCACAGCCACCTGTGACTTCTGTCTCAGAGGAGAGGCTCTCTTCTTCTGACCTCCCCAGGCACCAGACACATACATGGTGGGTAGACATATGTTCAGGCAAAACATCCATACAATAAAAATGAATAGAAGCATAAAAATAAAGGAGCTTGTGGGGACCGGAGCACCAGCCAAGGACCATGCACAGACTGGACCTAAGCCCCTTACACGGATGTAGCTCAGGGTTCATGTGGGCCCTCTAGTAAGGGGAGCTGGGGCTGACTCTGATGTGGACTCTTGACTGCTTTTTGATCACTTCCCCTCTGGTGGGGCTGCCTCACCAGGCCTCAGGGGAAGAGGAGGAGCTCAGTCCTGATACGATTTGATGAGCAAGGGTGGGTGAGAGGGCAGGGGCTCCCTTTTTTCCGAGCAGTAGGGGAGGAGGGAGAGGAGAAAGAGGGAGGGATGGAGGGTGGGTCTGAGAGGCAAGGAGGGAGGGGACTAAGATTGGGATGTAAGGTGAAAAAAAATTAATTTAACTAATGCAAAATAAATAAAAGGAAATGCTACTTTACTGAAAAACATACTGAAATAGGGATTGTTTTTGAGTCAAAGCAATGCATTCTTTCTTATTCTTATCCTATCACTCACTCTCTGCCCTTGGAATCTCATTGAAGCTGGGAATGATCCCGTCAAAGCTCATCAGGTAGTAACCAGGCCTCAGGTCCTTAGTTAATGGACTGGCACTTGTGGCGAGGGTGTGAACTCTCCCAGCTAGCCCCAGTGGTTTAAGGGTGGCAGTTTATTTAATCAGCTTAGAGCAGGCTCTCTGTCCTGTTGTGGCACTGAGCTATGGAAGTGTAGAGGGAAGAGGTCTTTGTGGCGATTATGGAGAAGGACAAAGAGAAAGAAAGGGCTTCGATTATAATGTGCCTGCATTTATAAAATGACTCCACGACAAAAACAAAAGCCGTAAATATTTCTCTATGATCAAGTGAAGATGAAGTGTGTCTGTGGAGATGTCTCTAATTCATAACATCACTGACTTTTCAGGTTCCACATTAATTACTGTAATCACAACACTGAAGTAGACAAATGCACTGGCTGAGATGCATGTTTGGGGAAGGGCAAGATGCACAAAATGGTTTAATGAGATTTCTGTCTTGTAAGCTGTGGGAACCAGCTTCTGTGCTTGTGGACAACCTGTGGAAGGTTGAGCAGATGATGCTGTGCTGAATCCTGGGCAGAGGTACAACAAACAACGCATGGCTGGAAATGGAGGTAGGGAGTTTTTGATCATGATTTTCTCACTGAGAAAAGGCAGAGCAGACATTACCATAAGACGATAAGCAAGTTTTAATTTTCTGGAGACCTACATGTTCTCATTGAGAAGAGTGAGCCCTGGGTTTGGAGAACTGGCTCAGCGGTTAACACTCGGCCCTTGTTCTTGCAGAGGACCTGGGTTTGGTTACCAGCACTCACACGGTGGCTCACAACCATTTATAACTCTAGTGCCAGGGTACCCGTGCCCTCATCAGACTTCTATGGACACCAGACACAAACGTGGTACTCTCTCTCTCTCTCTCTCTCTCTCTCTCTCTCTCTCACACACACACACACACACACACACACATACAATACAAGTGTGCACAAAAAAAACAGTCATATGCATGAATAATTTTAAGGATATTTGAGATAATCTTAATCATTTATAAGACTCAATGGTAGCAAGAGCCTCAGTGACTGGTTGAAGGGACCTTCCCAATGGACCTTCCCACTATGAATTAGATGTTGTGCAGATAGTGTTCTGCCCAATAAATATGTTTTCAAGAAGTATCTGTCAAACAAATGAATATGGACACAGTCGTAAACACGTCTTCTGTTTGCTGAAAGCACATGGTAGCTAAGTGTCTTTATGAGCCTGCCCCTCACAGTCAAATCTCACAATTGACCTCACTAGCACAGTAGGGCAGGAGGATGGCTGAAGCTGGGAATCTTTCAGGGTTCTTTAGCTAGAGCTTTCTTTAGACAGACAATGAAGCTGACAGCCTGCCACAATTATCCCTAATATAGGAATATCACTGATACAGAAAGTGTTTCATCTCTCTGATGAACTTGCCCGAAAGCAAGAAAGCCATCCCATTCATGAAATAAAACCATTAGTAAACAGAAGGTACGGTATCTAACCCTCAATCTGGTCTCCGGTGACCATTGCCTCCTCATATTTATATCTTTGTATACCTTCATCTGACACAGACCATGGCTACGCGGTTGAAGTAATGGCCCGAGGTAGTTTTGGAAGGTAAGTCTTAACAGATTTTGCGGGTTCTAGGTTATTCTCTTGAGTCACCCACTCTGGAGAAAATGATGTTGTGAGGGCACTGAGGTGGCCCAATAGAGCAAGGAACTGAGGCCTCCTGTGAACAACCAGTACTCACTCACCAGCAACTGGAATGACACATCTTGGCTCTGGATTTTTGTTTCTTTGAGATGGGGTCTTGCTATGTAGCCTCAAATTTGAAACCTTCTGATTTACATTCCCATGTACTAAGATTGCCATCAGGCCCAACTTTGGGTAAGTGACCTTGGAAGAGAATCATCCTATTCAACTAACCCTTTAGAACTGGTCCATACTTTGGATTATATTCTCAACAACCCTGAGCTAGAGTCATCTATCTGAGCTATTTTCAAATTCTTCAGTTGTACAAAGAGTGCCAGGTATGTTTATTGCTGTTTTAAGCCACTTAGTGGCTACGTAAAAGATAACATGATACACCTCTGCCAAATGCCAATTTCATGAATAACTGAAGTTATCTTTGAAGTTTTTAGTTAGTTACAGAGATATTTATAACCAGTGGAGATTAGGAGAGGGCGTAATAAAATCTGACATTCTGTCAGGACAGTGCAAAGGAATCTCTTAATGTTTCTCTTGGAAGAAAGAACCACCATGACTCTCTTCTCACATCCAAGATACCATCAGCATGAAGCATGCTGGTTTATGACCCACAAGGCTTTGCAGGGGTCTGAAAACCTTGCTGTGGGCTTGGTAGCTTGGCAGCTGTGAGACTTTCAGTGAGTTAACATTTCTGAACCCCAGTTTTGTTATTAGTTAAGTTAGGTAACAGTGCCTGCCCTATGGTTTTGTGAGCTTTAAATGACTTCGCACATGCTAAGAGCTAAGCGACCAGCTGGCTCATGGAATGTGCCCTCTTGAGTTATTGTTATTACTAATTTATTTTCACAGCCTCACCATTTTAACTCTGTTGTGGTTTCTTTATTTGTTGGTTTTGCTTTGTTTTGCTTTTTGACGATCCCTGAATGTACGTCCCCTTCATCCAGCCAGCTCACAACTTGACTTTGGAACTTGAAACAGACAAGGAGGAATCCGTGGTTCCTCAGTGTCTTGCCTGCTTGTTTCTGTTTCTTCAGCTGTGACTGTGACACACTAGGGTGGAGAGCTCAGAAGCCACGCACTGGTGGCCTCACTCCTTCCCTGTGACCCCATGTCACTCTGTTTTGTTCGGGGAACACGACCAGCTAGTATTCTTTATTATATGAATTATATTTCTAAAGTTGGATCTTTTTTAAAAGCCAAATTTTATATAGTCAGATATCCTGGTTTTCTACTCAGGGCTTACAAACATACAGTTAAGAAAAATCAAATTTTGTGGGGAGTAAATCAAGAGTCACTCTAACTGCTAAGGACAGTACTGAGTTTTTACTCATTTCCCACTTCCCTTATGAGAGAAGAAATCAGAATCCACATCTCTCATTCTCATCCCTATCTGGTCAGAGGCAGGAGAATATGAAGCTCTCACCCATCCTTACAACTAACTGTCCCGTGTCACAGGAACAACTGAGCTGGGGGGTCTTAACACGCTTATGCCCACTTTGTTCTAGCTGGTGAGCAGAACCAGAATCAAACAGCAGGTGGTTTTGTCAAAAATCTCTCTGAAATTCTGAGCTATGCACTTTTAAGGTCAGGAGGCAGAGCACTAAAGGTCATGTAGGGGCAAAGGTCAAGAGGATTGAAAAGGATTAGAGGACGATGGAGGCTGAGAAAAAAAAAAGTTGCATAAAAGAGTTGCTGGGAAATCCAGAAGCAGGCTAGCTACATCACACTTAAAGATACGAACTTTAAAATAAAATCCTTAAAAATCTGCAAACACAGTTTCCATGAGGCATGGCACTGAGGAAACTGTAGGAGAAAATTTTCAGTCAAACTCCCGACAAATTACCCATCACTTCCTCCTTCCCCTGGTGACATACCCAGAAACTTGTTAATTAAGCGTCTCCTTTATTTACTTGTCTGCTTACTTTTTGTGCCGCTGTGGAGAGAACCCAGGCCCCTGCATCCACAAAGCACGTGCTCTTCCACTGAGCGATACCTCTAGTCCCAGAATTTTGTTATTTAAGCATCATTTTCCCTGAAATCCTAAAGAGAAAGGAACACACAATTGTATGTATGTATGTGCGCGCACACATACGAGCTCACACTAACTGGGCAGAAATCAATAGAGAAGACAGCTATCAGCAAGCACAAAAGGAAGGCAGGGGCATGCAGACAGCAGCAGAAAAAGCAAGAATCTATCATTGTTTCAACTACTTTGAGCTATTTATTCTCCTTTAGACAGGAGACTCTGCTACTTTTTTTTTTTTTTCACTAGCTTTCCTGTGAAGTTAAACTAGAGCTGGAGTGAAATTCAGGTAGCCTCTCTAAGGGCCACTTGGAACAAATATTTTGAAATGGAAGCATAAAAATGTTGCCAGTTCTGAGCTTATGAACTGAAACACCAATCTTCCAAGCAAGATTGGCAAGATGGGGCAGCAGGGGCAGTATTGTTTGGGGTTGGACTTGATCTCCATTCCACAGGAAGGGACTCATGCCTACTACTCTAAACCTGGTCAAAACCCATGGCCTCGGAGCTCATAGGCCTTTAGGGAGTCATGTACAATTGTTGTTTAGGTGAATTGATATAGCAGGCCAATGAGACGCCTCAGCTGGTAAGGTGCCTGTGGCTACGCCTGACAACCTGGGTTCAATCTCTGGGAACCACGCAGTGGAGGCTGTGGTTCTTCCGCAGGTCAACTCTGTCTTCCGCACATGAGTTGACCTGCACCTGTACTTATACCTCAGCACTGGAAAATAAGGAAGATAAGGTGGGAGGCTTCTAGACAAGACACAAATATAGCAGTCATGACTCTACAGCCACTGTGGTTGCCCGTGCTTATGCCAGCAAGAGACTTGGCCTGTTAACACTCTGGCATGGATATGGAGGACAGGCTCAGAGGTTCTTACTCGCTACTTGCTAAACTTCTAGAAAAGGGAGTCACTGTTTTCAGCTCATCCACAAAGTTCCACTGGATAATTCCAAATCTATGGACACACAGACCATCCTTGATAGACTCAGTGGGTCACAAAGCAAGAAGACATGGATGTGGGAAAGGGAAAGGAAAGAGCGGATGTTAACAGGCATGGGAAGGAGAGAAGAGGGCGTGACGGTTGAGAGTAATCAGAATGTACCATACACATCCTTGAAATTGTTACGGAACAAACTTTGCTAATTGAAAAAATGTTTTAAAAATTGTCTAATAAAATAGCCAACCAAAAGATTGGCTAATGAAGAAAAGTAAAAAACCAAGAAAAGACAGATTAATCTTCGTGAGCACAAGTCCATAAGCTTACCAGGTTTTTAGATATGTGTCTAACAATATAGTTCAGGCTGGTTTTCAAACTCCATATCATCCTGCCTTAGTCTTCCTAGGAAATGGGATTACAGGCAGCTGGCTCAAAGTTCACACATTTCACTATTTCTTTCTGTCTGAACATGCTCAAAAGCCTTAGGAAGGCAGTTCTCTTTCTTTAAGGTTGGACATTGTAAGTTATGTCTTGAACCTGTGGGTGGAGTACTGTATCTGAATGCTTTGGGTGGTGAGAGCCACAGGACTGCCTACAAAGCTAGGGGGCTTGCCGAAGCCAAGCATTTCTTCACGTATTAACTGTCCTTACAAACTTTTCAGGTCTGGGAGGAAATCTTACTAATTTTCACACTAATATCCAATCACCTTTCTGACGTCTGTGCGAACAAAGTGTAGGATTCTAGCTGCCCTTCACTGCAGAGCTTCAGGAATCTCGTGACAAGGGCTCACAGATCTTCCTCTTCGCCTCCCCCTCCCGAAAACATCCATGTCTCTAGCAGTCATGCCAAGGGCTTCTGTGCCTGTCCCGTGCAGTCATTACTTTAGGCGACACCATAGCAGCAACATGGCCATTTTAGGATGTTAGCTCTTGAACCTGTGGGACATGCTTTACCCAAGCATCCTCAGCACCGGGGACAACGTCCATTGCGTGAAAGCATAGACTGAAGGCTGAGTGTGGTGATGCCGGTTATATCAGTACTTTAAACGCCCAGACAGGAGGATTGATGTGAACCCGTGGGCAACTAGGCTGTGTGATGAGATACAATCTCAAAAACGCCCCCAAAGAAACAAGAACAACCAGAAGCATGTGTTGTGTGGTGGTTAATACTGTTAACTTGACAGGCTCTGGAATCACCAAGCAGACACACCTCTGGGCAAACGCGTGAGGGGTTATCTGCATTCAGCTAAGTGAGATGGGAATCTACATTAAGTTAAGCGGGCAGGGAAGGCCCACTTTAGCCGTGGCCAGCCCCATTCCATGTGTCGTGAAAAGAAACTAATAGACATTGACGCCTGTGGACTGAATGAATGAGCCGTCACGTGACACGAAGTCCGCCAAAGCTGTTTTGCATGTCGCCTGTTGCGGTTGTTGTATTATTGCCATTCATAAGAAAGAACAAAGCAAGATTCTATTTCGGTGAATTACCAACGTCGCGTCTTTTCTTCCTTGGAGTTTTTCCGCTCTCCCTACTTGCTTTCCTAGAACAAGAAAGGCTTTCTCTGTCTTAGTGATTTTTAAAATGAGCCACCTGCTGTCATCCTGACCTCCGCTCACCACAGGCAAGGACATAAGTCATAAACATGAAAAGAAAAATTACCCCAGGGAGAGCCTACCTGGCCACCTTTCTCCATTTCACTCTGAATGAAAACAGTTTCTTTGCTACTAAAAAAAAATTGAACTTGAAGGCTGAGCCCCACCGAGTGCTTTCTGGGAGTCGACAGGTTCAGGCCTATACAGAACTCTGCCCGCAGTGCTGCTGCTGATTTGCAGACAATTAAATAAAAATTCTCTGGCATCAGGAGTGGAACATGGCACAACTACAAAAACACACACAAAAATGTGATTATATATCCTCTGTGCAGTTACAGGATAAATGCTACGAACGGCTTTTGTGGGAATAAAGGCCGAATAGGAATCATGGAAAGAAGCCTGTCCTGAATGATCTTTTGTCAAAGCGAAGAGACAACGTGAAGCTGCGGAAGAGGAATGAAGCCACGGTTCTGCATAGAAATCACTACCTCCGGCGCCTTTCAGAGAGTTTGGATTTCTCCCAGGGAAGACGTTTGCTTTATTATTGCCATAAAATGAGCCTGCCCCTCCCATACCTGCGCTGGATTCCTTCTGTGCTGTCACTTGGCATCTCAAAGGCTTCTGTGGTTTATCTCACTGTACACCTAAAAGGATACATTATGGGGCACTTTACTAATTCGGGGTTGGGAAAGTGTAAAGGACTTCACTTCAGCAAACTGTGACTTTATGTACATGCACTGCTTTATCTACGTCTCAACTTCACTCTACTATCTTTAAATAATCTAGAAAATTGGGTGCAAAGTTGGGTAGAAGAGTACTGTGCTAACTAACCCTTTTCATTCCTCATCTTGCAAGAAACGAAGTCCTGTCATCACATTCTGTAGCCTACTACTCCTAGTTATCAGCTGACCTCCAGGACGTGCTCTTCAGGGCTAAGCTGGCCTTGTCCAGCTCTCATTTTCACTCCGCCCAGCATCATGCATGCCTGAACGGTTGCAGATTTTGAAACGAGCTGTGAGATCAACAGCACCCCTGCCTCTTTTAGACCACTTCTCATCCCCAGCTTCTCCCAGGGGGCCCCTAGTCCTTCTCTGGGCCACAATTGCTGACTCTTCTCATCCTCTCAATTTTATACATTCTGTTCTCTGATCATTACTATGTCTCTCTCTGAATGTGTATGTGTGTGGGGGGGGAGGTATGTATGTACTATGTGGAGGGTAGAGGCTGAAGTTGGGTGTCTTCCTTGAGGCCTCTTTACCTTGTGGGACACCATCTCTCAGCAAACCCGGACCTCTGGTTGAGCTACACTGGCTGGCCAACGAACTCCAGGGACCCATTGTCTCTGCCTGGCACTGTAGTTACAGAGCCACACCTCCATGGCAAGCTCTTTGCCTAGGTACTGAGGACCATCACTCATGTCTCCAAGTCTACTCTGAGCATTTCTTCCAATAACCAATTCTAAGTCTTTGACATCACAGCCTATTCAATCCTTTGATCCCACCACTGCCACCTGCCCTGCCCTGCCCAATTTGATATTTTCACTCTTCCTTATCATGTTAAACTTCAGTCAGAAATTATAAACAAGACCTACTACCCGCTGCCAGCTCCCTTCCTTCTCGGCCACCCTGCCCTCCTTGGTTGGTACTCCTCCAATCACTATTCTCCAATGCTATTCTTACTTGGTACAGCTTAGCCTGGCTTAGTCTGTGCCTAGAGAAAAAAAATCACAAGTTCACCCTGAATGTCCTCTGGTCACACACAGTGACACAAACCTGAATAACACCTATCCTTCCTGGGCAAGTGTCCTTATTTCTCCATTCTGAGTATTCTTTCATTCCCTCAGTCATCTGCTTGACACTAGTTTCTTTCTCCGAATGTTGCTTTCCTTCCCCACCACCTTGCTTCACGAGTGGCTAAGCAAATAGAAAGAACTGATGAGACCCCGGTGGCCTTGACCTCCAGGTGTGCTCATCTACCATCATCTAAGGCACCACGTCCTTCTCACCTCTGTGAGTCTGTGAACTGACCTTATACTCACATCAGAAAGCGAATTCTTCCATCTGTGTGCAATAGCCTCTTCTTTTCTCTAAAACACTATATTTCCCCCCTCAAAACAATGCCATTTCCACCTCTATAAACATCCTTTTATTGTTTTTGTTTATTTGTTTGTTTTTTGAGACAGGGTTTCTCTGTGTAATAGCCCTGGTGGTTCTGGACTTGCTTTGTAGACCTGGCTGTCTTCAAAGTCACAGAGATCCTATTTATTTTGTAAAAATTTATTTATTTATTTATTTTGCTTTTCCGAGACAGGGTTTCTCTGTGTAGCCTTGGATGTACTGGACTCGCTCTGTAGACCAGGTTGGCTTCAAACTCATAGAGATCCTCCTGCCTCTGTCTCCCGAGTGTGGGGATTAAAGGCGTGTGTTGCCACCACCTGGCTTAAAGATTTATTGCTTCTGTGGGATCTGAACTTTCGTCCTCTGGAAGAGAGGGGTGCCCCCTCTCCAGTCCCACCCCTTAAAGATACTAACCCTCCTGTCCCATTTCTCCGTTTACTGGCAACACGATTCTTTTGACAGCCACCATAATTGTATCTTTGCTTTTGTTCTCTATTTTACCTTAATCTGCCACCAGCGCTGCGGTCATATGTGTCAACAGGTTGAAAATCTAGTAGTGGTTACTCAGTCTTAACCATTCAGGACCTGTCAGAATTGACGCTGGCTTCTTCTTAAAGCACTGCCTTCCTTTAGCTTCCAAGGAACGACTCGTTCATTTTCCTCCTACTTCCCCAGAGCTCTTTGAAATATTTTTTCTCCTGGGTTTTGTTTTCATTTCTCATTGTATTTATTTAAGCTTGTTTTGAGGCAAGGTCTCACCACAGCCCAGGTTATCCTTGATCTCCCGATTTCCTGCCTCGGCCTCCTCAGCGCTGAGACTCAGGCTTGTTTCTTCAGCATACCTGCCTTGTCTTTCCTTTTCCGCCTCTGAACGCCCGACACTACAGGGAGAGGACTGTGGAACTGCAGAGAGAGGACTGCAGCTCTTTTCTCTGTCTGAACCCGTACAACCATAGACATCGTGCTGACGACTTGCAAACGCAACCATCCTTTCCAGCTACAGACTCATGAACCTAAATGTCTAATGATAGTTCCACTCGGAGATTAACAGACATCTCCAACTCAATTACTGAAACCACTAAACTCCTGAGGTAAGTCCCTGCACTCTTTCTTCCTTCCTCTCTCCTTCCCTCCTCCCTTTCCTAATATTTTTTCACATATGATATCCAATGGATTAGGCCATACCGTTGGCTTTCTTTATAAATAGCCCATGTCTATTTTTGCTGCTTTTATTACTGTCAGTTAACTGTGAAGTTCTCTCCTCTGTTTCAATAGCCTCATAGTAAGTCTCTTCTTGTTGCTATTGTTCATCCACCATCTGTTTCCAGCTTGGCAGAGAGAGCCTTTGGAAATATAAGTCAGAAAGCACTATTCCTTTGTATAAAATTCAATAATGGTTCCCCTTTCATCCAAAGAAGTAGCCGTAATCTTCCCATGGCCTATGGGTCATGTGTTGACCTGTGGTGACTCTGACGTCATTTCCTGCTGCTGCACCTCGAATTGATTCCGTTTAGCCATCATAGGCTTCTCTGTAGTTCCTATATTGTCTTGGACCACTGCTTACGATGGGGTTTTCACATTTCCCCCCATCTCTGGAGTGCTTTCTTTTTTTAAAAGATTAAGTTTTATTATTCTTAATTATGTATAGGCATTGAGAACATATGTACACTTGAACACATATTCCCCTGGAGCTGGAGTCATAAGAGGTTGTCAGTGCAAATACGGGTGCTGGGAGTGGAACGTGGTTCCTCTTTGAGAGAGCTCTTCACTTTAATCCAGCCAGCCAGCTTTGGATGGATTAATTAATCCATCCATCCATCCATTCTCTTTTTTTATAAAGCAGTATTTACTCCAACCAAGGACCATGCTTGGAGATAACCTAGAACCCCTGCACAGATGTAGCCCATGGCAGCTCAGTCTCCAAGTTCCCCTAATATGGGGAACAGAGGCTGTCTCTGACTTGGACTCAGTGGCTGGCTCTTTGATCACCTCCCCTTAAGGGGGGCGAGCAGCCTTGCCAGGCCACAGAGGAAGACAATGCAGCCAAGTCCTCGTAAGACCTGATAGGCTAGAGTCAGATGGAAGGAGAGGAGGACCTCCCCTATCAGTGGACTGGGGAAGAGGCATAGAAGGAAAAGAAGAAGGGAGAACAGGATTGAGAGGGGAGAGGGAGGGGGCTACAGCTGGGATCCAAAGTGAATAAACTGTAATAAATTTTAAAAATAAAATAAAAAGTAGTATTTAAAAAGTAGTGTGCAGCTTCTCTACCTCCTTTAATCTCAAATATTTTCTCAACAAGCCTTCCCGGCTGAGTCCTTTTTTCACACTGCAGTCTACCCTAGTTGCTCATTTGCTCTGGGTTCTAATAGACTACATATATTTGGTAGATAGGATTAGATATATCACTTTCTCCTCTTGCTAGAACGCTGTGTCTCTAACTATTTTGCTCACTGATACATTTCAAAGTCTTAGTACAAGGCTTGAAATTTTTTTTTTAGACAGTCTTATTACAAAGCCCAAGCTGACCTTGAACTTGTGATCCTTCTGCGCTGGCCTCTTGAGAGCTGAAATTATGGGCATGCATCACCCCGACTGGCTTCATAGTTTGATTCTTGGGTGTCCCCCAAAGGCCTTACATTGAAGGTTTTGTTGACCACCTTGGGTGTTGGTGGCCCCCCTCAGGTGGTCAAGTCTTGTGGAAGGAAGTGAGGGCATTGGTGACTCTTTGAAGGGAATATTGGGATTCTTCTCCAGGCCATGGATTGAGCAGCCTTCTCTGCTACACACTTTTGTCTTTAAGTACTCTCCCAAGACAGACCTCAAACCCGGGTCCATTAGCTCAAACAAAGCTCTTCCTGAGTTGATTTTTTTCAGGTATTCCCTTACAGTGACGGGCATTTAAAACACACCTGGCATGCAGCGGAGCTCAATGAATATTGGTTGCATTCACGAAAAGTAAGAAACAGAACAACAACAAAAAAAATGAATGAAATAGGTCTCTGAGCTACTTACTTGAAAATCCTTTTGTTGAGACATCAAAAGAAATTCTTTCTTCAAATACTTTGCCTGACACCAGAGCCTCTATTTCCCAGCCTGTCTGCTTTCCCAATTAGAGCGAATGCCAAGTGACTGAAAAATTCTCTTCCCCGTTACAGTACGAGGTGTCAGTACACCTCAGCCTTCAGGAATGGTTATGCACTCTCCCGGGACGTTACAATGGCAGCTTTTGAAAGGTGGAACTAGAGTGGTCTCATTTTAGGGTCTGATATAAAATCAAAACTCCGAGCAGGTTTATCTAAAGGCTTAGCCAAGTTTCCTGTAAGCCTGGCCCACCCTGAAAGAGGACCCCAGCTGGTAGGGCTTTTCAGATGGAAAGTATGCAAAACCAGCGGCTTCATGTGGTTTCAACCCCAAACCAGGTGGAACTTGAGGCTTTGGCAAAGGCTCCTTTTAAATTCTTAACTGGGTAATGTACACCAAGGAGAGAATGCTTGGAAACAACAACAACAAAACCAAAGTGAAATTAAACCCTTAGTTTTAAACATTTTTGCAACCACAAACTTAAATCTTTGCTCATTCAACGTCATTTCACTCTGACCTGAAACAGAACAATCACTACATTGAAATGTTTGCCACAAAGATGCCCTAGGTTTTCCTCTACTCTTAAAATTGCTGGGGTCCCCAACATGCATGCAGAGGTCAAATTATTATTTCCACCTGGCTGGTTGTGTAATCAAAGAGCAGAGTTAAAAGGGTAACTTGCCACAACTTAGAAAAACAAACCAGAGTGGATATTGTACTCAGGCAGGACTTCCTTAACCTAAAATACTCTGATTATTTGAAAGAGGTCATCTTCTCTTCATGGTTAGAGACAGAAACACTTGAAGGTAGACACCCCAATTATCAGCTTCATATCGTCATCATCCTATAGTCTCTGGAAAAATACTTTTTCTTCTGGGTACAATCCTGGAGTTGTGAAGAATATTAAGCTCAGCACAGAAAACTGGTTCAGCCCCAGCACTGAGTTGTAGCTTATATGGATTTGGTTGCTCAATTGACTTCTCTGGTGTTGAAAACAAGCATGTGTTACCAAGCCACATAGGCGTTTATATCAGTCTCCTCTAAATGTTCAGACCTTAACCATTAGGGACAGCTTTAACAACAGCCATTCACTCCTTCATTCAATGTTATCTGTGATGTGTGCAACGTGCTAAACCCTCCGTTCCCCACTGGGAACACAGGGGCTCAGCGAGAGCCTGTCAGTACCTGTAAGGATCTCAGTGCCCAGAGGGGACAAGAAGAAAACGATGGCTTAGGCTGGAGATCAGTTGGCGAAGTCAACAGAGATGTGGAAATGAAAGATGCTGGGTCGGCCCATAACCCCCGCCACCCAGAAGATTTCGGAAGCAGGAGGATCCCAAGCCCAAGGTTAGGCCTGAGCCACTCAGTGAGGCCTTGTCTTAAAGAGAAATTAAAAAGAGCTGAGAGAGCCGGAGAGGTAGCTCGGCAGTAAGGTGTTGTGAACACGTGTGAGGCCCTGCTTTCGATTCCCAGCACTCACAGAGAGTAAGAAATAAAGAAAAAAAGGAAGAAGAAAAGTTAAGATGTTACTTGTGGGGCAGGGTGTTGGCTGGCGGGAAAGCTCTAGTATGGGGAAAACTGAACAGAAAAGATGGAATTAGCTAGCCTAAGAGGGCTTTACCATAATACACATTCAAAACAGGCAAATCTGTGAGTTCGAGGCCAGCCTGGTCTACACGGTGAGTTTCAGGACAGCCAGGTATGTATGCATAGTGAGACCCTATCTCAAACAACAACAACAACAAATTTTAAGAAAAATTAGACAATAATGAAGTAATGTAACTGGTAAAAACAAACATAGAAATACTAAACAGAAAAACAATGCAATATTGAAACAGAAGTCTTTAAAAATATGAATTCTGTCTCAGGGCTGGTGGGGTTATTTTAGCATTAGCTACTGTGACGTTTATATAGTTGCAGTCTGGGAGAAAGCGGTGGTTAATAGATAAATATTTGAAGAAATAATTACTGAAAACGTCAAAGGCTCGAGTTGCCCCAAACACAGTCACAGCAGTGTAGTAAATGTCCTAAACAAAAATTGCAAGCCATGGGCCTTTGATGAATTTAAAACTCAGAATTTTAAACTTTCAGCACCCACACTGCATGACAAGCAGAAATTCAACCCATTATTTCATGGACAAAGTTATCAGGCTGTGTGTTCAAGGTTTACATGAACAAGAAACACATTTTGTGTTTAGATGTGAGTCTCATTTCCAAGATTTCACGATGCATGTAACTCTTCTAAAATCTAAAACAACAGCAGAAAAATCTGAACTCTAAACTGTTTACAGACACAAGCATTTCGGATAATCACTGTATGTAGAACCTTCATTGTTTAAATTCCGTGTTTGTTTTTCTTTGTCCTGTGCACTCCCCTACAACATGCAGCAACCTTGCACCTTCCTCTCTTACCAAGATGGCTGAGCCTCCTGTGGCGAGTAAAGAAGAAGTTGATAGAGAGAGCACAGAGTACAAATACAGGCTCTCTTTGTTTGCTTTTGGTTTTTCAGGACAGGGTTTCTCTGTGTAGCCCTGGCTGTCCTAGAACTCACTCTGCAGACCAGGCTAGCCTCGAACCCAGAGATTCACCTGCTTCTGTCTCCCAAGTGCTGGGACTAAAGGTGTACTTCACCACTGTGTTTTGTTGTCATTATTGATCACTACCTCACTTAATAGACCCATTTTTCCCATTTTTTTTCTTCTCAAATTCACGATCAACTTAATCAGAGGCCCAAGGTTGCCCCATCCTCATTCTCTTTAGAAATGTCTCCCACCAAAGCCCCATCAGTCTGTCTGTCTATCTTTTAAACACTTTGTGGTAAATGAGAGTCTTTTCTTCTTTCTCTACCTTCTCATCTTTTTCTTTTTCATTTTTTTTTTACCTGTGTAAGTCACCATCTTGTCACTGAGACAAGCAACTTAAAGAAGGAAGAAGATTTTCCATTGTACCTGTGACAGTGGTTTCAGTTAGTTCATGATCAACTGGTCCCATTGCTTTTAGGCCATGATAAGGCAGGGACATGACAGTGGAGGAGAGCTTCTCACTGAAGGCCACCCAGGAAGCAGGTCAAGAGAAAAGATGGGGAAGTGAGGAGGAGAAGAAGAGAAAGGGGAGGACCAGGGATGATGTCTACCATTCCAGGGCACACACCTAGCGACCTAGTTCCTCCAACAGAGGCCCTCTTAGTTTCCAACACCTTCCAGTGTTGTCGGCAGATTATGAATCCACAAATGGGCTAATCCATTGATTGGGACAGATTGCTCATGATCCACTCACTTCTTAAGGCCTACCTCTGAGCATCATACTGAGGATGTGATTGAGACTTTCGGCAAGTATGTTTTTTTTGGAAGACGTTCCCATCTGGCCCATCACACAGACATGAAGTCACAATTAGAAAACAGCAGGGGCTCCAAACCCAGGTGGAAATCTGTATTCCTAATCTCTGTTCCTCTCCTTCACAGATCAGTGTAAATTCGCGATAAAGAGAAGGACTCAAATTTCAAGGAAGACTCCTGTGAGGGTGGTTATTCCCGCACCTCTTCTGAAGTCTCCCCTAAAGTAGGACAGGCTCTTCGTATGCCACTACACGTGGGCAGCATTGTGTGCAATACCGGATAGTCACAAAAGCCAACACCTGTTCGTCTAGTTAGAACTAGGTCGATTACAAGGGTCTACTGCCCGTGAGCTGCTGCTTAACAGAAGCCCTATGTTCTGATAGAACTATTGTCTGTCACCTTGTAAGGGGTGAGTTAGTGCTAGAATGGACGCTCATACATGTATGCACAAGTCACGCCATATTGATCTCTGTCTTAATAGTTCCACACCTGGGGAGAAAATTCTTTAAACTGGATGGACTTCCAAATGAGAAATGTGAACTACATTCCTCTTTCTCACCCAGAAGGGACATTACAGCACTAAGAAGCCGAGACCCTGGAGGTGACAGAGATAAGTTCTCGTATAAATCAAGCTTGAGGGTAGGGAAGGCTAACAGGAAAACTGAACTTTCCCCGGGAGAAAAACAGCCATGGGAGACACCAACAGAAAACTGTGTGGGGTCTGTGTGTGTGTGTGTGTGTGTGTGTGTGTGTGTGTGTGTGTGAGAGAGAGAGAGAGAGAGAGAGAGAGAGAGTTGGAAGGTCTCCCTGGCTTCTGTCTGGAGGATCCTGATAAAGACAGTCTTTACTAAACCAGGCATAGTGGCACATGCCAGTAATCCCAGCAGAGGCAGGGGCAGAGGCAGAGGCAGAGGCCGAGGCAGAGGCAGAGGCAGAGGCAGAGGCAGAGAAACAGAGGCAGAGAGGCAGAGGCAGAGGCAGAGGCAGAGAGGCAGAGGTAGAGGCAGAGAGGCAAAGAGCCAGAGGCAGAGGCAGAGGCAGGTGCAGGCAGATCTCTATGAGCTCGAGGCCAGCTTGGTCTATAAAGCAAGTCCAGGACAGCCAAGGTTGCATAGAGAAACCCTGTCTTGAAAACAACAAAAACAAAACAAAACAAACGAAAACAAACCACCAACACCAACAAAACAGTCTTTCAACCATCTTAGTGCATTGCAGGAGCCAATCAACATTAAAAGCAGAAGAACCCCTCCCCTGGAAGCTGATCTGACCATAGTCTTCTTTCTAATTTTCTGACTTCTGGAGCCAATCCTTAGCTGAACTTCAGCAACTATGAGCACATTATGTCCTTGCTGATTCTCTCTGCTTCTCAGGCAGAAGCTCATAAGCAGTCTTCATTCTGTTTTGATTGACTCACACTTCTCTAGCCCTGAACATGGAGTGGAAACCCTGGGGATTGTACGGCTTCTCTTCTTTGCAGAACAACTTTGAATGCGTGCCAGCCATCAAAAGCACACATTGGGATTCGTTTACTGGCAGATAGGCATCGAGCTAAAAGAATAATGAGGGAGAATGAGGTGCTGGGAACAACAGAGGATGATGGGAACTAATGATCAGCACACAATGCCTTCGTCTTTTCATATCACAACAATAGCAAGAGGTTATGTTTGAACGGCTTCCTGTTTGCCCCCTAAAGTGCTTTTGCATTCTTTATTTAAAACATCCCCATGAGGGGAAAATGAGGCAAGTACATTCTAATTCCCTAGAAAGTTACAGGCTGAATGCCTCACACCAGATCCAGCATCTTACTTCTTAGTTTACACTTCCATGTTCTTATTGTCAGGAGACAAAAATCCCTGTATTCCATAGAGCACAGCACTGGCTATTAGGAACGGCGCTGGCCATATCTCATGCAGTGCTCAGGACCATCACATATGGCCTGACCTTGTGTCTATGAATTGTAGAATGTGGATGAATTGAATTAATTAAATACCTGGGGTATTTAGGACTTTTTCTTCTTCTCTCTCTCTAGTATAAAAAAATCCATCAGCTCACTTAACTATCTTATTGGTAAAATATGTAAAAGCTAATAGCTTTTAAAATTAACTTTATCATGAATCTCATTGTCAGACTACTCCAGGACTAGATCACCTGTTGGTTTAATGTTCTTGCGGAATGTATACAGTTTACCCTTGTTCATTCAAATGCTGATTTCTCTACGCCAGTATCTGGTTTCAATCCAGATATTGCATGGCGATGCTTAGAATAAGCACCACCTGTCTCAAGTTTGTGTGAACATGCCACCATTTGTTCTCTCTATTTTCAATAAAACAACCAGCCAATGCTGTGCAATGGAGAGAGTAGGGTGGGACATCCTGGTCCGGAGGGGAGAAGAAGTGAGTGGGAGGAGTGGGAGAGCAGAGATCGGCAGGAGAGGACTTGGAACCATGAGGAGAGATGAACCGGACCTAAGATATGACTAACAGTAAGTATAATGTGGGAAATCTGAATGGTAGGAAACTATGCGGGCTGGGAGGTTAAGGATGGAGTAATCATTGCCCAGCATTGTTAACTAAATACATCCTAGTCTCTCTGTGTGGTGATTTGGGTATACAGCTGGTTTAGGAACAACCTTGGGTATACAGCTGGTTTAGGAACAACCGCTGTTTAACTAAAAGATAAATCAATAATAAATATTAATAATCAACAACAGTCACCTGTTTTGTAGATAGATTTGCTTAAAAAAATCCATGTGCATTTTTAAATGCTGGTGTCCACTGACGGTAGGCAAGGGACTTAGATGTTTTTAAAACACACATAGGAAAGAAATGGAAAATGAAAATTTGAGAGCTTATGAGAGTGCTGACAATTGACTCAGAAATACTTATTTATTTTTAAATGGAATGATGATTACCCTGCAGCTGGAGAGATAGTTCAACACGTAAAAGTATTTGCTGCTCTTGCAGAGAACCTGACATCAGTTCTCAACACTAGTATCAGGAGGTTCACAACCACCTGTAACTACAGCTCCAGAGAATCCAGTTTCCCTTTCTGGCCTCCCTGGGCATCTGAACACACATGCACACATACACACACACACACACTAGAAATAAAATTAATATTTTAAAAATTAATGACTCTTTCTCAAATATCCTTTAGCCAATTAGCTTTCATTTCCAAATAACGGTTTTAGAAATTATTGTTCTCTTAGAATCTTCCCCTACAGTACTCTATGTAAATGTTCCTTTTTACATTTTGGTAGCAGTAGCCCAAGGGGCTTTCAAACATATTTGTTAAAATACACATCACAATGTCTCTAGTACTATAGAAAAAAGGTAAGAATCTACAGTAAGTCAAGAACAAAATCATGAAATGAAAATTCCCGTGACATCATTATTATTACTATTAGTAGTAGTTTTACATTTTCACATAGTCTATGAGAAAGACAAACTGAATGTATTCATGTCCTTGAAGACGACTAGTTTATAAAAAATAAACATTTTTTACAAGTCTCCAAGCTACAGTCATTTCTATAAAGAGCTTGCACGTAGTGTTTCCATTCTACTATTGAAACCATGTGCAAAAAGGCTTGGCCAATGGCTAATTTCTTCGAAGCTCTGTTAATGCTGTGACCAACAGATTTGACCTTTCTGCCTAATTATTCTGGGGCTGGCTTCTTCGAAAGTCTTCCCTTCACTTGTAATTATCATGCACTGCTGTGAAATTTAAGCAGATAAATGAGGTCAAGGTAGGATATTCTTGAGAGAAAAAAATACAAAACTGAGTATATCTGTCACTGGAACTAGGATCACCAGACTGACCAACAGAGATCAAATGGTTCTTCTCTAAGGAGAATTAATAAGCCCTCAAAAGTGCTCTAACAGGGCATAAAGCAGTGCTTCCTTTCAGAAAGTGACTTCCTGAAATCACTTTCTTCTTAACCTGAGTGTGCCAGTCAGAATTCTCCTACAAAAAGAAATACTAATTAAAAGCATTAGATCTGGTAACAAGTTGCATGACTATTGTTTATCTACAGAAAATGGAAAAGACACAAACTCTGAATGCATTCAGGTTCTTGAAGACCACTGGGTTATCAAAAATAACATATTCTATAAGTCTCCAAGCTACAGATGTTTCTATAAATAGCCTGCACATAGTATTT
The DNA here is from genome assembly GCF_907164565.1 of Psammomys obesus. Taxonomy (NCBI): domain Eukaryota; kingdom Metazoa; phylum Chordata; class Mammalia; order Rodentia; family Muridae; genus Psammomys; species Psammomys obesus. Next base: position 27,280,759 of record NW_026587216.1, read on the forward strand.
CCATTCTACTATTAAAACCACATACAAATCAAGACACTTTTTTTTTTTACTGACTTGTGACAGGGTGGACTTAGAAAAGTGATCAGACCCAGTGTGGGTTGTTTCTGCATCAGATGGGAAGATCCTGCTCTTCTTTCCTGCCTCCGGATTTAGGGGGAGACAGGATCTTGTGAGTAGTTGCTCAAAGATGCTTTCTGAGAAATACCACAGCGCAGGAATCTGTCCTAACAATTTCTGGCTCCAAGCAGGGAACAACACTATTGTTGTGTGACCTGATTTCATTTCAGTGATTGTCCTGGCAAAGAATGACATCATCTCATTCTTTCTCTCTTGATGGTCACTTGTGAATGTCTCGCAGCCCCAACCCTTAACATAATTGGACTACATTTTCTCAATGGGGAAATAGCTCTCTTCCTGCTAACTTCCCATCTGAATGTATTATTGTGGCAAGAGATGAGAGAGAGGCTTTCCTTGAACAGGCAATGTTTCTGGGAGTTGGCTCCCTCTTCCTGCAAAACAAAGCGCTGGTCTATTGGTAGCCAGAGCTGCTGAGGGTTAGCCTTGTTTAATGCTAGGACAGGTCATGACTAAACGAGGATAAGGCTGTGACAGCTTGACACACGTTTCTCATCTCCTTGGACGACCTTTTTTGAAAACAAATTCACCAGGTTGTGAGTGGGTTCCGGAGTAAAGAGCTCTGCCTTAAGGTAGCATCCTCTGCACTACAAACAAAACCCACTCATCTCCATAAGCTCACTGGACTTGACAGTGTGCTGTCTAAAGGGACCTGCTTAACTATGTACATAAACATGAACAAACATGTGTGATGTTCCCTTGCTAACCCTTGGTCATTGGCTAAATTTTTATTGAAGACACATGTCAACGTCTTTTGGCCTCAGAAGGGTGAAAGAGAAAGGACACGTGTAAATAAAAAACAACATTGGAATACAGCCACATAGACTTCCTACCCACTGTGCTCCTGGAGCTGTGTCTTGTAGGGAAAAAAGAAGAACAACTTATGTGTCCCAGACCATGTGAGAGAGTGTTATGCACAAGTCAAGGAGGACTAAGACAGACAATAAGAATAAAATCCCCTATCTCCCATGAGCGCAGTTCTATGAGAAACTAAACATTACCCTGTAGAATTGTTCCTTTTGGTGGCAGGTAGAGCGCCGGGGCAGAATTTAATCCCCAGCAGGGTAGCAACTACACACAAACAGATAAAACTAAAAAGCAGCCATACAGCAGCAACAATTTTCTATTATTATACCAAATGTGTATCCACACAGAAAAGACTGGTGCATTTGAGTTGTGTGTAATTTTTTTTTTAATGTTTTTTAAAATTTCACAGTAGGCAGCTCTTATGCTGTCGTACAATTAATGCATACTTTAAAATAATTTTAGCGTTCTGGTCCCTCCTTTAATGAGAAATGCTAGTGAAAGAGTCTCCCTAAAACAAGAGTCTGTGGTTGACATGAATTTGGGAAAACATTCAATGCTAATTGCTTATCAAGACGAATAATTTGCACTGTGTTTAGGATCTGCTTCAAAAACAGACTCTTTGAAGAGATATGGTTTAGTAGTGCAGCTGCTGAGAAACTTGAAAGTCAGTTATATTAATGTATTGTATTTGACTTTAAATATTGTATAGAATAAAGTGTCACAAGCACAGAGCTATGGAAGGCATGTTTATGAGAGTAAAAACTTTCATCCTACAGGAGCTGGAGAAATGGCTCAGTGGTTAAGGGTTTACTGCTCCTTCTACAAACCTAAGTTTGGTTCTCAGCACCCACATGGTGCCTGAAAACTGTCTGTAACTACAGTTCCAAGTGAGCCTATACCCTCTGGCCTCCATGCACCCACATAGTACCCATAAGCACCATCTGTCTCTGTCTCTCTGTGTGTGTTTCTCTGTCTTCTGTCTGTCTGTCTGTCTGTCTTTCACACACACAAATAATAAACAATTTGAAAAAAGTTTCCTACCTTAGTGGCAAAGTGGTTCAGCAGGATTAAAGTACTTGTTGCCAAACCTTACAGCCTGACTTTGCTTTCAGGGCCCACATGGCGAAAAGAATGAACCAACTCCCACATGTACACACACACACACACACACACACACACACACACACACACACACACAGAAAGCAAATACATGAAACATGTTTTTTTTTAAAATTTCCATTCTAGTTAGGTATCTTCAGGACTGGGAAGGTAGTGCTTTCCAACATGCACAGAGCCCTGGGTTCAATCCTCAGAACCTTGCAACTGGGTTTAGTAGTCCAAAAATCCCAACACTTGGGAGGTGTAGATAGGAAGGTCATTCTTGGACACATAGTGAGTTCGATGCCAGCCTGCACTATGGGAGACCCTATCTCAAAACAAAAGCAAGTAGCCATCAACAGGGCTCCATGAGGTCTTAATCTCCTTACAAACAACATAGCCATTGTAAATTAACCCATGTAGGTGCACCAAACCTGGCCCAGTAGTGCCATACCAGAGCCCAGAAGGGGCCAGACCAGCTGTTTCCATCTTAACAGGCAGATTTCTACCTGGAAACTGTGCTCGGTGAAAGTTAATCATCTGCTCCAATGTGTGAATATTTTTTAATGTGAAACCTGAAGTTCCCAAGTGTCCTGAGACAGAGTTTTCAGCGTTTTTCTGGTGACGTCTGCATTACAACTTATTTGTCCTTAGAACAAGAGTCAGTTTTCTAGGGGTTAGAAAGGTATACCCATGTGACACCCATAAACATTCTCTGTTTCTCTCTTTCTTTGTATCTTTTTCTGTCTCTATATCTTTCTCTGTCTCTCTATTTCTCTTTCTTACACACACACAAATAATAAGCAATTCAAAAAATGTTTTTTAATTTTTTTTTTTTCAGGATGACTCAGTACTTGGGAGCACTTGGTGCTCTTGTAGAGGACCAGATTTTTAGTATCTACATGGTGACTTAACAATTGTCTGAAAATCCAGTTCACATCCTCTTTTGGTCTCTGTGGGCATCAGGCATGGAGGCAAAACACCCATATGCATAAAATAAAAATAAACTTTTTTTTAAAGTCAGTTTTCTGGAACCGAGCTGGAGTGGTTTAAATGTGAAATGTCCTTCATGGACCCATGGGTTTGACTGCTTGATCCCTAGCTGCTGACATTGTCTGCAAGGTGTTTAGAATGTTTAGGACATAAGGCCCAGCAGTTGGCATAGGCCATTAGGGGCCTACTGTTAAAGGTGATAACTGTTTACGGTTTCACCAAAACACTCTTCCTGAGACAGCCAGGATGTGAACAAGTGATTCTGTAAGCTCTCACCTGCCACAGACAAAGCAGCTGCTGCCACTGTGTCCTGTCACGATAGCCCTGAAACTGTGAGTCAGGATAACCTGGCCTCGCTTGGGTTGTCCCTGTCAAGAATGCTACCACATGCAAGCAAAGTCACTAACCCACCGAGCAAGGGTGCTTGAGGTTTCTCTACAGTAACTCCTGGTTCAGGCATTTGAGGTACATATTTTGGAGACACTGAGAACTTCTAAAAACAGGAAAGCCGGTTTATTTAGTTAGTGATGCCAGAGAATGAACCAGGGCTTTGTTCACACTAGGAATGTCTTCTAGCACTAAGCTACACCTCCAGTCCAAGCGGTTCATATGTTTGTGTGTGTGTGTGTGTGTGTGTGTGTACATATGTATTTAACTATGTTAATACAAAGGGCATGAACATGTTTCAGGTTTGAGGACAACTTTGTGAAGTGGCCTCTTCTTTTACATTTGCATAGTTTTTTTTGGGAGGGTCAACTTTATCCACCAGGCTTCAGAGGCAAGCACTTTTATAGGCTGAGACACCTTCCTATTCTCAACAAGCAGTTCTTAATGCTGAGGAATATGAAGCAAAAGAACACGATTCAGTGATGGTATGAATCGAGAAGCAAAGAAAACGGCACAAGACACAATTCTGAGGAGATGCCAGTCAGCAAAATGGTTCTAACCATTTAGATCCACTCTAAAAGGACTCATTTCTCTCTACAAAACTCCCTGCACAGGAGGCTGGAGGGTGTGTGAATGCAAATGTGGCTGAGGATAGACAGCCAGTCAGCCCTAATATTTAAATTTTTCAGCAGTCCATGGAAAAAAGGAGATTGGAACCAGCTCTACAGGGAGCCCACAGGTTAGTGAGAACTAAGGGTCCTGCATGGTTACAATTGAGCAAAGCACTTTGATCCAGAAACAATCAAGAAAACAGTCAAGAAAACAATCCTAGCAGGAAAGAAGAGGCAGAGGCGGGTGGATTTTTGTGAGTTTGAGGTCAGCCTGGTCTACAAAGCAAGTTCACGACAGCCAAGGTTACACAGAGAAACCCTGTCTCAAAACAAACAAACAAAAACCAACAAAACAAAACAAAAAACCAAAAAGGGTGCAACACTTATCGGAGAGACTTTCCCATTAAAAAGAGGAAAGAGTGAAATGAGAAGGCAATGGTCAGATAGAAAACAAAACAAAACAAAACAAAACAAAACAAAACAAAACAAAAAACAGAATTCCAGAAAAGTGGCCACTTCATAACATGGGATAACCTAAGATGTTATGGGATAGCCGGGCTTCAGTAGTCCCTTGGGAAAGCAATGATTAATGTTGAGGTTTCCATCTCTTCTGCAGTTAATTTTCAGTGGCATCACACATGAGGCCAACCTTTGTCCCAGAGAAATGCAGACATGTTGGCCTTGAAGTTCACACAGAGTTGTTTGGTAAACTGAATGGAGAAGTAGAGAACTCTAGAGAACTTTCTCCTAAGCATGGGTCCTGTTTTTCTTTTTGGAGATGTTTTCCTTCCCTGCTTGCAGGAGCATCTGTTTTGCTTGAGCCCTGGTGTTGCTGGGTAACCCAGGCTGTCCTTGCACTCTGGATACTCTTTCCTCTCCTCTGAATTCTGGATTACAGGCATATTGCACCCAGCTTTGACATAAGGAAGGCTCCTTCTCAACATCTCCCCTTTATTGATTCCACTTGCAGATGACAGGTGGAGTAATCTGAATGTCCTAGTGACATATGACAGAGAAAAGTTTCTGATGAGTGTCTGGGATTGAATGCTGAGACACTCAATCCACCCTGGGTAGCCAGACACTTCCAGCCCTTTCCTTTTCACTCGTCAGGCACAGGGAAACTGAATAAAAACACCCCTTGGAAGACAGAACTGAAATCCAGACAGAACAGAAGGTTTTGCTTTGTTTTATTTTCCTGTGTGAGATTCATGGACTTTCTGGCGATTAGAGGACTGTTTCCAAGACAGCCTGGGTCAATGCAAGCCTTTGAAGGAAAACCAAGTAAAAGATGAAGGATGCTGAAAAGGAGAACTCTGAGACCAATCAACAGTTTCTACTGCACAAGCTTGCTTGGGCTGTGGTAAAGTTGAACAACTGAGGAACAACCCATTGGAGTGTAAACTCCTGGGAATCCAGCTCCCAATATTGTTCTTGGGAACAATGTCTAATTGCCGTGACAGGGGTCTCCCCAGTGTCCCCCACCCCCACATCAATTGAGGTGCTACCACTTATCCTTAGACCAGAAAATGTGAAGACAAGCTATGAACAAGCTGGTGACATCTATGCACTTTTAACATTACAGGACACTGGGGTGACTGAGATGGCGGCCATTCATTTCTTGACTCTCGTGAGGCAGAAATTACCTAGTTTTTGAATACCAAGTCATGTTAAGTCATGAGACTCTTTATTATGAACCGTTTATGGCATTCCTGAGGACTGACATGACATGATTGGTCAGATGTAAGGCCTCTCTTACCTCTCTCCACCAAGATGGACAGTGGCAGAGGAAGGGGTAGGACCATGGACTTTGGTTCCTGTTAGCACTTAAATTTTCCTGTCCGCTAGCCAGAGCAGCACATAGTGCTTAGGTGGTCCCTGCAGCAATTAGTTAAGAGACAAAGCTTTGACGAGTACCTTTGAAGCTTCCCTGCAGTGATTCTGCCATGAAGAACCTTCATGTCATTTGCCGGATTCAGCCCCTCAAGCTGATGGCGGCCGGCCCTCAGCACCTGTGATGGAGAACAAAGGTGTTATCAATCGCATTTTTGTCAGCAATTTCTCTTATCTTTTAGATGTCACCCTTTCACAGCCTCAAAAGGAGAATATCATTAGGCACAATCTTCTGACAAGCACACATTAATTCTTTGAAACATACTGGGTAATTCAGCCCTTTTCTAGAAGCTTCCATTTCGCCTCTTCTTTCAGGGAATGGCTTCCCATTAGTGCCATTTCATATTATTCTTTGCTCAGGTTTTATAGATCCAATAAATGAGTTTCTTTTCTTAAAGATTTACAGTGCGTCCCATGTTTAAAAAGTCAAGGGGCATTTAATTTCAGGTCATGGGATCTATTTTAAAGGGAAACATGCTGAATCATAGAATCTTTTATTTGATGAGTAGTAAGGGAAGCCTTTATAAGAGGTTCAGTTTGTTTCCATTCTGCACTTACAACAGGTGAAAATGTGTCTAAAGTAAATGTAGACACTTCACAAAGGAAGCAGTCCTCGTTTTGATGGATTCTTTCATGAAGCATATCGTATCACATTTTAAACATGTACATGGACTGTGTGTTCAATGTATGTCAGACGAAGAAATGATAGGATAGCTTACGAAACAGCGTGCCATTTAAAAATTCATTATTTCCTTCGCCTTTAACATCTTTCTCTTCCTCATGAAAACAGTGTTTAAGACAGATTTTATGTAAAGCCTGAAGCTTTCTTAACTCTGCATGGTTGAAGGGCAATTGGGTGTTGATCTATGCAGAGGGATCCCTAGAGACCATGGGTGCGGATTTTTAGCCTCCAAAGACCTGACACCTCTTGCTCTGGACTGGCTTTGGGATTCAGGTTCTGCGTGGGCAGTTCCAGGCTCCACCCTCAGTGTAGCAAGCATCCCATCTATGCTGTCATGTAGGATGCTGGCTGGGGTCAGGTTGGCATAGTGTGACAGCAAGGTAACACTACATGACAACCACTGTGGACATGCTCCTGGGGAAGATGGTGGAAATCCAAGTGACAGCACTCACAGGCTAGGTGACGATGAGCAAATTACTTAGCCTCCATCTCAGCATGCGCTTTTGAAAACCAAGAGCTTAAAAATGTGGGCACTCCCTGGACCTGATGTGAGGATTATGTGAGAACATCCTCTTGAAAAACTGTGAAGAGTTTCTCCCACAAAATATCATCATTTGGGTAATTTGAACAATGAATCCTAGGTTGCCAATGGATTCATTTATTTTCACACTTATTTATACATAGACCTTTGTCCCTGGCTGAGCAACAACACGTGCAAATGTTTTAAAAACCCTATCAATGTAGACTTTGATTTCTTATGCCTAAAATGGCAAGTTAAGGATTTGTTACAGGCAGCTGGAAGAAAAAAGAATAAGATAGCCTGAATTTATGCCTGCGACATGTACACACAAAGTCAAACACCTGCCCCTACACCATAGGAAGAACTGTCTATTTGCAGAGCTGAGAAAGGTGATTGGCTAACCTAACTGTAACAGTTCTCAGTTCTACAGTCTCTGCACCAGGAAATGTATGGCACAGGCCTTTCTCTTAGTTTGCCAGTTTATATCTCTTACTGTAACTACACACAGCACTAAACACACAAACGAAATTTATTAAAATATATATCTTTTTTTTTGGCATGGAGAGATGGCTTGGAGGTTAAGAGAAATGCTTTTTCAGAGGACTGGGGTTCAGTTTCTAGCACTCATGTGGAGACTCACACCCATCTGTAACTCCAGTTCCAGGGTCTCTGATGCCCTCTTCAGACAATTGTGGGTTCCAGCATGCATGAGGTACAGACATACAGATGGGGACAAAACACATAAAGTGAATTAAATAAGAAAATTAATTTTTTGAAACTTGATTAACGAAGTCCTGATAAGAGCAAATTTATTACATAGTTATTAAACCAGTACCACCTGGCAAGTAGAACTGATACTATTGGTGACATTGTTGGTTTATGGTTGTTTGTATTTAATTAAAGTTATTTTAAATTTCAATGATATTGATATGCAGTGGGCTGGCTCACCATCTCTGTAGATTCTGCACCCTCAGATTTAACGAGTTAAGGGACAAAAATGCTTGAAAAATAAATTTCCTGTGTTCAAAACACATAGACTGTTTCCGGTATCATTTATTCCCTAGGCAGTTATTATTAGATAGATTCGATTAGACAGTTTTAACAGCTATCTACATAGCACCTACACCTACATTAAACTTGTGTTACAATCAATCTACAAGTAATTTATAGTGTACACGATGCATACTGTTTCATATGAGGGACTTGAGGATTCAGACTGATGTTTATAGTGTGTAAATGTTGTTAAAGATAGTGTCATACTATGCAGCCCTGGCTGTCCTGGAACTTGCTATATAGCGTGTGCTGACCTTGACCTTTCCATCGCCCTCCTGCCTCTGCCTCCTGAGTGCTGAGACTACCCGGCACATTTGTTACTGTTTTTGTCGACAGGCTGTCATTCTGAAACTCAAGCTGGCCAGAACTCACTGTGCAAACTAGAGCGGCCTTGAACGCTCATCCGCCTTCTTGCCTCAGTTGCCAAAAATGCTGGGACTGTAGACATGAAGCACCTGGACCCCAGCTTTGATCACTTTAGGTGACAGCACAAACCAAGTTGAGGCTCCGAACACACTTGTTCGTAACATGTGAGCAAAGATCTCTTTAGCCCTGCTTCCTCACGATGCTCAAAGAGTCTGTAATTGTCTGTTTCTGTGATAAGACGCCGCGACCAAGACAATTCAGGAAAGAAAACCTGAGTAGCGTACAGTTTCAGGGAGTTAGAGTCTGTAATGATGGAGCAAACACATTGTGCCAGCAACAGCTAAGGACCTTCACCTCCTGATCCACAAGAAGGAGGCAGAAGGAGAGAGAGAGAGAGAGAGAGAGAGAGAGAGAGAGAGAGACGGAGAGAGAGAGAGAGACTGGGAAATGAGGCTCCTGAAACCTCACGAAGGCTGTATTAGACCTTCTCTAATAAGGCCATATCTCCAAAACAGTTCTACAAACTGGGGAGCAAACATTCAAACATACGTGCCTACTGGGGCCATTCATCCACTCACTCCTCCAAACCACCGCTGCGTCTTCTTCCAGGTTTCAGGCCTGTTGTTCCCAGCCTAAAACATCTACTCTTCTCTACTTCACACAGTAGCATGGTAAGCACAGGTTCCATTTCTGACCACCTCAGTTTTCACTCATCGCTACCAGCACATATAACCTGAGAGGCATCATGACACTCAGTGATGCCATTTCTGTTATTGTTGCTGTGGCCTCTGATTGTCTTGTCTCTCCTGTCAGGTTTGAAGACTGTTCATGGAGGGCCATCTCGTAGGCTTCATCTCCACTTTATACTTTTGCTACCATGTAGCCCCGGTAACTGCCAGGCAGTAACCGATCATCACCGTAAAACACAGTCAGGCAGTCAGGTTCCAAAATGCATACGGATCCTTGGTTTGTCTTGGAGGTTGCTCAGATTTGGCTAAAAATAAATCTAATTTTAATGGCATTAACTACAAAATGAGTGGCTGAAAAGATGGCTCCGCAGTTAAGAGCACTGGCTGCTTTTACAGAGGACCTGGGTTCGATTCCCAGCACCCACATGGTGGCTCACCACCATCAGTAGCTGCAGTTCCAGGGGATCCAGTGTTCCCTCTTGACCCTCATCATCACTGCACACAGATGATGTATGAGCATACACGCAGGTGAAAAACCTCAAACACATAAGACAAAATCAAACCCACCTTTTGAAAAGATGTAAAATAAAGAATTAATTCTTAGCTCACAATGAAACTAGACCAGGAATTGCTTAGACTCACTCTGAGCCATTTGTCCCAAGTTAGACAGTTTCTGTAAGCAATGGCTGGGCGAAAGACTCAGCAATGTTGTATGAGGTATGTGTATGTGCGTGTGCTCTCACACCCACACCGATGCTTGAGTCTTCGTCTTGGTCCCAAAGTCTGCATAGTGTAGGCACATATGCCTGTTCTTTAGAAGCTGTCATCCACCAGTGAGTGCCAGGCCTTTTCCTGGCATCTGTAGAGAAGTAGAACTTGGTTTCCTAGCTGTACCCAACAAGCTTGGGTCAGCTTTTTGTGGCACTGTTTCTGCATTTGGTGCTTAAGAGTGAACAAGTGAACGAGATGACCGTTTACTGTTCTTTTCTTGCCCCGTGTCTCAGATGTTTCCTTCACCAACTCTACAGATTTTGCTGTGGAGGAAATGTCCTTAAAACCCCAGGCCTTGGTGGAAAACATTAGAGCTGATGAAGGTTAGCGAAATGCTGTGTGGGTGACAGATTTTTTTTTTAAAGCTGTGTTTTGGAGCTATCTTTCTCTGCACACTGAATAGACACAATCAGTGGGTTAAGTCATGGACCTTCTTATGCAGATAGAGTGATGTTTGTTGTCTCCCTGTTAGTGACTTCAGTCTTCCTGCTGACACATTCTGCCTTAGGTGCTTTGGCCCTGGAAAGTAGTCCAAACTGCTGTCCGTAAAAGATGATCAAAAGGTCCAAAATGTCCTCATTAGTACATTGCACCAAACCGCACAAATCCTGGCATGGTGAACGGTGCATTCGTGCGAAGATTACTTCATCCACAATGACATGAGACCAAAAAAACATGAGAACTTCAGAAGCCAAACCTAAAAGAATTGAGGCGCTTCCAGCTTTGCCTAGAGCCTAGAACTAAGCAAAACCCAGCATCCTCGGCACTCAGGTGTCTATGTTCATCTGCCCTTCAGATGCTGTGGAGGCAAGCAATTAAGTAGCCTGGATGGAGGAAGCCCTTGCAGCCTCCAGGGGCATCCAGAGATACATGGAGGTGCATCCAGAGTTCATGAAACCTCTGCTGCCTGCCTGCATGGCCTCTGTGTGGACTGGTTGGTACCATACACCAAACTGTATTTTCTTCCCACACCTCCCTGCACTTTTGGGAATCTCCAACATTATCTTTCCCTCTTCCCTGCCCCTTCACCCCAGAACAGCCAAGACCTTACAGAAATTCTCCCACCTCAAGCTCTCAAGTGCTGGAATTAGAGCCATTAACCACCACACCCAGCTTCTGTCTTTCTCTCCTTGTTCTCCATTCCTCTTCCCTACTTTTCTTTATTTCAAGAGTATGTGACATGTTTTCATTCTGTAGCCCAAGCTGGCCTGGAATTCACTATTTAAACTCATGGCAATCTTTCTTCATTTCACTTTCCTTCTTGCCTTCCTCCTCTCTTCTCCTATCCCCTCCTTTCTGTATTTTGAGATAAAGTCTTGCTGTATGGTCCAACCTGACCTGATAAGTTCTACTTAGACCAGGTTGGCCTGGAGCCCATGATACTCCTACCTCAGACACCCAAGTACTGGAATTACAGGTGTGTATCATGTCTGACTCATGTTTTCTCATTTTTAAAAAATTTTAATTAGTTTTTTTTCCTGTGTGTGTGTGTGTGTGTGTGTGTGTGTGTGTGTGCATTTGTGTGTCCATGCATGCCCATAGGCATATAGCATAGCTGTGTATAGAGGTCAAAAGATTAGCTTCGCTCATGCTAGGCCAATGTTTTCCATAGCCATGGGTCTAACTCCACCATCCAATGTCAAGCCATTTTGGAAAAAAAAAAAAAAAAAAAAAAGGAACATTTTTATTATATCATAAAACCAGAGGGGCTGAGATATAAACTTCATGGCAAAACACTTGCCAAGCATATGTAAAGTTTGGGTCCAATCCCAGCCCCCAACTCCCCCCGAAAAAAGTCAAAGAAATTTTCAATGTTTTTGTAATTGGGGGATGGGAATGAACCATTCGAAGGCTAGTGAAATTTAGATTATAATCAAATACCACCTAAGAAATGATTTTTTAAAAATTATGATAGAGGTAGAAATCACTTCTTAAATCTGTGCTTAAATACAGTTCACCTACTGAGAGGAAATATTATACAAGTTTACAAGCTGGAGAGCCACAATGTCTGGGGCTAAATCTCTTTCATAATCAATGGCATTTACTCTGCAGTGTTCAGGTGGGGATAAGAGCTCAGAAATCCAGGAAATCTGAGATGCTTTGCCGTAGAAGATTAAGCGCTGAGCTTAGAGAGGGTGAAAGGGTTTGAGAAACCCAAGGTTATCAAGTAATCAGATCCCCAAAACTGAAAAAGTTGCAGCTTCCTGTCTGTGAAGCAGGTTTTTCTGTTTGCCTAAAATGCTAAATTTTATTCCAATGGCTAGAACTGGAAGGATGGCTCAGTGGTTAAGCCATTATTGCTCTTACAGAAGACCCAGTTTGGTTTTCAGCTCTCACAGAAGCAGCTTATAATCACCGGTAAGGCTACTCTAAAGGCTTCCAAGAAAACACACACACACACACACACACACACACACACACACACACACACACAAGTCTTTAAAGAAATAAATTATAAGTGTCACCAGCTCCCCCTCTGCAAATTCCCACACTCTACTGGAGAATGGCAGGAACTCGCCGTTGGTATTTAGGAGAAAGGGTTGCAGATCTCTTCTCGGCCAGGTAAGGAAATACAAGTTGGGCTTTGGCCTTAGGGTGGGTCCCAACCGAACTGAAGTGAAAACTGCCTGCTGAAAAGCCTTCTTTTTGATGGGCGAATAGGACCACTCTTTGAGTATATGATGCTCCAGAAAGCGTTCCACTCTGCTCACTTCTGGCGGCTTGGTGAAATCAAACATTCCTCTCTTTAAAGGTACACAGAGGTCACCTACGCATGGATGTCCTCTTGTGAAGTTAAAGAGAACACAATCTGCCAGACAGAAAGCGGGGACGCAGAACCGAAGACAGCAGCGACCAGGGGAAAAGCAGTAAATCCAGGGTGTCAGGATGCAGACGTGGCTTGGGAACGCTAAGATGTAAGAAGGCTTACCCGTTACATTTCCATTCAAAATTACGTAGAGAGGGAAATCTGCCAGTTTTATACTCATATGAGATTGAGCAGGGGAGACCAAGTGTGAGAACCTGGGATTAATCCCCAGGCTCCACATTAAAAAGTCAAGCATGGCAGTGGTGTGAGCTGTGATTCCAGTGTCTGGAGGATCCCTGGAGCTGAGTGGGGAGCCAGCTTAGCCTAATTGTTGAGTTCTAGGTCCTAGTGAGAGACCTTGTCTCCAAAACAAAACAAGGCAGACACCGTGAGTACCCAAGGCTGTCCTCTGGTTTGCTCGCGCACGCACACACATGCACACTCTCATGCATATTTAGACACCTACAACTTAAACACACATATACACACACACACACACACACACACACATCTTTATTTTTACTCAATGGTTCAATTCCTTATGATCAACATTGCCGGTTTTATCTAACTGAACTCCATTTCTTCTCTGCTTGTATCTTTTGTTATATTGTATCTCCCTGTATCTAGCTACTCAGTTGCCTAAATCTGAAACTATTATAGAAATTTCCTGTCCTTTCATTCCATTCATCCAGGCCCAAGTCAAGAATGTCTTATACCTTCTAAACAGGTCTAGAATCTTAGTCTGCTGTCCACCTTCACAGCTCGGGCCACATCCTTTTACATTTGGACACAGTAGTCTCTCCACTGTTCTCCTAGTTTGTAGACTTCTACTCCCTGGCCTTTGCACAACTCATACATCATGTTGTCACTGGGAGCCATTTATAAAAACTATCTAGGACTTGAAGTGTGGCTCTGGGGTAGAGCCCTTGCCTAGCATTTAGAAGGTCCTAGACTTTATCCCTTGTACTGTGAATACAAATAAGCAAGAATATTTCTAAAATACGAATCACGTATGTTTTCTATTTCCCAGCTCTACACAAATTCTTTTGTTTCTCCTTTGATTAAAAAGTGGACCCCCAAATGATGGACATTCAGGAATAGGAGCTCTGGGCTACAGACGCTTCCATCACTGACCTGAGGTTGCACCAAACAGAGTAGTCTGAAAAAGTAACACTATCAGGGCTGAAGATGGCGCAGAGGTTAAGAGCACTGTTGTTCCTCCAGAGGACCCTGGTTCAATTCCCAGTCCCTACATGGTGGCTCACAGCTATCTGCAGCTCCAATTCCAGGGCGTCTGGCATCTTCACAGACATATATAAGCAGGCAAAACACCAATGCACATGAAGTAAAAAAATCCTCAGTGTCTTAGTAATAGAACAATTAATGTTAGTTGACAGTCTGGAGAACTGTAAACAACTGTGGATCAGAAGCTGGTCTGTGGGTGTGTATCACACTACAATTAACAGGACAAACCATGGTACTGAAGTAACCCTAAGTTCCTCTTCATAGAGTAGCCTACATCTCCTGTCCTGTTGGGCAGTGTCCTTCCTTTCTGCAAGGTTTTTCCTGTCAACTGCTTATTCTTTGAAACCCAGCCCATCACCACCACCTTCTGAAAAGTTCCTGACTTCCCAGGGCAGAAAATACCAACTCTTAGTTGGATACCTTCTCTCAATCCTAAACATGCTTCTTTCTTAGGTATGAAAGCTAACTCTCACGGAATTATCTGCTGCTGGGTCTGCTCCTCAGGCCAACAGCTTCTCCTAGACAAGATGTTTTACCCACCTGTGTATTGCTACTGCTTAACACAGCATGCCATCTACCCACAAGAGATGCTCACCAGTGAAGTGAAAGACAAAAGCAGGGGTTGGAGAGACGGCCCAGCAGTGAGGAAAGAGCTCTTCCAAGTGACCCAAGTTGCAATCTCAGCAGCCACATCAGGTGGCTCAAAATCACTTGGAACTCTAGCTCCTGGACATCCAAAGGCCTCTTGTGGCCTCTGTGGGCACCCACAAACCCATGACAGGCATATATATAAACAAATCTTTAAAAAAAGATGAAAACAAGAATAACAAAGCCCCAAAAATGTATTGAAACAGGGATATGTTCAGACTGTGTGCTAGAATCTTTTTCTATATTACTTCCTGACTTTACCTGTATTACTTCCTGTGTTAGATACTTGGCCTACATCACTTCCTTTCAGCTTTTCCAACACTATTCTCCTGGGGAGAAGGAGCTCTGGTCTCATTTCATAGAGGCCTTGCTGCTGCTCCATTTTGCTGCTGGTCTTCAGGTGCCAGTGGCACAAACTCTGATCTGGATCTTGTCTGTCCCCTCTGTTGCAACTGAGGCTAAGGTTGAGGTGACAGGGCTGGTCTTTGTGGAGCCTGACATTCACTGTTGATGGATCCTGTTCAAATTTAGAGGTAAAATAACTAGGGCTCAGCTTCTATTATATCTTAGCATCTCTTGATAGTCACAGATAATTTGTAGAAATATCACTTAAATAAGGTTATTTTATTTTATCTATTTGCTTTTTTTTTTTTTTTCCTGTGCCAAGATCCTTCTATGTATCCTGCACTGGTCTTTAACTCACAATCCTCCTGGCTCAGTTTTCTGAATGTTGGGATTAGAGGCATAGACCACCACATCTGACTTAAAGAAAATCTTTGAAACAGACATAGTTGCACTATGTTTCCAATGTTTATTAAATAAATAACAAAAGAGACTATCACAATGTGAAACTTGATAAGAAATTTCTCAATTTGGTCCATTTTGCATATTGTGGTATCATGTAAAACACAGAGAGCTAGGCAGCTATACCAGATGTGCGCACGCGCGTGCGGGCACACACACACACACACACACACACACACACACACTGTCATACAGGGCACATGTCTGTCTAATGTAGCAAACAACAGCTCAGTGGATTAATCACAGCACTTAGAGCATTCAAAGTTAGGCATTCTTGTGTATTTCTCGTTTTTTTCTTCTCTGAAACAGCACTGAGCATTAACTTTCCATTATCATAATAAAAGGAGACACAGTTATAGTTTTACAAATGCAAATTATACAACTACCTCCAACAAAACTTTGTTCTCTTGGCCTGTTCAATTAACAGTAATAGTTCTACCTGTTGGAGTAACAATAAAAGCCTCTACCTGCGTCTCTGAGAAACCCCGAGCTTGCATCTTCCTTCCATTTTGCTACAGGGTGGCAGGGAGGTGACATCTAAATGCCACAAACATCACCCCTGAGCTGGATACCTCATGAACGCAGCTTAATACTTCATGAAAGCAAGCTTAATAATATGGCTTTGGGCTTTGCCGGTGCTTAAGTAGCTTTTGTCCATGTTACTTTAACAATTAAACCCTTTGGTCCGGCAGTGGGGGAAAAAAAAACCAACAAAAAAATGAACACCCCACTGAAGCCACTGTCTCTTAAAGTTTACACAAGCAGGTGAGAGTTTCAAGCCTCCTGTGAAAGTTGGTATTTCTTTCATAGTGCAAAAAGAAACGTCTAAACAGTCATATTTACCTGAAATTTACTCACAAGTAGCCAAGACAGAGAAACTGAAGATCAAAACGGCTACAACCTCTGCAGTCTAGCACGCCAAGCGAATAAGCAGGCTCCTTCCTACCAGGGCTGCCTGCCAGCGTGCATGCCGCCGCACCAGGCTAGACTAGAATGCCCCGAGACTGGTCAATCTAAGCGCCTCCTCCGGGTGTTATTCTGTCGAGTGAATTATCAGCTGAAACCTCTTTTCCCGGGAGAACAAACTGGGAGGGTGGAGAACTTTGGCCAGAGACGCGTTTTCCATCATCTAAGCATCCCAAGTAGGGGTAAGATCATAAAAACACGAACTGCTGCGCAAGAGGCAGGAAGGGAGTCTGTCTTCTTCCTAGTGAAAGTAGATCATCGTACTTACAAAAGACGCCTTGGAAGTCTTCTCTAGAGAAAAGGCTCTGGGAACAGGGAGGAGGCAGAGGAGCAGAGATTAGGTGGCAACGGGATTTCCTTCCTCCTCCAGAATGGGAGCCTCATTGTTCCTTACCGCCCTGACCTCTGAGGGGCTCCAGGAGCCTGGGAGGCCTGGCCTCTGATCCCTGCCGCCCTCTCTCCTGGCCTCTGGGCCTCGGATTTCCAACTTGCAGATAAGGCTGTCCTGCTTGACACCAAGCTCCAAGATTCATTAGGGACTGTCTGAGGAGTGCTTGCAAGATGCAGTTATATAAGCCCGGCGTATTATTATCATCACACACCCCCATAGACCCAGCTCTGCCAGACAAACAAAGGGCAGTTCCAAGAAGAGGAGGAGCAGAGGCACAAGTTCCACTGGGGGTGAATTTCGGGACACTGCTGAACTGACTGGAAAAAAAAAAAAAAGGCAACCCAATAGGAGTATGCTGGCCGGCTGGGAGGGGAGGGGGGCGGGAAGGGAGTCAGGGTTTCCAGGCATGCGGTTCTGGCGCCCGGAGCACCCGGTACAGTAGCTGCCTGCCTGTGGCAGGACGGGATGGATGAGATGAGGAAGATGTGGGCTTTGGAGAGCCAGGCGTTCCGGAGGCCAAGGACTCTGTAAACAGGGATCGTCCTTAGACTCTGTTCTCTCTATTCCTGGTCTCCTTTTTCATAACGGTGTTTTGCCGGGAAACTCCAGGGCTCTGTTTGAAATCAGTCAGGGCTTCTGTTCTGCCCTGTTTCCCTCTGTGAGAGCAACCAACCCCTCCTCTCCTGCACCTCCCCGCCCCCAAGCCATGGCCATCCGAGAAAGTTCACTACTGTATCTTTTATAAACTATTATTATTATCCTTGCCTTCCCTCTGAATACGTCTCCTGGTGTGAAGACTGCTATCCTAGCACTCAAAACCCACATTTTTTGTCTGCACACTAGTTCCTCAATTTCCATGCCGCCCTCCAGAATTACCTACCGGCAGCATCTTAGAATATGAATCACTCTCAAATGGTGGATTTAACAGCCTTGAATTTCGGACTTAACACACACATCCGAACTCCTCAGTTCAAATCTCTGCTCTCCTGCAAAAGATCAGCTCAAGTTCTCTCTTGTCTTACTATGGACACTGCTTTTTGTTACCATTCTTCATCAGTTTTCCCAAACCTCCTTCTTCCTGTGTTGTTCCTGCTGGTGGCCTGAGTCAGAGCCTTAGAACAGCATTAGCCTAGTGAGTTCACAGAATTCATTTGAGATCAGGTCTCCCTGCATAGCCATGGCTGTCCTGGAACTCACAGAGATCTCCCTTCCTTTGCCCCTGCCTCCCCGGTGCTGGGATTCAAGGTGTGAGCCACCACTGACAGCCACTGAATTATCTTACAGCTGGCTGAATCTCACTTGTGCCTTGAGTTACGTACACATGAACGGCTCCACGATCAGAGAAGTGGAGAAGTTGGTTGTTGAGGATGTGTAACAGACTTGGGAGGGTTTGTGGTACCCTTCGCTTGTTTGAATGATTGAGAATGCTCATAAGTTTAAAGGGGACAGGCTGAGACTTGGCTCAGTGCTAGGCAGAATCCTTGTACTGGAAAAACACAGGCACAGCCTTTATGGAACAATAAAAGGTGTGTGTGGGGGGAGCATCTCCCTTTGAGTGGCCTTTCTTCAGGACACAGGTCTTCGGAGAAGCAGGGCTGCTAGCGCCTGTGAAGCCTCTGCCACCCACAGAAGATGTCCTGTAAAGGACCATCTATGGTCCAGAGGGATGATTCTGTTGGTCAAAGTGCTTGCCACTAAACCTGAGCTGGATCTCTGGAACCCACGTTGTGGAAGGAGAGAAATGACCCCAGCAAGCTGCCCTCTGACCTCTGCAACAACCACCCCCTCCCCACCTGTATGAGTAAATCAGTGTAATTAAAAAGAAATAAAGTACGGTTTATTTCACACAATCCCCTGCAGTTGGGGTTTTCAGCATGAACATGTTAAAGGATGCACTCCATGGAAACGGTGTGGGCCATCAGAAACGAGCAACGGCGTGACGGTTTATGACCTGGAGTGAGCACAACCTTCCCGATGCTTTTATTACTAACATGGTCTTGCTGACATCTCCTCTATTATCCTCTGACCAGAGCAACATGCTTTACATTCCACGTCTGGTGGCTGCGACCTCCTTCCTGTCACTTAAAGAGACTTGAGCTGTTTTCACATAGCACATGCTCTCCAACGCATACAGAATGTTCAGTGAATTAGAAGAAGTTTCCCGCCTCCTCTAATTTGGAACAATGAAAACCAATTCAGGTTCTAAAGAATTTCAGCCTCGTCTTGAGTGTTTGGGTTTTAGGCCCTAGGATTAGATGTGCTCATGTGTTCTTGTTTTCTGTTTTAGGGAGAGAGACTGGAGACCCAGGACCTCAACACAGCCACAGCCCTAACGAGCGTCCTTTAAAAAAATGTTCTTCTTATTATTTGGTTATTTTGTATGTACGGGTGTTTTGCCTGCGTGCATGTCTGCGCATCACCTGTGTGCAGTGTGCTTGGAAGGCAGAAGAGGGCGTTGGATATGCTGGGACTGGAGTTACTGATGGTTGTGAGCCACCGTGTTGGGCGTGGGGATAGAATCCAGGTTCTGCAAAAGAGTGCTCATAACCACTGAGGTATCTATCACCCCATCCTCCTAATGAGCATCCTTAACCTGCCAACATCCTGAAATGTGATCCTTTTCATCTTTATTTTACCAGTGGGGAAACCAAGTCTGGGTGTGGTAGCCCACTTTTCATCTGTAGAACATAGTCCCTGAGATACTCGACTTTTAAGGAGGGGGGATTCATTACAGATCACGGTTTAACAGATTTCTGCCCGTGCTGGCTTGGGTCTGTCATCTGGGTGTCATTCCAGCTGGTATTACTGATGTAGACTTGTAAGCCTTGGATTTCGTATGCTGCCTTGATCTCTTGGTGCTTCACTGGGCCCTTCTGAGGCTCAAACCTGTAAGTTCCTCTCTTCTTCCCCCAATTTGCAGCTCCCCTAGTAGGAAAGGCTCTCCACCTGGCTTGGCCCTCTGCCAACCTGACCCACCACACCCTACCCCAGTCTTCAACCCAACTCAGCTTCCTGGGTTCCTGGTCCATGACATTTGTCAGAGGAGCCAACCCTCTTCTCCCCTGCAAGCTTTCCCCTGCTAGACACAGACACGCCGTCCTGGCTACAAAGAGCCAGCCTCCCCCAGTTCTGTGGGTCACTGTGCTCCCAGGCCCAGAGTGTCCCCTGCTTGGAGCCTTGAGTCTCCTTCCCCAGGCAGTGAGTACATGACAAATAACTACGGTGGATCTTATCTGCTCAGCATCCTGTGCTGTGAGCTTTAATGTCTCCAGAGCTCTAGGGTGGGACTCCCTCCTTCACCACCCCAGAGAAGAGAACAAAACAATGACCAGACATTAATACTAATACTAAAAGGAATTTATTACGCAGACCTATTGCCAAACAGACCATCTTTGGACTTTTGCTAAGCATCACGCTGTTCACAAATAGAAATGAATTTTAGCTCAAATAATGTCAGCCAAACCTAACCTTTATTAATTTCAACAGCCCTGAGCTTTGCCATCTGCTGTTTTTAATTTTTCTTTTGCTCACCTAGAGGTCTGGCGGGGGGGAGTCAGTAGCATGTTCTCTTTCTAGAAAGTTTTAACTGCAGTCCTGCCTGGGGGCAAAGGATAAAAAGATGACCCTTTCATGTCTGTCAGTTAAATCCACTAACTACATTCTTTTGGGAAAATACAGCAGAAAGAATTTTTGTCATCTCCATAGATGGCAGATTATAATAAACAGGTTTTTTTTTCATCAGAGACATCCTATTATTAATACATTTCCGAATTCTCAGCCCTAGAAACAAAGCTTCCGATGTAATTTCTTTCCTGTCCGTGAGATTTACAATGGAAAGGTCATGTTTGCACTAGACTTTGGTTTGAAATTAATCTTCTTCTCTCCTTGTGTTTCTATAGAATCCTGGCACTTCATTATTTAGTCATTTCCAAATATGAAATGCTTGTCATTCTTGAACAACGACCTAATCTTCCCTTTGTGGGTGGAGAAAATGAGTTGGGAAACTTTGCAAGCCATTGCCAGGGCACAGATCACTCTGAGGGCTATGAGGAGCCCCGATGTGCTTCCTTCCATGGCTCAGTCTACAGAATAAAGATGTAAATGCTTCTATTAGCTGCATGTGCGGTATCCTCCAGTCATGAAAAGTTCATCTGCATGGGACGCTCAGGGTGCGGGGTTGGGGTGGCAGGATTGCAGACTTGGGTTAGACAAGGCTGAGTAATGAGGGTTTTGTTTTTTTTTTTTTTTAATTTTGTTTTTACATTTTTAACTTAATTAGAGTTTTAGTACACTTATGAAATAGTGGGTTTCTCTTTCTTTTTTTGCTTTTTGTTTGTTTGTTTTAAGTCAGGGTTTCTCTGTGTAGCACTGGCTGTCCTAGAACTTGCTCTATAGACCAGGCTGGCCTCAAACTCAGAGATCTGCTTGCTTCTGTCTCTCAAGTGCTGGGATTCAAGGTGTGTGCAACCATACTGCATTTCTTTGTGACATTTTCATGTCGTTTTATCCTGCTCGTATTTACCCCCTGTTTTTGTCTCTTACCCCGCCCCGTACTCTAGGTGCTATCTGTCTTCTCCCCCAGTAGTGTCCTTTCTGCTTTCAAACCACGCATGTAGAGAGTTAAATTCAGGCCCCTCCAGTAAGGGAGAACATGTGATCACAATGTGTCTTTCTTTTTTTTCCCCTTTTCACTATACCTAGTTAGTTCAAGGCCAATTCATTGGGTGACAAGGCCAGTTTCTGTCCCCCCAAACAGTTAATAACAAAGTCCACTTGGATTCTGTTGGGCAAAATAAGCAGGCATCTTTAGACCTCTCAACTGACTTCAACTTTGAGGATCTGCCTTCACCCCTCCCCTGGTCTCAAGGATGGTGTGACCTACATATGAACACACACTATTAGAATGAGGATTCCTTTAAGCCACATCCGTTGCTCATCAAACCTCTATTATAAGGGTAGGGACTAACTCCTGTTAAACTTCATAACATTCTATCGACATACATACTGTACGAGCTTTTATGTGATTCTAGAAGCCAGACGAAACCCTGCCTGCCTCCTCACTTCAAAGGATTCCTCACTTGACTAATTCTAAAGAGTAAATTGATTTTCTCATCGTTTGCTATGTTTGACAATAGGAAGGCTGACGCGGCAACATTGCTAAAACGACAGCTCCCCTCCACCCGAGGGGAAAGAATGTGTGCTAATATCCTTAATGACTGGCATCTTTATGAGAAATGTGAAATCATTTATCCTCAGCAATAACCTGCCTAGGATTAAAAAGTACTTGGGGCTTAGAACGGAAGTGATCTGTCAGGAGAAATTATTTAGACTGACGTGAATTAACTGAGTAAATTGGCTTCCGGTAGCTTCCTAAGGCCATGGAGATGCAAGCTGGGTAAAAGTCGGCATGAGATTCCGAAGACTCTGGGAAAGAACTGACATTCTGTAGGGGGAAAACATAACACACTTACTGGACAAATTCCGTACACATGTACAAGAAACCAGAATTGATTTCAGGAGGACACGGAGATCGAGGGGACATGACTCGCCCACTCAGAAGAACTGTGAGACCCCACAAAAAGACCTCCTTGTGGGGCTGTGATCCTGGGCAGTCAGTAGTGCTCTTTGGGCACTGGCCTATACCTGCCCTATACTGGCCTTGGGAATGAGCCTGAGGAGCCAGTGTTGCTCTAGAGGCAGCTGGTGTGCATTAACGTGAAGGCAGGTCCGTGCCCTGCAGGAGAGCCTCCATCCACTCTTGGTGGAATTGTACACCAGCTAACAAGTCTTTCCTGGAGTCTCACTCTTCTCTTCCTCCACAGCTTCACAGCGAACTCTTTTTTACCTCTTTACCAGAAAGCTTAGGAAATGATAGAGGAAGTAATCTAGCTGATTGGGAAGTTTAATTGGTCTGAGGGAAAAAAAAGGTGTAAGTCGTTAAAAAAAAAACGTAAACCGCTTCCATGTAACTGATGCCTAAACCTTACTTGTTTAGAAGCTTCTCCTCTGAGAATTTTAGAGTCTGGGCATCTTGTAGGTACAAGTTCAATGTTACCTTTTCTAGGGAACAGAAACACATTCTCTTTCCACGGAGCATTAGCTGAGCGGTGATCCGCACAGCTGCTCAGGGTTGTGTGTTTAAACATAAAAACAGAAAGGCATGGGATGGTGGTATAGCTCTATGACAGAGCACTGGCTCAGCATGAGCCAAGGCACTGCCCACTCCCTGGTCCCCTCAACCCCAACACAATCATCTTTACACACACACACACACACACACACACACACACACACACACAAAAAAAAAAAAACCTCGGTAAAAAGATACAGATGTAAAATAACCTAAATGTTACTGTGACTTTAGACTAAGGAATAAGCAGTCCTTTGATAGGCTAGGAAATAAGTTTTGTGTGATTATCTGTGTGTGTGTGTGTGTGTGTGTGTGTGTGTGTGTGTGTATGTGCAGGGGCATGTGTATGTATGTGTGTGTGTGCATGCATGTAGCTGACAGAGATTGACTTCCTCTGACACACCTCAGATGCCTTCCACCTTGACTTTTGAAACAGTATCTCTTACTGACCTGGCCTGCAATTGAGCCTCCCGGATCTGCCTGTCTCTGCCCCTTCAGCACTGGGATTAAAAGCAAGCTTAATTTCATATGGGTTCTAGGGCTTGGAGTCAAGGTCTCAAGTACTTTTCTGACTTAACTATCTCCTGAGCTCCCGACTCAACGTTTTGATGTTAGAATTTTAAGATGTAGCAGGTGGAGAGATGGCTCAGCCATTAAGAGGACTGGCTGTTCTTCCGGAGGAGCTGAGTTCAGTTCCCAGCACCTACATGGCAGCTCACACCTGTCTGTAAACCCAGTTCCAGGAAATCTGACACCTTCACACAGACATACATGCAGGTAAAACACCAACACCCTTGAAATAAAATAAATAAATTTTTAAAAATGAAGATTTTAAAAGAGCTAACCCTTTAAAAAAAAATGGCTCACCAAGGGGAGGTAGATGGACAGAGGGACAGAGAAGGCATTTAGTACAAACTAAGTCAGGTTTGTCACCTGGTCTCTGTGTAAGCAAGCAGAGACACAGGCCGCTAATGTAGTGTCCTGCTGGCCAAAGGGTAGGTGTTGGGGGGGGGCAAGAAGAACAGCCTGGGGAGATGCCAAAGAGGAAGTAGGAGGTGTAAGAGATGGAAGCCCAGGTGCCATCCCAGACCAGAGGCTGCAGACTGAGAGACACTGATGAGGATGTGCTGAGATTGAGAGGGAAGAGGCCTCAGGGTGCAGAACCTGCAGGAGCCAGGTGTCTGGGGCTGAGAGCTTCGGACATTATTATGAAGCTGAGGCTAAGGCCTGAGCCAGGAACAAAGGACACAGGCAGGAGGAGAGGTGATGAAGGGACAGGCATCTACAAGGGACCCTTGAGGGCTTTACGCAGGGCTGAGCCACCCAGCAACCTGAGTGATGTCGCCTGACTCCAGTGGATGCAGGTTTTACCACAATTCTCTCACAGCGCGGGCAAGTCTGGTGTGCGCCTAAAGTGTCTGTGCTCAACAGAGATTCCTGAGCTAAGACAAGGGTGGCTTTTCAGAAGAAAGTGAAATTGAGTGAATGTGGGCCTCCGTGCTCACCTAACTGTTGGAGGGGGGATGTATCTGAATGATTGACATATGAAATTTCAGAGTGAGAAGAAAATACAAAAGGGACCATTGGAAGTGTGCTTTCAGAAGGGCTAGGGGTAGCATTCGGAAGGCAGAGGCAGGCAGATCTCTGTGACTTCAAGTTCCTGGCCAGCCTGGGCTGCATAGTGAGACCCTGTTTGTTTGTTTTGTACTGTTTCGTTTTTTTTAAGAATGAGAAGGAAAAAAAGAGGAAAGACGGAAAGATGTTTATCACTGTTCATCCTCAACATCTGGTTTCTGACTAGTCCCTACCTGACTCACTGCTGGTGGGGAAATGCCCATGTTCCTCTTCGTTTTTGCCAATGTTTTGAATTCTTTATCTAACTACTTAGGGTGAAAGAAAGGAAAAAAATCATGAAATCTACCCAGCAGCACTCCTGGACTTTTTTTTTTTTTCTTTTTCACTTTTGCCATACAGACAAGTGACCATAATCTAAACAGTTATCCAGTCAGAGGCCACATCTGTCGAACTATCAAGAGGGCGGTTCAACTTTCCAAGGGCTGACTTAATCGTTTAAAAGTGTAACTCATTCTCTCTTCCTCACTCTTTCTTTTTCTGGCTTTGAAACTGTTCTTTGCCATAAAGCTGAGGTTTGGTGAATTGAGCCAACTTAATTTTTAGGTCTTGTGTTTAAGTATTTAGACCATAATGTCTTAAAAGCTTTTTAATAGAGAACGCTAAACATTATCCATTCATTAAATGCGCAGTTATTGAATGTTTAGAGTATGCTGGAGACCGCTGTGGATTCAGATAAGATTTTTTTTTTAAATCTGCCTTTTAATAAAAATATACATTATGACCAACTATGTTCTTGAAAAGAATTTTGCAGGATTGGAAATTAACAAATATAGGGAAAAGAAATTGATTAAACTCTCAACTAGGTTTAGAAGGGTGATGGGAGGGAAAAGATGGCACTTAGGAGCTCTTGCTCTGCATTGGGAGACCCCGGGTTCAATCCTCAGAACAGCAAGAATAAATTTAAATATATATTACATAACATATAATATAAACTATATATATATACATAGTTCACTGAGATGGTCCAGTGAGTAAAGGCACCTGCTGCCAAGACTAAAGACCTGAGTTTGATCCCTAGAACCCGTACAGTAGAAGGAGAGACTTGATTCCTAACAGCTGTCCTCTGGCTTCCATAAACCAGCAATGGCACGTACAGATAACTAAATGTTAATAACAATTTTAGAAAATAATAAACAAGGGTACTATTAGGGGATGGTAGAAAGTATAGTATGTAGTTTCTAGGTATCGCATCCTGCTTTGGTGTATATATGTCTGTAGCATTGCTGGAGGGTCTCAAACTCCAGAGCTTGTCAGAAGAGAGGGAGAGACCAGAGAGAGAGGAAGAGAGGGAGGGAGGGAGAGAATATATCTCTTCTCTTAAGTGCGCTCAAAGTCATTTGTACATTACACATTATGGTACTACATTACTAAGTATTAATATTTCAATGTGTTTTACCCCAAAATACCAAATGCTACATAATACATGACTTTGCTTCAATGTTTTACCTGAGAATACAAAATAGTACATAATGTATGAATTCATTTTTCGTAAATCTCAGCTTATTACGTAGAAAATGCAGACACCATTCTTGCTTGTTTTTAAGTGAATGTTGTCTTTGCATTAGCAAATGCAACACAAGTATAGAAGGTTCAGATATGATCATTTGGTGAAAGGCACTGGGAATTGTGCCAGAACCTTGCACACATTAGACAAGTTCCCTCCCAGTGACCTATATATATAGCCCTGGCCCTTGAGAAAGCACCCGGATGTTATATAGTGGATGAATGGTGTAGCTCAGTGGTAAAATATCTGCTTACCGAATGCACAAGGCCCTGGGTTCTATTCCCAATACCAAAGTTGTTCACTATAGCTTTAAAAAAAATCTACTATAGAGCTCTGATTATAGAAGTTAAGAAACAGGTCTTTATCTAGACATTGCCAAGTGCTGGCTATTGGCAAGAAACCTACGTAGCCTTCTTATATTTCTTAATCCATAAAAATGCACACAGTGACACTCATTTTTATCTAGCCTTCATCTAAGCCAGCATGCATATCAAATTTAAAAAGGGTCCACGAAGAGGATTTACAATGGGTGGAGTGATGTGTGAGCAAAGGTAACTTTTAAATTATAACTATGAAAAGATAAACACAATGGTGTGCTATTGTGCCCAGTCTTCTAGAGGCAGAGACAGGACTGCGTGGCTCTGGTTTAAGGTTTGTCCTAGGCAACATAATGAAATTCCCATCTCAAAAACAACGCAAAATTAAATCATGAATTGTCCTCGACCAGGGGTACTGACTATTGGTGACTGATAGGTGGAAGGTGTGACCCATGTAAAAACTTTTAAGTGCAAGTTAACTTTTCAGTTTATACAGATTACAGAAAATGTAGTGAAATAGATCAAGTCGTCAGCTTGACTGTGCATACAGTCACTTAACTTTCTTGTGTTTGTATTTCTTTACGAAAATCTGCATGGCTAAAAAAGAGTTGCAAGTTTAACAGAAAATTATAAGACAAGAAGAAATCAGTTACTCAGATTAATCTGTGGTTGATAAACTCCCCTACATGATTCATTTTTAAAGGTCATGCTCATGCACATGTATACCTCAATTTAAGGTGGGGTTACGGCCTCGTGAGGATGCTTAAAACTAAAAATATCACCGATTGAAGATACACTTGATCCACGTAACCTATAAGATGCTCAGAACGCTTACACCAGTCTACAGTCAGGTAAATCACCCAAGCAAAGTCAACTTTTTAATAAATAGCTGACTATCTTAGGGAATTCATTGAATACTGTACTGAAAATCAAAAATAGGATAGATGCATGGGTACTTTGTCGTGTGAGGGGTGCGTGTGCGTAGACTGAAGGGAATACATCAGAACAAAAAGGGAAACTATGCTCCCACTCTTAAAAATATTGAGAATAATCTTCACAGACTAGGGTCTTGTGCGCTAGATATTAATGGGTTGCTGTGCATTATCTACGAAAGTTTTCTATCCTTAAAATGGACACAGGTATCTACCACCTGACATTTTCCATAAGGTTGTGAAAACCAAATACAATGTTTAAAAGTGCTTTACAAAGTCGTAGGTGTCAGTTGTTATATGGAATTTAAAAACGTATACTTGGGGTCACAGAGATGACCCCGTGGATTAAACCTCTGGCTGTCAAGGCTGACAAATTGAGTTAGACTCCCAGAACCTACAGAGCAGCAGGAAAGAACCAACTTCCAAAAGCGGTTTTCGGATCTACACATGTGCGCTGTGACACATGTCTGTCTCTTCTCACATAAATACATGCACATATCCTTTTAAAAATAAAAATGTATGTTTCACAAACTATAGAGAAAAAGCAAATAATGTTCAGAGGGCTCACAACTTGTATTACCAGTACAGACAAGAAGCCCAGGCTCTGTACAACAAACTGAGGCCAAGTTTGTTTCTGTGTTGGAAGAACAAGAGAAATATTCTTTCCCCGTATAGGTCATCATTTTGAATTGTCCCTCTATGAGGCCTGGTGCCTCTCTGCGTTCACTCCTTCACATTAGCAGCTTCTCGTTTCATGTGTGTTTTGAGGCAGTGGTAACTGAACATATTTGAGAAAAGACAGAAAGTACAGAACTGGGTCGGCAGAGCAGCAGCATACTGCGGTTTCTTCTGTGGCCCACTGGCAGAAACAGTAGCCGCTCCCTTTGTTTTTGCTCTGGACAACTGAGCTGGGAGCAAGACCAGGAAGCACCTGCTGAGCGATGAGAAGCAGGGCTTGCTGGCAGACGGTGTGAGCACAGTTCTGGTGCACACAGAAGGTGTGACC
Source organism: Psammomys obesus (assembly GCF_907164565.1). Classification (NCBI taxonomy): domain Eukaryota; kingdom Metazoa; phylum Chordata; class Mammalia; order Rodentia; family Muridae; genus Psammomys; species Psammomys obesus. Next base: position 27,309,145 of record NW_026587216.1, read on the forward strand.
ACACAGAGTCATTTTCTAGCACTCATTGTAGTGTGCCTCCCCCACGCAAAAATGGGTTATCATTCTGCAATGTTGCCTTCAGACCCCCGACAAAATAAAACACTGGAAGCTGTAATCGAGGTAAGCCCAACATTTGCATAATTCTAGCCAAATGTACCGTCACATTTTCCAGTGAATTAAAACATGAGCAATAACCCAAGTATACCAACAAAATCACTTTTTCCTATGATATATTTCCGTCACTGCTCTAAAAATCATAATGGTTTCCTTTAGATACTTGCAACAACAAATGGGAAATCAGGAACACTTAAAAAAAAAACATTTTTCAAAAAGTAAAAAAAAAAAAAACAACAAAAAACAAAACAAAAACTCACACTTGTTCCTTGTCAAGAAATCTTTTTATTTATTTTATATTATTAAGTTGTTTCTTATCATGCAAAATAAAAAATTAAGGTAAGGAGTATGATATACATTTGTAAACCAATAGTGATTAATTTTGTTTTCTTTGCAAAAAAAAAAAATCAGTTTTAAACATAACCTACGTGGATGCATAATTGTATCTAGGCTCCTGTAGTTTATTGCAGAACAGATAATTCAGCTCTTCCACTTCTCTTGGAAGATCTCCATTACCTGAGGAAATCTTCCAAATGTTCTTTTTCTAGTGACATTTTATTACTGAGTGACAGTTCAGCGTGCTCACATAAAGTAAATTTGTTCGCTAATGACAAAGCACGCTATATTCTGAAATTTTTTAAAGTGCGAGAGCAATGAAGTAGGAGTCAGAAGTCATGACTTCTGTGGATGGGAAGTCACTTTCTTACTGGAGGCCCATGTAAGGAGTCTCTACCACTCCCACCAAAAGCCCTGAGTCTCCACACTTGGAGCTCCTCCTCAGAAGCAGGGCAATGCTGTGCTTTCTGGACTCTGACTTCCTGCTGAACAGCTGTGGCTCCCGTTCCTTGCTTCCCCAAATACAGTTAAGTGTCCATGGCTTAGCTCAAGGAGGACATATAGGAAGAGCGATGAGCAGCATTTCACGGATATTTTCAAAACTGTCCTTAAACTGAGTATGGTGGCATACTCTTGGCATATGAGCACTTGAGAAGGGGCCAGGAGGCAGAAGGATTCTAGCAAGTTTCAGGCTAGCCTGGGCTACATATCCACCTGTCTCCAAAAGAACCACTTCACAAGACCCCCAAACCAACACACACACACACACACACAAACGCACTCACCAAATGAACAAAAAAGCAAAGTTCTTTAGCATAAGGGCACACACATTGTCCACAGCAACAGTGCTGACTATTTCCTTTGGAATAGATTTTTCACCAGAAATACACCCGAAAAAAAGATTTTTTTTCTATGATTCTTTTTTTTTTGTTTTGTTTTGTTTTCTTTTGTAGTGTCTAGTTTTTACTTGGGAACTTGGCAAGAGTGTCCCCAGTGGAGAAAGAAATTAATCTCATGCCCTCGTGTCTTAACATTAAATTGGATATGAACTTACATCAGTCCCAGTGGTAATCAGGATATTTTGACTTTTAGATGTTTTATTTCTTTTGTTCTATGTGTGAATAAGTGTGTGCACTACAGTGTTCATGCAAGCCAGAAGAGGGCGTCTGATCTCCCTGGAACTGAAGTTGCAACTGGTTATGAGTTGATGCTGGGACCTCAGCAAGAGTAGCACTGTCCTTAACCCCTGAGGCACCTCTCCGGCTTTAATTTGGACTTTTAAATAAGACCTGGGTTGTGGCATTCTCTCTGGTAAACTCTCTCTGAGAGCTATGGAGACAGCTGTGGCAGAATGCTTGCCTAGCAAGCAAGGCCTTCAGTTTGATCCCATAACAAGAAGAAAGGAAGGGCACACACCTTTAATTCTTTAATCCAGCATCCGGGAGGCTGAGGCAGGTAGATCTCTGAGTTCAAGGCCAGCCTGGTCTACAGATTGAGTTCCAGTACAGCAAGGGTTACATAGAGAAACCCTGTCTTGGAAAAGAAAACAAAGTAAAATGAGGAAGAGGAAGAGGAAGAAGAAGAAGAGGAAGAGGAAGAGGAAGAGGAAGAAGAAGAAGAAGAAAGGAAGGATTCTGTGATTTCTGGCAGTTTTCTCCACAAGTTCATCTTTTTTCTCTTTAGATGTAAAAGTTCCTTTGATGTTCTCTAAGATATACATACTTCCAACATTCTATATTTCTGTAACTTTCTAGAACCTCCAATTTAAAATTATTTGAGAAACATCAGCATACAAGATTCACTATCTTTGACAGAATGTGTCAGTCATATCTTATGCGCCTTGCTAATTGTCTTACAAAGATTCCCATTCCTAGACAATAAGTTTATAATCAAACTGCATTGTAAATGAGAGACAGGGTCAAACAGACACATACAGAGAGAGAGAGAGAGAGAGAGAGATTCTCCGTAGAGTTTATATGTATTTCTACTCACAAATAGCAACAGACAGTAGTTGGGTCTCTCCCGCTTGCACCTTCCCTAACAATCTAGTCTGGATCTAATTTTATAGGTCCTCAAAACCATAATTGTCACACTCTCCTCAGTTCAGCTCTCAAGAGAAAATAATTGATAACACAGAGCTTCGAGTGGCTGGCATGTGAATGACACCCAGCCACACAATTTCACATCTAATCAAGAAAGATGGGGATCAGAGCTGGCCTATTGTCTCTCTGAATCTGCTTCTGGCTGGAATCCAGCTGGCTCTACTGCTGCCCCGGAGACTGATGTGGGCAGAAGATGGAAAAATATTTGAGCCAGACAATCAGTGTCTGTGATGGTGTCTTCCACATTGTCAGAAGATGCCCGGGGTAGCACTGGCTTTGCCGCTGATTAGTGTCCCAGAATTCTCAATGACCAAAGTATACTTTGTAGCCCAGTTATCTTTGGCTGCTCTGTGACTGTAATGAGGGTCTGTAGCATGGAAGGCCATGTGATACTCAAGCCATGCTTGACCACACAGGCTTAAACCTCAACTTCTGTTTTAGTGAGTCTAATAACCCAAGGTTGGGAAAGCAAAATCTATGAGGAATAGCAATACATGCAAATTTGTACATAACCGAAGGGCTAAAGTGATGAAAAAAATTTAAGTGGAAAGAGAGCACGCAGAAAAGGAAATTACTGATGGCTGGAAGAGTTTGGGATAGAATGTTTCATTGAAGTAACGGGGGCTGCAATCTTTCATTCAAACCAAGATGGGTGAGCTTGGGCGTGCAGAACCATTTTAAGGGAGCCAGGCCTGGCCCAAAATGCAGTGTGCGGAAGTGGTTTCTAACAGAAGTAAGGTGTGAGTTATAGTCAAGAGTTATAGTTAACGTTCGTGGAAGGAGGCAGAGGGAGGGTGATGTGGAAAGCATGTGGACACCCATACGTGGCAGCTGTAAAAACTGCTAGCAAGCTGCTTTAGGGTAGATGAAGGACATGAAAAGCTAGTTCTGAGGGAAGATCCGGTCCACAGAGGCATATAAGATTAACAGCGATCAGAGAGATGGTAGAACTTAATTTAGAAACATAAGGGGCTGTAGGCTATTACAGTCCTATCTACTCACCGCCTTGGTTGCAAAAATATCTTTGTTTTATTTGAGATAGTCTCACCATATAGTCCTATGTGATCTCTACGTAGACCAAGTATACCTTCAACTTTAAAACTAATCTTCCAGTGTCTGCCTCCCAGGTGTGAGATTTCAGCCTTAGGCTACCATGCCCGTTCAACAGTATTTCTCCAGGCTTAAGGGAAGAGCAGAGCTGGCCAATACAAATCCATGTGAAGGCCAGGTTATAATCTTGGCAGTCATTCCTCAGGTAGCATGCCACCTTGTTTTTTGAGACAGGGTCTCTCATTGGTCCAGAGCTTAACAAGTAGGCTAGGCTAGTTGGTCCAGCCAATGGGCCCCTAGGATATAGCTGTTTCTACCTTCCAGGTTTACAAAAACATACTGCCACCACACCAGACTTTTTTTTTTTTTTTAATGTGGTTTCTGAGGGCTGAACTTTATACTTGGCAAAGCCAACCCTTACATTACAGCTGGGCTATTATTTCCTCAGCCCAGCATGAAAATTTTCATGTTTATTTTTCTTTGTTTTCTGTCCTTATTTTTGTGTCAAGAAAGTGAGTCCATGACAGAAATGTGTTTTGACTGAATGGGTATTATTTTCCCCTCCTACTTCATTACTTAGTTTTCTTTCATGAAAGAACTCTGAACTTCTCCAATTCAAGAAGCCTTTGTGACTTCAATAGACAGGTCTAGACTCTTAACGTGCAGAAGCACAACTCAGAATTGGAATTCGAAATTAAGCCGTTCAGAAAATTGGATGAGGCTGTGCACACCTGTTATCCTGGCCCTTCTGGGAAGCAGCCAGGAGGATCTAAAGTTTAAGATGGGCTTTGACTGTACAGTAAGGTTGAGGTCACCCTCAGTTACATAAGATCCAGTTTCAATATGAATTCTTGAACAGGCAGATCGTGCTCCGTGACCTCGTCTCGTAGCCTTTTGTAGCCTTCCTTCTTAGCCATCTTATAGCCATCTTCCTGTTGCGTTGCTAGAGGAAGCGTGAGGCTGTGCATCCTGGGCTATGTACCTGTTGCGTGTGTGATTGCTATTGATCTGACCTCAGCGCTTGTGTATTAGGTCTTCCTCCCTTGTGCTTGATGCCTCAGTTCAGTTGCCAGGCATTAATGGCTTTCAAATACAAACTGGCTCATGTCAATTATGCCAGCAACTCCGAGTGAGGAACAGATTACAGGCTCTGAGACCCTAGCTGGCGGTTCTCCCAAAGGATCCAAAGTAGTTGGTTCAGAGAAAGCACTCAGTTGCACAACATAACCCAGGCCAAAGGCTTCATTAAAAACTTGACTGCAGCCCAAGTTCCCTTTTGAGGAACCAAAACGCTGTCAGGTCTCCATGGTTATTCCTATTTCCACACATTTTCATTAACAGGAAAATGCACCGTAAGGGCTGGAGAGATGGCTCAGCAGTTAAGAGCACACTCTCCTCTTGCGAATGATCTGAGTCCAGTTTAGAGCACCACTAATGGCTCACAATCACCTGTAACTCCAGCTCCAGGCAATCAGGTGCCCTCTTCTGGCCTCCACAGTCACCAACAAACACGGGTGTGCCTGGATGAGCCCGTATACAGATGCGTAGAGACATCATTAAAAATAAGATAAAATTTTAAAAGAAATGTATTTCCATTGCAAACCAGGCTGGTTCAAGCTCTACGCTCCTTTGGTCAAAGCGCACCCAGGATCCATTGCTGTCGTCCTCTTTAAAGGAAACAATGGTAAGGTTGGTGCTTGCCTAAGAGGTGGGTTTTCAAGAGGCACTTACAGGGTTGAAACAAAATGAATAAGAGGAGTAAGCAAGAGTTCTGAGGAGGAAGAGATGGGAGACTAAAGAATCCAGGGCCAGTCTTGGCTGCATAGTAACTTCCAACCCAGCCTGGTACCTTCTCGGAAATCTTAAAATTCGGAACTATGCCGTATGTTAATTACCTCGATTTGATCATTGTATACCGTACACACGTGTCAAATGTCACACTTGACTCCTCAAGTTTGTATAATTAGCATGCACCAATTAACGTGGTTTTTTTTGTTTTGTTTTTTTTGTTTTTTTAAATAAAGAATCACTTGTTTTGTAAGGAAGAAATGAGTCTGTGGGGCTGTATATCATTTGTAAACCATGTCATTTATACCATCTGTAAGAGGCTATCAATCTAGCACTTCCATGGTAAAACCTGAAGGTTTATGAGCAGAAGCGACTTAAATATTTCATCTCTTTTTGCCTCTGGACTCTCTTTAAATTTTACATTCCTTTCCACCAACATTATCTTAGTTGAAAGAAGAGAATTATAACTGTTTTGGAGAAGTAGTTTGTTGTTCTGACTTGAAATTTTATTATTTCTCCAAACTTAGAAATACCAAAATTTTACTTGGCCAATTGATAATTTCCTCTCCCTGCCCCCCCCTTCATCCCCTCCCTTTTCCTTCCCTCCTTGCTTTTAATTTGAGAAAAGATTCTTTTAAGAAGAAATGTCTTAGTTCTGTAAACATAGGTTGGATTCCTGTCCTATGTCTATCAGTGATCAGAATTAGATTTTTGTCTGTTTAAACTCTATTAGTGAGCATTTACATATTTTAAATATTTATTATTGTGCACGTAAGTGATATTTCTGCCTGACTCTAAGTGCGCCATGTGCATGCAGTACCCAAAGAAGCCAGATGAGGGCTCTCGATCCCCTGGAACCTGGAGTTGCAGACAGTTGTAAACTGCTATGTAGGTTCTGGGAACTGAACGTAGGTCCTTTGCAAGAGAAGCAAGCATGTAAGTTGTGTGTGTGTGTGTGTGTGTGTGTGTGTGTGTCCAACTGCTGAGTCATCTCTTAGCCTAGGTTCCCAGATTTTACCCATATTTGCATTATAAAGTTATCGCAAATGTGATTTGAATGAAACAAACCTCTACTTACACAATAACCTCGGTCACTTTGGAAATTGGTGGTGCTGCACAATGACATTCCAATACTTCTGTTTCCTGAAGTGACCATCTCTGTGTCATCTTTGTCTTGGATGACTAGGTTTGGTGATTATTTTATAGATCTTCAATTTACTTTTATTTTGAGATGGAGTTTGCTGAGATGCCCAAGCCAATCAAGAACTTGGTATCCTCTTGCACCTGGTTCCTGTGTGTGTGTGTGTGTGTGCTGGGATTATAAGAACAGATGGCCACACTAGACTCTACTATAAATGCCTTAATAATGTGTCTGCATCCATTCTCCCTCACTGTCACTGCATCAATAAGAACAGACATCCGGACATGGACCTTGAACCTTTTCAGCCAACCTCAGGTTCAAACTCCTCCAACCCGGGGCTCTGTTGGCATCACTTTTATTTAATTACCACCAATAACTGGTACTTTATCACAAAATTCTTTGCACTGCTATGGAGTGTGTGTGCGTGTGTGCTTCCTTGCACAGCAAACCTAGATATCCCTCTGGGAAAGCAGGGTCCCTATCTCATTGTGTGTTCACACACAGTATACAAATATGCACACAGGAGGTTCTCAGCCAAGGTGGTGCTTTCTTACTCGTATTCCTTTGAGGCTCTGGTTCTATTTAGGAAACCAGCATGGCTCTTTCTTAGAACATGGATGCTTCAGCTAGTAATCAGCTAGGATCCTGTTCTGTTTCACGCTGAGTGAAATGCAGAGGTACAGAGAAAAGAATCGCTAATTTGTGGGAAGCCCGAGACATGCCAAATAAAAATCTATGCTATATCCGAAGACTTTACTCTCTGTTCTGTTCAAACAGCCTTCTTTGCTTTTACTAGCACGAAGTTCTCAGGAGGTAAATGCAGAACAGGATTTGTGGGGGCCTCTCCTCTTGGGATGTGCTTCCTGTAAGAAGAAAGCTGAAAGCTGAACTTGCTTAAATTCCTAGATGCTGCCAAGCACATCTGTCCTCCAGGACATTCTTTCTACTCACTGGAGGATTGCCTGTTGTCAGGTGAAGGCTAAGAAGAGGGCTTAACATGGGCAGGAAGTCAATCCAGGGAGCATGTCATGTCGTAGAAAGGTGAACGGGTGCTAGGCCACCTTTGCGATGTGAATTTGGAAGATACTGCCCACGGGCTCACACTTGTGGCGTGCCATCAGTAAGTACACACTCTGTGTATAATTACTCTCTTCTCTATCTCATGCCGTTCTGCTGTAGCATACACCTTAGGGCAGTGGGCTAGGCTGTCCTAATACAACAAGCCATGTTGCTTGGGCTAGAACATCCTGTCACAGGAGCGGAGTAAAGACGTGGAAGCTCCTGT
>NW_026587216.1:27316970-27365995 GCF_907164565.1 Psammomys obesus
TAGAACATCCTGTCACAGGAGCGGAGTAAAGACGTGGAAGCTCCTGTTCCGGTTCCACGTCACTTCTGAAGGTCTGCTATTATCGCCCAGAAAAATGAGTATACACACACACACACACACACACACACACACAAACTGGATGGTACTGGGGGGCAGTTTCCCTCAGAGAAATAAAGGATATTCCCAAGTTCTTGAAACATTCTGTTTCTGGCCCTTTTCTGTAGTTTCGGAAGCAGAAACACTATATGGAGAAAGAACACTATATGAAAACAAACAAATAAAACAAAACAAAACAAAGAAACAAAGCAAAACGAAAATCCCAACAGTTCAGCCAATTGCAACCACAGGACAAGTATCTCACAATTAGAATTTGTAAATCAGGTGAAGATTGGATCTATTGCAACCAATGAGTGGATTAAAGAGTAAAACAGGAGAAATAAAACACAAAACTACTTGTAAGGAGAGAAGATTATCAGGGCTGATTTCTCTCCTTTATTTGTGATTCATTCTCCTCAGTGTTGAGATTATAGGGATGAGCCACCATGGCCACAGCTATGGCCAATTCATTAGGAACAGGAAAATCCAAATATATACTTTAAAAAAAGAGATTTTAAAAAAAATTTATGTGGACAAGAGGGTCTGTTAGTGTGTACATGCAGTGCCCACAGAGGCCAGAGAAGGGTGTTAACTCCCCTGGAAACAGAGTTACAGAGGGCTGGAAACTCCATCTAGATGCTGGACCCAGGCCCTCTGTAAGAGCAGGAAGGGCTCTTGCTCACGGAGTCATCTCTATAGCCCTCCAATTATACCTTAGAACACACTATTCCCTTTGAAAGATTCCTTAAAGCTCCTGAGTTCATTGTAACCTTAGACAACTCATTCGTGTGGCACAAGCTAGCCTTTGGAGCTTGGAGCGATCCCGGTGTTTCAGCCTCCCACGTGCTGCTATGCCCCGGGAGACTCTTCCTTTTACACTCATTAATTATTATTGCGTGGGCGTGCACGCTTGCATGTGCGTGTGTTCCAGCACCTGCATGAGTTGTATGCGTGTGCATGATTGTGGGTGCTGTGCTAACACAGAACAGTTTTTGGGAACTGGTTTTCTAATTGAACTCCGGTTGCCAGGCTAGTGTGGCACATGCTTTTAGCTGCTGAGCGGCCTCAGGAGAGCCTCCAGATCCCTCCCGATTCTAACTCTGAACCTTGTGCTGGAATTTGCACAGCACGATTTTCCAGATCAGTTTTGGGAGACTCTGCCTTTGACGATGAAGATGTCCTACCCAGGATCCCAATGTCTGAACCAACCTCAGCCACCGCAGTTAAACAGAGGTATGTGTGCCTCTTGGTCCCTCAGATTTACATTTTAGAAACATAGATTCACACTGTACCTCCATGGGTACCTGTGTGGTAAAAAAAAAGAATGAAAGGAAAAAGAAAAGAGAGCAGAGCACAAGAAAAAACAATATTAAGGTGGGTGTAACAACCACATATGTACATAATCCCAAAGTTTGGGAGGCTGAGACACGACAATCCTGAGTTTGAAGCCAACCTGGGCTACACAGGAAGATCTTCTCAAGACCAAACCAACAGACAAAGTTTTAACTTTGAAAATAGGGTGCTGCCTTTTATCAATTAATAAAACTAATAAAATGTATTAGTACATTATTAAGTAAGAATGCGGGAACCACATCTTTTAAAAGCAAAGTAGAGCAGCTTGGCTGCTTCAGGGGAAGGTGGGGTCAAACAATTAAGGGGCAGATCTTTTTCGAAATGTCTGCAGGAAAAGGTGACCCTCAGGAGCACAGCTTCTTGTCTTTTGCAGGGGTGGGAGAGGGATAGAGGGTAGGAGTAGGGATGAGGATGAGGAGTGATGTTTCTAGTTTCTTCCCACTTTGAAGATCAGAGTGGAAAGAAGGGCCTTTGACCTTTCCAGGCCCCTGAAAAATGAGTTAAATGAGCAGTGTCCGTAAATACATTTTGCTAAGTGAAATACAAAGCTTATATGAGAGAATTTCTTGGTCAGCTGCACTTCTGGGAAAAAGGTACCAGTGGCGATTCCATTCCCTGGTAGGTACAGAGTTGGGGGAAAAGCAAGGAACAAACTCAGATTGATTGCATTTAGCTTTGTGTTAAATTGGCTTTGGATGGTGTGAGCTGCCCTGTTATTAGAAACTGAACTCAGATCCTCTGAAAGCAGCCAGTACCTTTAACTGCTGAGCCGTCGCTTAGGCCCCGTTGTATTCTTTCTAGATTGTGTGCCGGAAGTAAGAGAAAGGATCTTGGGGAATGGTCCACTTTCGTCAGCCTTGCTCTTTATTCTTGCTCCTCGAGCAGCGTGCACTGGCTCTCACTGTGGACCTCAGGGATCCATCCACACAGTGGCTTCCAACCACTCATTGCCAAAACTAATTTCTTTCTTCCTTCCATCCCTACCTTCTTTATTTCCTCCTGCCTTTGGAAATGCTAAATGGGTAGATCACATGACTAGAGGGAAGGGATGATTAGCATAACAAAGATGAGCTCATTCCTACCTTGTATGTCTAAATCCATGAAATATACCCGTCAACTTCCCAAGGTTACTAATCATCCAGTAGTAGATATGCTTTCTCTCATACATACATATGAAGATATATATACACATATATGAAATATTTTATTCACAGCTTTCCAAGGTAAGTGCTCCTGTTTCCATCTTACAGGTACTCAGCTAACAACTGTTTGTTCCTCTGCTCAAGGCCACATAGGTAAGTAATATCATCTCTGAGTTAGAACATGGGCTTGGACTGGCTAACCGGACCCAAAGCCGTAGCTTGTATTTTCAGTGATGGAGGGAAAACTCACAGGTGTAACTGCTATCAGAGTCATCAAGGGATGTTGAAAGCGACGAGAATTTCTCATCTAACATTCCTGAAACAATAATTTCTCATTTTGCCTCAAAGTGGTGTTTCCCCTAAGGGTTCATAAAATGAAACCAACTGAATTTCCTCCTTGTTTCTCTTTTGTTATGGGTGGATGTGGGAGAAGCAGTAGGAGTTGGCTAAGGGCTCTGAAGGGGACTAGTAGAAAGTACGGTCAGTGTCTCTGACTTGGTGAACACACATTCGCTTATGTCCTCTGTATAACGGGCTAGTCCCTGTCACCTTCCCTGAGGAGGCAACAGGTAAAATAAGCAAAACATAAGGCAGGATATAAACTAGCAATTATGCTAGGCTCAGTCCATAACTAGCTAGCTAAGGATCGGTGTGTAGAGAAGGCTACCATCAGTGTGAGAGGTGGGGGGCCTTTGGAAAATTTAGAGATCAAGGTAAAACTCTGAAAAATGAGTAAGTAGAAGAGGCTGAGTGAAATGACCCTTTTCATACACAAGCCTCTTAATGTAGCATCAGAGACCATGTGGGCTTGGGGTGAAGCTCCTGGAGAACACCACTATAGCACACTGAGGCCCAGGGGTTCCATTCCTAGGCCCCCAAAAGAACAGCATACATAATGTGGCCTCACGTCCCACTCAACAAACCTGAACATGATCAGGATGAAGAGCCTCAGAAGGCATGGACACTGACCTGGCCACTCTAGTTGGAGGCAAGGCACGGCTTTTGCTCTTGTGGGATGTGGTGGGAGCATGGCTGGAAAGCCGAGGCTAAATACCACTGGGCCGGCCTGGGAAGGTGTAGTTCAGTGGAAGATCATGCGGCTTTTTGTGCATAAGGCCTTGAGCTCAGTCTCTAGCAACAAGAGGAAAATGGAGACAAAGAGGACCAGTCAGGAGTCTGTGCGACAGCCCCCATGGAAGAGAATCATGGCGCTGGGGCAGTAGCTGGAGGCCAGATGTGGAAGATATATTAAAGGAAGGACTCCTAGGATTTGGTGACAGATTGGCTGTAGGGAAGAGAAAAATATTGGGGTGGAGGGAAGAGGTTGAGGGGGGAGTTCACAGGCTTTTTCTTTCTCCCCAGCATAGTGAGATTGAATTGAAAATATTTTAAAGAAGAAGCATATTTTCAGGCATTTTTTTTTCCTGCAAAATACCTTCTTTCATCTTTTTTTTCCATGGGTCTAGCATAAAGGTGAGTTTATCATATAGCCTCATACTTAGTATTACACAGGAGCCTCTTTGTCCCAATGTCAATAATGATAAAAATATGAATATTTAGAGCAGCTTATAAAGCTAAAATCCCCTTAAATTTACTTTGTGCTATGCACAACTTTGCATGCAAAAAAAAAAAAAAATCCATGTGTCCTGACTGGACCCATTAGGTGGTCTGAATCACATGGCAAAGATTGGGTAGATTTAATAATACACGCAGCTCAGAACTACAAATTCTGCTTTGTGGTCTGAAAGAGCAGGGAAGTTTCAAATCCCAAACATCATTCTCTGCACAGGAAGTTAGAAAAAGTGTCACACTTGCCACTTGGCTGAACCACGACAATGGAAATGGCTACAACAATCTGTCTGATGGCCCATTAAGTCCCCTAGAAGGAAAAAGAATACAGACACTCCTTTTAGTATCTTGATGAAGGTCCCCATTCAATCTATCAAGCACCTGATTAATGGATTTCAGTAATCCCCTCGGTCATAAAAATAAAATTTTCAACTTTCATGAATCCAGCCATACCTCAGAAATGTCACTTTCATTCAAATCTAGATAGAAGGACACAGCTACGGGATGCAGCAGAGCCTCACTCCACTCAGGTCATTTCCCTGAGAGGGACCCCTGTGTATTCAGACACTTCTGCAGCTGTTAGCATACTGATGGAAACTTCATGTGTTAGGAGCACAGCGCTGTCAGGAAGAAACCAAATGTCAAACTGAGGTATGCAAAAGTCACCCCAAATGAATCTCTCGATGTTTGCCATCTGGAACTGGCAGATTCAGAGTCTGACAAGAAGCTGAGACGGCCCTGTGGGCCCTGTCTTTTAGGCAGGCATTTTCAGCGCTTTCAGCTATTTGACATGGCTTTGCTAGGGAGACAAAAACACAAGTTTGTGTCTGCAAGGTGTGAATTTACTATGTCCCAACACTCAGCGTCTTGTTTGCCTCCTGCTGCATGGGACAGGTAGGTGATTCTTTGGCTGGGGGAATGGAAGTCTCCCATGTCCTCTAATCTCCAGACCAGGCAACTTTGTGATCAGTTCCAATAGGTTCCTGCAGCTGCTGTGGGCTTCCATTCGTAAGCAGAACCTTGATCTTGCCTTTGTTAGAATAGTATTGGGGGACGTCTCCTTGGGTAAAATCTAGCACAACAGCAGGACTTTAACTTGTCCTGAAATAACACTACGGTGGTACCAAATGGCCTGGTCAGTTAGCTCTGTCCCTGCTTCATGCTGTAAGGGACTCCGGTCCTGATATGAGGTGGTTGGTCTTCCTTTCTGTCTTCACTTTTTGAAACCTCAGTTCCATAGCAAAACCAACATGGAATGAATGGAATTCCAAATGACTTCGGCTTATGAACTAAGTCCTAGTTCGTTTGGGTTCTGTAATATTGGGATGTAAATAGTGTTCAGAATCACGGGTGGGAGAACGCTTTTCACTGAAGATGCTCAGACCTTGGCCACAGGACGTTCTAAACAACACCTCACTGTCAAGTTCTAGTCTTAACTTTTGTTAAAGATGATTTTTTTAAAGTCAGCTTTATGGCTACAAATATAAAAGAATGAAACTTGAAAGAGAGTGTTCAAATCCCAGAGTCCCGGACATTCACACTGTTACTTTGCCTACGACATAGTTCCTACTTGCAAACAGCCCAGATGCAGTGCTGTGTACAAAAATCTCTCACCTGCAAAGGCTAAGGACCCCAGCTGGCCGTCTCTACCCAGCTCATAAGCCCTGAGGGAGCAGGCTCCCCGGCAGCACAGGTATATGGTTTCTCAGAAAGCAAGTCGTTCAGTGCAGTGAAAGGAGTAACTCAGACTCACTCATCTCACTCAGACACTTGAAAAATAAAAATACCATTTTAATCCCTCAGAAAATAAGGCACCGGTTTGAAAGGCTTCCCCCACCCCCTTCTCTTTTTAATGCCATAAGACGCATCATCTAAGTCGTGGTGGGTGATTTTGGCACAGCACTTAGCCACACACGAGATGACAACTCACTCTACTGTTGCTTGGCACCCGGATGACCATTAATTTCCGATGACTAATTTGTAATTAAACCTTTTTGTTTGTTTGTTTATAACCAGGGCTGAACATCTATTTACATTTAATTAACACTGCTGAAAGCCTATAAACGCAGCGACTTTAATGATCCATCTCAAATATGCCACTTTAGTTTTCCCCCCGACTTGTAAAACTCACACACAGATCTGCCAGTGAATTGCATCCATCTGCTCCTCCTGCAGCTGCAACTGGGCTACGTTAAAGGGCGATTTCCTCCTACCTCCCCTCTTGGCTTTTCTTCCAGCTCTAAGCATTTTTGTTTCAGAGCCGACCCAAAGACAGCACCGAGGGTAGCCAGCCCTTTTCACCCAAGGAGTTCCCAGACTTTAGCCAGTCTCCAAAAATGATTAGAAACCACTCTCGCTCCATCACAAATCGACCCAATCTACCTCGCAAAAACCGTTTAACAAAGCGTTTCCGACTCCGCCAGCAAGCCAGTCAAAGACCTTTCAAAGAATCTTTACGTGTGGAGTAGGAGAACGCAACAGCTTCAAAGTGAACTCTTAAACGGTGAAGCCTAAGACAGACGCTTTCTTGGCCTTGTCCATCCTCGAGGAGCAATTTGCACCTACTCTTCCGCGGCTATAACGGGGATCTCAAGAGCACCCGGGGCTCCCCAAGACAGTTTCTTCCCTACACCTTCAAAAGCAACGCAGGAGAAGCGTTAGCGCTACAAAGACAGCCAGGCTGGAGCTGTGTGCACTGTTATCTGTCAGCCCGTACAATAGCAGCATTGATGGACCGGCGAGCACCGGCTTTGACAAGTGTGCTGGGAGAGCATTACATTCCAAACTACGGCGAGATAGAGGGAGAGAAAAAGAGAGGGAGAAAGGGAGAGGAAGAGAGGGAGGGAGGGAGAAAGGGAGGGAGGGAGAGAGAGAGAGAGAGAGAGAGAGAGAGAGAGAATTGATTTGGTGTCTTTTATTTTACCTGAAAACACTGCTTCTCTTGCGGCTGCTGCAAATGAATTCCTCCTCTTCTTCCCTCAAAGCCAAGTAGTTGGATTTGCCTGCAACTCTCACTTGGAGAAGACCACACAGCTCCAGCAGGGCAGCCTTCCTCCTCTTAATCCCCACTCGAATGTGATGACACACACTAACCCCAACCATCTGTTGAAACACGTCCTCAAGCACTCAGCACAGTGCTGTGTCAAGACAGGCTGCCCAATCCAATTGCTGGGGCTGAGCGTCTCTTACGGATTGGAGGCGGAGGGCTGGGCAGGGACGGGAGGTCCGAGAACTCCCCAGCCCAGTAACCTGAGATTTTCGGAGAGAAAGGACTGGCACGGAAAGAGGAGTGGGAGGTGCGCGGCCGGGGAAGGTAGAGCGAATGAATTATTCTGGTGGCCAGTTGCGCGTTACTTTTCACAAGTCTCTGCGCCCCTGGTGGGGGTGGGTGGGGTGGGGTGGGGTGGGTGGAGGATTCTCCCGGTGGGATGCCCCAGGAACACTAAAAATCTTTTACAGCCCATCTATTGAGGGCAATGTCCTCAGCCAGCCGCTCCCGGCATCGCCCCACGGGAGATAAAAGATTCGTCTTGTCATGCTGATCAAGTGTTAAATGTGGGAGTAGTTTGCACTGAAATGTGACATCTACATTTTGAATCTAAACTCCTACCTCCCTTTGATTCGGGGGCGGCTGCCTCCAACATTCCTGGAAGGACGTGAGGGGGGGGGGTGTCGCAGCTTTGAGCAGAAACTTCTCTTTTCTCCCTGGGCTCTTCACGTGTCTCCCAGGCTAAACCAGAGGTGGTCAACGAAAGCCATTTCGTCTAACTTCTCTAAAAGAGCACACGCTTTCCTAGCTAAAGATGGCTTTCATTCACCTCCTAAGTCCACGGAGATCCCTGGATCGCAGCTCCTGGTACTAGAAGGCGACACTGCCAGTAAATATTTTCATTGTTTTCTAATTAATTGTACTTAAAACATCCACGTAGCTCAAACATCTCAGTAACAAATTCGCTTTGGGATTGTTTTAATACGTCTTTCTTGTGTACTTTTTCTTTTAACAGTTTCTCTGAACTGTTTTTATAAAAGTAATTTCATTTGATAACCTGATTCAGAAAAGGGTTACATTTGACCTCTAAGAAGATATTGAGAAGTAAATTCATTATTTAAAAAAAAAAAATGTTCTCCTTTCAAACATTCCATCAGACATCTAAGGAATTTGGATAATCTTGAAGAGTAAAGAGGAATTTTAAATGCCATCTATTGCTTAACAGTGCCTGTAGGAAGTTGACATTTAAATATTACACCTTTTGAGGTTTGTGGTGAGAAAAATGGTCACTTACAGGGGTTGGGCTGGGAGGGTGGGAGGTTTTATTTTTTCCCCAAAGCTTTAAAATCCAGATTACAAATAGGTAGCTGATACTTAACTATATCAATATCATAAAAAGAATGCTGTTGTCACAGAGTGATATCTTCCCTACTGGGTTGTCAGGAAAAGGGGAGGAATGAGAGGTGGGAGTTCTGACTGCATTTGCTTATTATCTTCCCAGAGTGACTGTGAGGTGTCTGCTTTGCAGTGCATCACAAATTCACCAAACTACCCAACTCCCACACACCCACATCCAGATCTGTAACCAACACAGACATTGTCAACAATGCAATTGGCAGGACAGGCCTAACGCTTCCCTGGGGCACCATAAAATTTTAATAGTGCCAATTACTGTAGGGCACTTTTATTCCCTCTTGGTTTGGGAGGAGGGGTAATAGTTAATCAGGCCAGACCTCAGTCTGGAAATCTGGATTGCCTCAACTGTGTAAGATGTTGAAGACCCCGGAGACATTGTTAAGCCAGTTCGCAATCTCTTAAACTGTAAGCTGAGTTACAGAAGTAAAACTAAGAAACTGTAAAGGTGTTAAATCAATAAGTTTCACCCACCCTGTGCTTGTAACCTCTTTTCTATGAGACAGTTCCCAAGTGGTCCAGCCTCTGACTTACATTATTGTTTGAAATGCTTTTTAATGCAGAGTTTTCGTTCTAGTCTCCACTGTAGACCTTTTCATTAAATCTCGGTTATTACTTCTCTTTTATTGATCATTTCAGCTCTTCATCCCGTTTAATACTTGTTTTAAAATAAAGAGGACAAGGGTGCCGCAGAGCCTGGCCCACGCTTGCTCCGTGTTCTGCATGGTGGCTGGCCCTGCCACCTTTCAGGTGGGTTGCAAATTGGATCCACAAAGAGGCATTTTCCCTTGTTTGCTCGGGAAAATCAACTCTAACAAACCTGAAGCTGCCGCTGCAGGCTAAAGGCCCAGCTCTGTGGCCAGCTTCCCTTGAGTGTCAGTTTTAGAAGTTAAGAATTTTCCATTACTTCCCCTCGGTTTCTCCTTGCCATCTGCAAATAGTTTATTTTTTTTTTTTTAAGGGGGAAAAAAAGTGAAATTGATTCTCTCTTGAAAGATCTAAACTTAAAATACATTGTATTTTACAAGACGATATCCAGCATTTTAAAGTCAGAAGGAACAGGATGAAGCTCTGCGCACAATGAATTGCTCCATCCTAGAAACTGAGGCAGGCCACTCCAAAACTGAAAGATTAATAGGTAACGGTGATATTGAAGAATGCCCCCTCCTATTCTGTTCCCACAGTTAAAATGTCCCTTTACTTATTAGCTCCAATTAGTTTCCATGGTAACCGACCAGCCCTTGTAAACCCAGCACTCTGAGTTTCCCTCATCTTTGTCTAGACTGGGCTCTCCACCCTTCTCCCTCCACAGATGGTAGTTTAGCTCAGTCTGTATCTATAGCCCTATCTCTTGCACACACGAAACTGGCACATGAGTGCCCACACTCACTTTTTTTGCTGGCACAATGGTGGCCAAGGGAGAAGGGAAGTGGCATTTAATCCCCCAGGTCCATCCAGCAAATGCAGCTGCCGCTGCATTAATGTTTGTGTCTTTTGGTTATTGTTTCTTTCAGTCTTGTTCTGTTATCAGCTGTTTGCTGTTCATAATTTCTTTTCAGGGAAACCAATACAATATAATAAAAACCTCATTAAGCAGAAACACCTATCAGCCCCAGAGAAAACCTTAAACTACTCCTTTTTGTTTAAAGAATCATTAAAGTGGAAAAAAAAAAACCTAAAAAAACCCAAAACACTTGTTTGTCATGCTTGAGAAAAAGAAACAAAGCCAGCATCAAGGTTTACCGAGGATGAGGGGAGGAGGCTAGCATGAAGATTTGGTGCACTCAAAGAATCCTGTTTCTTTTCCCCTGATGATGCCATTTGCCCACGAATACCAATCCAGTAATCATGGAGGCCAAGAGAGTTGGCATGGGTATGGAGGGAGGTGATAGAGCTGCAGAAGAGCTCAGCTCTGAGCCACAAGGCTACAGGTGACCCATGTAACTAGCATCTGAAAAATCAGGCTGTGTAACCAGGGAGGAATCAGACAGGGAGAAGGAAAAAGCCTTCCAAAAATGCTTTAAATTGTGAGAACTCAGCAAGCCGGGGATATCCCTAATTTAAGATTACTTGACTTCTTTAGATACAACTCAGTTAAAAATAAGTTTAACTTTCTATTAAGGTTTCTGGAGAGATGCCTCAGCAATTAAGAGCACTTGCTGCTCTTACAGAAGACCTGGGTTCAATTCCCATCACCTCCATAGTGGCTTTGAACTGCTTGAAACTCCAGTTTCAGGGGATCTGATGCCCCTTCTGGACTCTACCAGTGCCAGGCACACATGTCATGCGCTGACATACACATATGGGTAAATCACTCACACACATAAATTTTAAGAAAAAAATGATAGAATAAAAATCAAGAATTTTTTTAAAAAAACCCACTATTTTCTTTATGATTTATGTGTGTGTATGTGCCTGAGTGCATTTTTCTAAGGTGAACCACCCATTCTAAATTTAGAAAAACAGCTCAACAGCCAGGCTTTTGTATTGGTTAGGTTTAGTATTTGTAAAGATCAGAATGGAAGCGTTACGTCTCTCCCTATCCCATCACCTCCGCTGCCACCCTTTTTCTGACACTGGCGTTGACATAGAAAGAATAATTGGAGAGATGTCTCGGTGAGTGAGATGGTTGGCATGCAAGCAGGAGAATATCGTGTGGTGGTTTCAAGGAGCTGGTCCCCGTATGCTCAGACATTTGAACACTTGGTCCCCATTTGATAGAACTGTTTGGGAAGGATTAGGGGCTGTGACCTTGGTGAAGGTGGTGTGTCACTAGGAGAGGCCATTCTTAGCGTTTCTCTCTGCCTCCTTCTTGTGGATCAATACGTAAGCTCTCTCTCAGTTGGTCCTGTCACGCCTTTGTTCTGCCACCACGGCCTCTAACTCTCTGAAATCCCAAGTTAGAAATCAAACCCATCTTTTAGTAAGTTGCCTTGGTCATGGCGTTTTATCACAGTAATAGAAAAGTAGCTGAAACACCTGGGTTTGATCCTCCGAAACCCACATGAAAATAGCTGGACCCTGTAGCAAACACTACCAATCCCAGCACTGAGAAGAGACTGCAGGGGTGTCCCCAGGGCTCCCCGCTCAGTAAGTCTAGCAGACTTGATGCAGTGAAAGCCCTATTTCAAAGGAAAAAAAAAGGTGAAAAGCAACTGAGGAAGACACCCAGTGTCAATGTCTGGCTTCCATGTGCACACTAAAACACATGAATAATCAGGAATAAAATGCCCCCAAATCTGATGCAATCTCTCTCTTCTCTCCTATCCCTTTCCTCACTCCTTACATTTCTGGGCATCAAATCCAGGTCTCAGCAGTCTGGGAAAATGATCTAACAGTGAGATATATCCCAAATATGCCATCTGAAGACTGGAACAGGATAAGTATGACTTGAAGGCTAGTCTGCACTAAATACAAATTTCAGGGCACTTTGGGCTATATAGTGAGATACTGTTTCAAAATAAAAACAAAACTGCATCTGGGATTGGCTTCTAAAATGCCCTGTTAATCTGAGTATCAGAAATAGAAACATAGGGCACGTCCGTGATGCTCCTTGTACTCATGAGTTCTTTTCTTTGCTGAAAGTGGTCCCTAAAGTTTGTGTGTTAAACAAATGGCAAAGGGCATGTAAAGTCCCATGACGCTAGACATATGTATAACAATTAGGTCGTGGCCATTTATATATAATGTATGTGCAGATGAGTTGTAAGTCTTGTAACTGGAACAGCCTTCAATCCATGACTGCACATCCTCTGCCATTTTCTTAATCTCCTTCAACTAAACTCCACTGCCTTTTCCACATTAATCCATTTCTTTCTCAAAGGAAGAGAGATCGTTATTGCTTACTATATGAATTCATATGTTATGAGACCAGCACTGGATTCAAGTTGGCAGTGGCTGTGTGGTTTGTTCTCAAGCCAGGGAGCTGTCACATCAAGCTGTGAAGTTTTTGTTTTGTTAAGCAGTCTTTCTCTGTAGCCTTGGGTGGCTTAGAACTTACTATGTAGACCAGGCTGGCCTAGAGCTCAAAGATCCACCTGTCTCTGCTGGGATTAAAGGCATATGCCACCATGCCTGGCTACAGAGAATAGTTTCTCCATAAGCACAGCTTAAAATAGACTCAAAACCGTATGTAGATGGGCTTTAAATTATTTGAGGAGGATGAGGTGGGGTGGTGAATGACTTCAGAAAGAGTGACCCACACTTGGGAAAATTTAGACCAAAATGTTGGATTCTATAGAATTATGGCAATGCAATCCTAAAGGCCTTAGAAATCAATTCTAAATCCATGTTTGTAGAAAGTGGTGTTGGGTAATCAGGCTTTAGTCCCCATTTAAGCAGTGCATTAAATGTGAGAGGTAACATCGGTATTTCAGCAATAGGATTTTGAAGTTTGGTTAGGTTGACTTGCAGGTAGGGTTGAGGATAATTGAAACAGAATATACCTTAAAACTGGAAAGCCACGTTGTAATCTTGGCTTTGCTCTCTCTGTCTGTCTATCTATCCATCTAATTTCCTAATTTCTGTGAAAGAAAGCAGAAAACTGGGGTTACACGCATGAGTTTCCAGATTATATCTCCACCACGTGGATGCAGCCATGTGCATGACTCGGTGTCTAGAATATTCAGTAGAAGCTTTTGTGGGGATAAGGAATAAAAACACAACCAAGGAAGGCATAAGGGTACTCTCTGAGTCATGAACACTCATAGTCATTAGAACACTAATAAGCTCCAAGAATTAATCTATTAACTCATGTGTTTTTGTCTAAGAAACCATATACACTTAGTTTTAGAGACAAAATTAAGAACTGAAAACATTTTCTTACAGTAATTGTGTTTCGCTGCAGCTGTATTGCATGATTAAAAGAGCTGGTGTGAATTCAAATGCACAAAACATTTTTAGTTATGTGGTATTTCTTCTTTAAGCTTTCAGGAGGGATTAAAATATGTGGGAATTGTTATGTAGGTAAGAACAAGAGAGCTTTGTTTCATAATTACTGGACAAAGTGTTATTTCTTATGGCCATGCTTTACTGTGAAAAATGGGACAGACCCCAAGAGACCTGATCTTACCTTTGTCTTACTTTCGTGTACACTTTTCATTTATAGGATTAGAGATTTGGGGATATATCAGGAAGATAAATGCTACATGATAGTTTTTGAAGCAATAGGCATCAGACCCTGGACTACAACTTTTCTTTCTCTGGGTCATATGGCAACTCAAATATAGGTCAAGAATATGCCCCAGTTTCTTGCTTGATGGCTAAGAAATTAACAAAGGCTTGCAGCTTTTCATCCAGGATCACATGTACAAAAGTAGAGAGTCCACAGCTTTTCTGACACTTGCCTGAAAAAATTCAAAATGTAAAGCTGTGTAGAAGAAAAAAAAATGATGGGCCAGCCAATAATGGTTCAAGCAATACAGCCAAAGGGAACAGAGAACTGGGCATACAAGGCAAAAAGAATAAAACAGAACATTCTTGTGATTCTAACACATGGGAAGTAGAGACAGGACAATCCTGAATTTGGGACCAGAGTGAGAATGTCCTTTTCATAGGCCTCCAAACCAATTAATTTCTAAGTCATAACAGTTTGGGGAAACAGACATTATTTTGTCATTTTCATCTCTTCTTTTCACACTCAGCACATTGCTGACATGGTAAGTCACTTCATATGTGGTGTGTGTGTGAGAGAGAGAGAGAGGGAGAGAGATGGGGAGAGGGAAAAGGGGAGAAAGGGAGGTGAGAGAGCAAGTCTTAGTTTTGAGAGAGTTGGAGGCAGTATCTCCCGTAACCTTCGAATCTCTACGTACCTAAGGACAACCTTGAACTCCTTATCCTCCTGACCCTGTCTCCCAGGTGCTGGGATGACAGGTAGGTGCTATCACTGGGGTGAAATAGTTAAGTCTTATATAAAAAGCATCAGAACTTGAGAGTGGCTGCTTATAGCTCATGGAAGCGTTACTTCTAGAACAACACCAGGGCCCCATTTATCTGAGATTAAGTAGCTTTGGAGATCACTTCTGAGTAGACTGACCTGCTGAAAACACAGCCTATGCCCCTTCCTCAGCTCTAACCGTGGAAATCTGGGAGCTGGGACTTCTGTAGTTCAGTTGGTAGAGTGTTTGCCTACCGCACATGAAGGCTAAGGCAACACAGACCTTTAATCCCAGCACTTGGGAGGGTCAAAGTTCGAAGTTATCTTCTGCCGCACATCAGGTTTAAGAGCAGCGTCGGCTACTAGCAGACCCTGTGAAAAAGTTGAAGCTTAAAAAAGAAATATAGAAGGAAAATAATGTGTCTCGCACTCACCAGTATTGGGAAGCCAGCACTCCAGAAGTTTGTGAGAAACAGATGGGAAACAGCTGCCCACACAAACTCACTATTATGATAGTGCTCACCAAGCAAGCCAGGCTTACAGATGGGAAAAATTGCCCTTGACTATGAAGATTTAGTGGTTCTGAATTTTCTTTATTGTTTATTTTTTAGTTGTTCTTTTAAACAAGCAACAATGGTTGGTTATTTTGTGGATTCTATGTGAACTCCACAGGCTAAATAAAAACTTAGATTTTCTTAGATTCCTTTGAAAAGATGTTTAACAAACCACTGTTATTAACTTACCATAAGAAAGTCATCCCTAGCCATTCACAATAGGCACTAAAAAAGAAAAAAGAAAAAAGAAAAAAAAAAACCTCTGTAAAATAATAGAAAACGGATTCTTTTCCTCTTGATAATTATACAATGTAGTTTGCTTATTGTTTTGACAACCACAACTCTTTCCCATTGGCTAAGTTCCCTGGTGAATCTACAGAAAGGACAGGCACAATATTTTTGCATTTAAAGTCAGATTTGTCAAGTATTTTCCAACAAATCTCTCTTAAAAAAAAAAAAATCAGGGCAGCCCTAAGCTGTTAACTCTTTCTTATGGTAAGCAGCCCTCTGTTTCAACTTAACAAAAGTTTTGATTTCAAGTAAATCTGTCCAAAGCTAAGGCTGGTGTACTTTCTTTCTCTTTGCCTTGCACCAGTTCTAATTAATGGGTTAATCACTTCTAATATTATCCATTACAGTATTAAAGCCAGGGGTTCAAAGACAACACACTTTCAAAGTCTCTTACTTCGGCTCTTATTTGTTTTGAAAACAAAATTAGTTACCACAATCTTTCTCGCAGAAGACTTTTAGGGATTTTATTTTTCAATTTTGTTAAATTTTCTCCTGTTACAGAAAGCCCTGCAAAGGCTGAACTAGTTTAATAAGTTATATAGTTAACATTTTTTTGGTTTTAACCATTTTCCCTCTAGCCAATCACAAAAAGGACAGTTTGTTTTCCCAAGTTCTTATATACTAAAATTATTGTAAGTAATAATTTTGGAAGTCAAGGCTTTTGCTGTATTTAATCAGCTTAATATTTTAAGCATCAAAAAACAGTGATAAGAAGGTCCTAATTTTAGCTCTAGTTTACATACAAGAGAATTTAGGTTTAGAAATATTAAGAGCTATGGAAAAATTCAAACATCTAATAAGGAGGGTCTAGACATGAATTTTTACCTCCAGAATTTATATCATAAATGAACTTTTCCTTTTCTCAATATTTTTTATCTTATTTGTAAGAATTTTACAGGTCATTCAACCCAAGTCTCTTTTACCTTCCTATGGCCTATCTGCCCTCATGTTATATCGAAAAGTTTTCTGTAATGGTAGAAATAATTTCCTATTTTTGCACTGAAATGAGACTCAGGTGAATCCTCAAACAATGGCCTGTAACAGGCAGAGCTCTGAGTCTGAGGTCAACGTGGTATACAGAGTGAGTGTACAGATCCGAGATAGGATAGTGAGACCCTGCCTCAAAAATAAAATAAAATAAAATAAAGAGCCAACCAAATAGACAAACAAGAACCACAACAGCAACACTCAAACCCCAAAATAAGAAAGCAAGAGAGTGAGGGAGCGAGAATGAGAAAGAGAGAGAGAGAATGACAGAGAGAGAAGAAAAGAAAGAAAATGGTTTTGCGATGATCTGTGCCTTGCGTGCAGGAGAAGAGATTGCACTCCCTCATCAGCTAACAGAAACACTGGATTGCAGGTACACAGGTGTGTCTAGCTGTTCACACCTACAATTGCCTCCAAAAAGACTTTGGTGCCTTTCATCTCTCTATATCTTCTGTGGGGCCTAACAGCCACATGTATTTGATTTTTAAAAATAAGGTAAATATCCCCGTGGCAGTCATTAAATAGCATTCCTAATCAGTCATTTCCAACTCCCTTAATTGGCCCCATGGGAATTTAAATTGGCATGCCTTATTTTCTCAGGACAACACCAAGCATACTTCATTCGAACAAAGAGTGAGTTCTAATGTCCAAAACATGTCCGATAACAGTTTAAGCCACTGAGAACTCACTTATGGGATTAGGAATTAGGTTTAAAGGAAGCCAAAGGGGAAATATAAAGTGTTCCCACATAAAAAAAAAAGTTATGGGGCTTTTATTTTCTCCCAAAATATTTTTGAATGGTTTTCCAAAATAAGGTAAAGAAAATTTGATGTGTACAGTATTATCACTTTTATTGCCTGACTATTTACATTTCTTAGGAAATGGGGTAAGTTCATTTATTGGTAACAAAGCTCTCCTAAGGGAAATATTTCAGTAATCATATAAAAAATTTCCAAGAGAAAATATACATAGGAAATTATTTTCAAAGTATCTCACTGAGTCTAAGAAAGTCTGTGCTTGACCATGGAGTTATGAAGATATTTTATGAAGAGGTAAATTGGTTGAAATTTACTTGGTTAGATTCAGAATGTGGGGGAGGGAGAGAAGAAAGCTCAAATCAACTAAGATAAAAGGATCTAAATCAGGAGAAATTTGGTTTTGGAGATGGGTCTCTAGAGGGTCAGATCACGTGCTTGGAGAAGCTACAAGTGACAAGCAAGTGTTTGTATTTTGTTGTTCTGGAAAGCAAACTCTTTTAAAGGGACAAAGTGTTGCATTGTTCCTTAAAATTCCATCACTACCTGTTATTTGTTATATCATGTAAGCATCAGACTCCAAGCCCTTGTTAGACGGCTATCTTCTCCATGCTCAGCCATAGCTGCCAGATGGCATACCTGGAAACAAATAACCTCCACAGGCTCTATCCAGGCTCTTTGAACCTCAGTAGAAATGGATTCAATATCATTCCAAAGTAGTTCAGGTTTGGAGGTGTACCTCACTGCAAGAGCTCTTTTCTGGCACCAAAAAGGCTCAGGTTCCATCCCTATCACTGCCAAATGAGTGATAAAGTAAAATAAAATCAAGCTGAGCAAGTCTGGTCTCCAGGGACAGGAAGAGTCATCAACTAGGAACATTCGGTGTCTAAAGCACACCCGACTTTTGCCCTTGCTTATGCTGTAGGACTCCTACTTTGGAATAGGCTTCAGGACCAATGTGAAAACCCTGGCATTGTACATAACCTTATAAAATGAAGATTTAGGGAACCACATCCCAACAGAAAGCTCTGAGCCTGTCCAGAGAGCTTATCATTTGTAAGTTCTCTGTTGGAAATTTATCTCACTTAGCAGGAGGTTTTTGTTGTTGTTTAGGTTTTTTTGAGACAAAGGCTTTCTAGGTAGCCTTGTATGGCCTAGAAGGAAGACCGAGCTGGTCTCAAACTCATCTTGATTCCTTCTCTCAGTGCTTGGAATTAGAAGTATGCATTGTCACACCACCGAACACATCATATTGTGGTTGTTTTGATTTTGATTTTGATTTTTTTTTCATATTAGGTCTCATATAATCCAGCTTAGCTTTAAACTAGCTATGTAGAGGTTGGCCTTACACCTTGATTCTCTTGCCTCACTTTCTAAGTCCTGGGGTGAGAGGCATGAACTCCCAGCCAGTGTAAATTTATAAACAGCTAACCAACAGGAAATGTCTGCCTTTCATTTCTCTGAGAAGGGTTGTATGATCTGGTACTGAAGACATGGAGTTTTCATGGAAGGGTTTTAACGAGTAGGTCAGGGAAGACTGAAAGACAAACGGAAGGTGATAAACATGCTTGAGGTGCCGAAATGAGCTAATTCAATACAAGTTAAAGTATATAAATACAGGTATTTGGGGGAACAGCTTTCGGGGGATTCACTAGCCCCAAGGAATGTGGCATGTGGCCAGGGAATCCACTTTGCAGGGGAAGACAGAAAAGTGAGCACAGAGAGAAGAGAGTGGGAAAGGAGAGGGGAGGAGAGGGAGAGAGAAAGGGAGAGGGAGAGAGAGAAAGCACAGAAAGGACAGCCAAAATGTTTGGATTATATAGTGAAGAGCCTTGGGGAGAGGGGAGAGGGCAAGTTCCGCCCTTGGGCTGAAAAATTCAGGGTAGATGGCAGGGTATGCCAGCTGTGCCCTGCAGCAGGTAGGGGCTGAGGGACGCTGGGAGAAACTGGAGGTCAGGTCTGCTATGGTTAAAAGGGCTCCTCAGGCTCTTGTCCCAGGTCTGAGGCCCAACAGAAGGATGTCTGAAAGAACCTTTACCTGATCTAGTTACCTAATAGGTCAACTAGAACTCTGACAGTTGTCTCAAAGGTGACCACATTTATGGTGTACTGGTGATTCAGCTGGCCTGCCTTCAAGGTCGTAGCAACTGTCTATGTCATCATCTGCCGTCTCCAGGTATGCCATATCTATCTATCTATCTATCTATCTATCTATCTATCTATCTATCTATCTATCTATCTATCTATCTATCTATCTAAGGACCCCACCACCACTACCTCAGCCCTCTCTGTTCCTGCTGTTTATCTTTCTCTCCCTCTTTGTCCCCCGTCTCTCTGTCCTCATGGCTCACCCATTGTTTCCACCTCTTCCTGAGGCCCTCTGCCTTCCCCACAATAAACCTCTTTTATACCAGATCTGTTGCACGGTATAATTTCTCAGGCGGAAACAACTTGGCATGGGCCCTCCCTGGTGCTACCCTGCTGCCACTTCATCTTCATAACAATTATACCGTTGTGAACAGGTTTCTGGTTTCCAGATGCCAGAAGTCCAAAACAACGAACGGAGTCCTGCACATTTCCTATTTATTACCAATAGATGATTTTAAAACATGGATTAACCTAAAGCTAAGTTAGCAATACATTTAATTTTTTTTTAAAAATTAGCAGTCCCTACATCCTCCTATATAACCTTAAAATTAGTATGCACTCCCATTTCTCTTAAATTCTTTTTTTTTTTTCTCCCCTCATCATTGAAGTGGTATTTGAATTCTAAGTTCTGGGATATCTTTGGTAAAGGAAAAAACAGGCATGTAGAGTTTCTGGCATGTTAAAAGATGAAATGACTATATCTGGACAGGTCCCTGTCATATATGTTGTGTTTTTATTTGGGGATTTAGAGCTGTAGTCCATAAATACATAATTCAACATTGAATGAAAACAAGAACATGACCTCTCGTGGCCAAAGAGAAGGATTTTATATAGATATGAGGGAGAGACTGGCCAGAGGCATCTGGAAAAGTCCAGACTGAATCAGGCCACGAGGATAGAGAGAGAAGGGGAGAGAAAGAGAGGAAGAGGACCAAGAGGGCAGAGAGGCCAATATTGAGTCAAGAGAGGAGCCAAGAGAACTTGTGGCCAAAATGGTGAATTTATATAAGAAAGAAGGTCTTGGAGCAAGAGAAGCAAAGTCTGGGATGGAGAGGTTTAGGGAAGGTGGTGGCGTGAGAATTGCTGAGAGGAGCCACAGGTACAAGCAGACACTTTGGTAGTCTAATAGGTACCTCAGCCCTCTGTTCTGAGTTTCTTTGGTACCTGAGAGATATGATACTCACACTAAAATTACTGGGTCTTTCAAAACTAGCAATTTTCAGCGCATACCACAGCATGGTCTACAAACAGATGAATGACAAATACCAGTTTTCAATTGTTTGGAGGACTTTGAGTCAATTAATGTCATCAAATTCGAAGAGACATTCACCTTCAGTAGCAGCTAAAATTGTTTCCAGGATATTCATGGACTCTAAACTCTGTGCATGTACCAATCAAATGATGTAACATTTGCATATGACCTGTATATTCTGGCCAATGCTACTTTATTTCTGGATTTCCTATGTGCTGAGTGTCTTCATTACTTTTCTATTGCAGTGATAAAACACCAGGACCAATGCAACTTCTAGAGGGAAGGTTTTATTTGGGGTACAGGGTTTCAGGGGTATAAGTTGTCCATGACTGTCACAGTGAAGAAGGGACATGTCAACGTGCAGGCATGGTGGCTTGAGCAACAAGCTGAGAAATCATATCTCAAACCACAAGCAGCAAGCAAAGAAAGTACACTGGGATGGCATGAGGCTTTGGAAACCTCAAAGCCAGCCTCCAAAGACATACTTTCTCCAGGAAAGTCACATCTATTCTGTTAACAAGGCTGTGGTCACAACCTGTGTCCAACAAGTCAGGTTCAGCCACCCGTCTTCAATTAGCTAATTAAATGATACTAATAGTGAAAAAAGCAGAATGACAAAAATAAATTTCAGTGCGGCCATGATGTGAAGAAGGAGACAGAGATCCAGTGTGCCTCTCCCCAAGTCCATCTTTTTTGGTTCTGATTTGAGGGTAAGCTTTAAGCGGCAGGCAAGAATAACTAAGCAGCAGCAAGAGTGTGGTCTCCTGGAAGGCCATCTGGCCAGCTGAAAATCTTCCTCCAGGAGACAAGTTCTTCCTGAGGCTGACACCCTATTTTTCCATCTTCCTCTGGCTGACATCCCATCCCCCATCCCTCAGCTTCAGACCTTTCTTCTCCAGTAGAGGACCCTTTCGGAAGACTTAATTTCTTTGAGGTCATTGTTTTGATCGTCTGATGCCAACGAGAGAGGCATAAGTGCCTCTTTTAGAATGCATCCTTTCACTGGGAAGTGAGTGTGGCCGGGGTTTATGATGCGAAATTCCCAAGTAATCAATAAAAATATCATGAAAAGAAAGAAAAAGAATATGTTCTTTCTTCCTGGGAAGGCCCCGTTAACTGCACGCCAGATTCCAGGTGCTGCTGGCACTCAGTATTCAGATGGTGGGGCATAGCCACCTGTCTGCAAAGTTTCCATTTGGCCTCCCCAAAACTCCCCTCAGGTTTCACCTACAAGAACATTTATTTTCTCTGCTGCTGAGGAGACAATCGTGTTTCCTTTGACTGCTTTTCTACTCTCTTTAAGCCTCAATTACTTCACAGGTGACGACGGCAAAATGGTCAAGGTCTGGGACACTGCCATCCCCCTGTTGAGACATGCACATCCTGAAGGCCACACCGAGTAGCATTGGTTTAGGTTTAATAGTTTGTATGACAAGGGATACCCATGACATCTACATGTGAGGGAGTCCTGAGGATCGTGAGGACAGAAGTGTAAGGACAGTAAACACCCCCACCCACAAGGATAGCAGAATTCAGAGCACTGAGGGTGATTCTGTTCTTTCAATAGATGTCAAATGTCACTCTCCTCAGAGTGTCACATGAGGTAGGAGAGGGGATGTGAGACTTGTGGGAACCTCTGAGAAACGGGTCAATTTGGTTTTATTTCTGTTCTTAGTCATTCAGTGATCCCGAGTGAGTTACTTTGCACATCTGAGTTTCATTTCCCCAACCTCAAATGTTTTCACCCACTGTACACTCTGGCTATTCTCTACAGTTCTCAAAGACCCCCATACCAGAGGGCCACTACTTATCAAAGCGTTGTCTACCGAACTCACCAGAAATCAGCCCTGGCGTCCCCAGTTTGAGGGGAAGTCATAGATGTATAGAGATATAAATATTGATCGAGTTATACTTGTGAATTATATTTGAGTTTCCTGTATTGTGATGTTGGTAGATTTTATTTATGTTTGTCTTTTGCCATGAGAATGGCCCTCCATATATTTATGTATTATATTTTATTTATATATATATATATATATATAAAATTTTGTTTTGTTTTTTTGTTTGTTTGCTTTTTGAGACAGGGTTTCTCTGTGTAGCTCTATCTATTCTGGAACTCATTATGTAGACCAAGCTGCCTCAGACTCACAGATCCACCAGTCTCTGCTTCCTGAGTGCCGTAATTAAATTAAAGGCATGTGCCACCACTGCCTGGATTATCTTTAAATTTTTAATTTAAGATTTTATTTATGGTTCTGTTGCTCTCCTTATGGAGCTCCTGTCCTCTCCAGGCCTTATTATTTCCTACTTCTTTCATGAAATTTCCTGAACTCTGCACAAAGATTGGCCATAAGTCTCAGCATCTGCTTTGATACCCTGCAGGGTAGAACCTTTCAGAGGCCCTCTGGGGCAGGCTCCTGTCCTGTTCCCTGTTTTCTCCTTCTTCTGATGTTCATCCTCTTTGCCTTGCTGTATGTGGTTTGAGCATTTAGCCAGAGTCCTCTTTCTTGATTAGTTCCTTTAGGTGTACAGATTTTAGTAGGTGTATCCTATATTATATGTCTAATATCCACTTATGAGTGAGTATATACCCTGTGTGTCTTTCTGCTTCTGGGATACCTCACTCAGCATGATCTTTTCCAGTTCCCACCATTTACCTGCAAATTTCATGATTTCCTTGTTTTTTTATTGCTGAGTAATATTCCATTGTGTAGATGTACCACAATTTCTGTATCCATTCCTCAGTTGAGGGGCATCTGGGCTATTTCCAGCTTCTGGCTATTACAAATAAAGCTGCTACAAACATGGTTGAGAAAATGTCCTTATTGTGTACTTGAGTATCTTTTGGGTTTATGCCTAGGAGTGATATAGCTGGATCTTGAGGAAGTGCTATTCCTAATTGTCTGAGAAAGTGCCAGATTGATTTCCAGAGTGGTTGTACAAGTTTACATTCCCACCAGCAGTGGAGGAGAGTTCCCCTTTCTCCACAACCTCTCCATCATGTGTTGTCACTTGAATTTTTGATCTTAGCCATTCTGATAGGTGTAAGGTGAAACTTCAGGGTCCTGCACAGATGTAGCCCATGGCAGTTCAGTGTCCAAGTGGGTTCCATAGTGATGGGAACAGAGACTGTCTCTGACATGAACTGATTGGCCTGATCTTTGATCACCTTCCCCTGAGGGGGGAGCAACCTTACCAGGCCACGGAGGAAGACAGTGCAGCTACTCCTGATGAGACCTGATAGACTAAGATCAGAAGGAAGGAGAGGAAGACCTTTCCTATCAGTGGACTTGGGGAGGGGCATGTGTGGAGAAGGGAGAGGGAAGGTGGGATTGGGAGGGGAGGAGGGAGGGGGCCACGGGGGGATACAAAGTGAATAAAGTGTAATTAATTAAAATAAAAATGGAAAGAAAAAATATTTTATTTATGTATGTGAGTATCTGCCTGCATGTATGTAGATACACCATATATATGCCTTATTCCTTCCCATGGATGACAGAGTTCTACAGAGTCCCTGGAACTGGAATTACATTTGTAAGCGGCCATACGGGTGCTGAGAGTTGAACCCAGATTCTCTGAAAGAAAAGCCAGTGCTCTTAACTGCTGAGCCATCTCTGCAGCCCTGTTCATCAGATCTTGACAGTCAAGTCAACTGGAGAGGCAGCAAGCAGAGGTTTCCATTGGCTTTCACATCCTCTCTGTTTAGGGCAACATAGTTGATGACCTCCCACATCCTTTCTGCATAGTTGCCCTGCGGCTTCAGGTAAGGTTAGACGACCACACTACACAATACAGCTCTAAAGAGACCAGCCGCCACAGGCATTGAATGTTTGCAGGTGGTGAAAACCTGAATCCAGGCTGCCATTGGGGATGGAAGGGTGAGGATAGGCACCAGGACCATTTGGCCTAGCCAAGGGCTGGACATGGAGGGGATATGCTCAAAGAGCACTACACAATTGCCTGAAAATGCCTTGATGAAAGCCAGTGTAAGAAAATACAAAACATTTCACTTTCTGAAAAAGCAAAAAGGCAGAAGAATATGAAAAAGTCCATCTGTGAGGCCAGGAGCAAAGTGCAGGCTAAAGCCGAGTGTCGGATAATCATACGGTAAGTCAGTGGTCTGGGCCCAGAAGGATGGACAGTGGGACTTTGCTCTGGGTTAGTTCTCGGGAAAGTACTTTTTTGAGGCATAGAAAATTCAGAGAAGGTTTTGAAGCAGTAATTGCCAGTAGAATCAAATGTCGAGAATGACTACAAGTATACTGATCTTTGAATGATTACATTTGAGTGTCATGTGAGCATCATATGAATGTCACATGACCAGTTTTCCTAGACTCCTTCTATCTCATTCTCCTTGGTGCTGTCTATGACCTTGCTTACTGATTGCCTTTTCTGTTGATCTTTCTATTTGAGCTCTAATTTATTTTTAGTGTGTGTGTGCTGAATTCTTGTTGGGGGTGGGGTTGTGATGAACTGAGGTCCTTACACAGCTCTTAACCACTGACTCATTTCCCCAGCCCACTTCCTCCTTCCTTCCTTCCTTCCTTCCTTCCTTCCTTCCTTCCTTCCTTCCTTTCTTTCTTTCTTTCTTTCTTTCTTTCTTTCTTTCTTTCTTTCTTTCTCTCTTCCTTATTTTGTTATATGTCAGTTAAATTCTGTTGGAATAGCAAAAGACCAGGGATTATAAACAGAGTTTAAACTAGGTATAGTAGTGAACAACTGGATTCTCAACACTTGGATTTAGACGCAGGAAGACTGTTAAAAATTCCAGGCCAGCTAGGACTATATGGGGAGGTGCGGAAGCTGGTCATGTGGCTCTCTTTGTAGAACACTTGCTCAGCATTCATGACGACCCGGCCTGGATTCCCTCCTCATCCACTAGGCATGGTGGCACACATTTGTCACCCCAGCACTGGGCAGGTGGAGAGAGAAGAATCACAAATTCAAGCTTATCCTTGATCAGCCTTGGGTACATGAGAACTACGTCAGAAAATTCAGTACATGATAGAAAACGTATCGTGGTATTTGTCTTTATTTTACTGAACACAATCAGTTCCATCCATTTCCTACAAAAAGTGTGTTTTCTTTTTTACAGTTGAATAATACTCCTTTGTGTACGTAAGATACATTTTCCTTAATGCACTCAAGTTTGATAGGCACACAGACGGATCCTAAGACCTTGGAACAATGCCGCAATAGCCTTGGGTAAGCATGGACCCTGGTGTTTGCTGACTTTTGTTTCTTTGTGTATTTACCTAAAGTTCACACAGTCCGCTCAGTAGTAGCTGCCGTGTAATTAAACATTTAAACAATTACACAACAATTGCAAATGTCATTGTTTCCACATGTGTAAAGTAAGATGACAACCTGTAGGAGCTCATTCTCTCCTTCTGCCATCAGGGATCAAACTCAAGCTGTCAGACTTGGTAGCAAGTGCCTTCAGTAACTAACTGTGGCCATCTTACTAGTCCTAGTTTTTGTTTGTTTTTTTGTTTTGTTTTTTGTTTTAGGAGCTTTCATATTGATTTTCATGACAAGTGGTCTAATTTATGGTCCTTTTCCTCTGAGCCTTCAGCAGTATTTGTAGTTTAGTGCTTTCTTGGTATGGGTCTATTCTGAGCAGAGGAAGACAGAACCTCAGTGGAGTCTCAGTGGCTATTGCCCTGATGGCTGAAGATGTTGAACACCTCTTTTGTTTTTCTTGACCATTAAAACTTCATTTGAAACATGTTTGCTCAATTTATATGCTCACTAATTGGCTAAATTATATATTATTTTTAACTTTAAGTTTTTGAGTCTTCGTCTATTCTGCATATTGTCCTCTGCAAGATGAATAGCTGGCATCCCCCCCCCCCCGCCATGTTCTTCAGGCTATTGATTCATTCTGCTGTTTCTTTTGTTGTGTGAAAGCCTTTGATTTGATTCAATCACATCCCTGAATTCTTACTATTACTTCCTAAGCAACCAGGGGCTGAGTTACAAAAAGCCCTTGCCTGCACCTATATCTTGAAGGTTTCTAAGTTTCAAAGTTTTATATTATTTTTTAAGACCTTTGATCCATTTCAACTTCATTTTTTTTTTTTCAGTGTGAGAGATAGGGATCTAGCTGACTTCTATGAGCGGGTATTCTGTTTTTCTAGACTATTTGTGGAGGGATTTTTATACAGTGTATGTCTCTGGCCCTTTTGTCCAGAACAAGATGGCTGTAGCTGTGTGGGTTTGTTAATAGGTCCTGTACTGGTTCTCATTTTTCTATGTTATTCTTTGTGGAAGCAGCATGCTGTGTTACTGTGGTTCTGCAGTAGATAGATACTGAGGGTATCTGGCATTGTTCCTTTGACTTGGGACTACTTTGGCTATTAGGGGCCTTTCAGGGTTTCTGATGAATTTAGAATTTTTTTTTTCTATTCCTTTGAAGAATGTTAATAGAACTTATGGTAATTGTACTACATCTGTAGATTATTTTTGCTAATATGATCCTTTAACAATATTAATTGCCCACATGTATGGGAGGTATGTCTTCTAATATTTTCTCTGGTTGATTCAGTGTTTTGCAATTTTTATATATTTTATACGTTTTTATATATTCTAACTTCCTTGGGCTACGTTTACTCCTGTGTGTTTATTCTCTTTGAGCCTATGGAGGATGAAATTGCTTTGTAATTCTTTTCTCAGCAAGTCCGCTACTGGAGTCTGTCTTCGTTTAGTTTCTTTTTGGTTGTGATAAAACAACGTTTGCCATGATGGATCTATGCTGCAGCCCCTTTCAGGGTCAGGGCTCACCATCTTTTTGCATAGTCCCTTCCTGCTGTAAGGAAGGACAATCAGGAACCAGCTATCAGTCTCTGGCTAACTTCACCCACTTGGACCCTGGTCGTTGTCTGGAATTTTTGTCTTTCTAAACCAAAATTTACAAGGTACTAAGGAAAAATACAAAAACCAGAAATTACATAATACAAATAGGCTTGCAGCTTGTAAAACAACGTGTCTGAGAAGACAGATGAACCCACTGTTAACAATTCTTAAGAGATAGTTTATATCTCTTTATATTTTTCATGTAGTATTAAAAAAAATCATTCTCACTGATAGTTTATTTGTTTAGAATGCTTCCAAAATAAAACTGACATTGCCAATGTGATCAAGGGTTTGGAGATTTCTAGGTGTGAATCCTGAATAAATCTCGACAGAACCGAAGCTCTAATACAGTAAGTAGGAAGCCGGTTGAGTTAATTTCCTGGCCTCTCTGATGGAGCCAGGCTGCTGCTGGTTGTCAATTTCACACATACAATTTCTCTCTATTCAGAGCTGACAGCTTGGATTTCCCCTTCCATTGTGAGCGCTGTTCTGGTTTCTGGCTTCCCCAGGCTTGCATTTGGTAACCTTTGCCCTCTTATTTGGTACAAGCCAAAATGCCATCTTTGGAAAACTAATGTACCAGAGAAAATGGTAGCATGAAGCCACATAACCTACTGTTCTTTTCCTTTCTGTCTGTCAAGGTTATTATTAGAACTCATTTTAGAGAATTTTAAATCCATTCAAAGTATCATGGCTTTAAATTTCTCTAATGGAAGCAAAGCTTTTGATGTTTGGGTTTTAGAAGCCTGCCTGGCTTCTTTAGAGTTCAAATTTCTGTTCATTGGCACAATCGATCAACGACTGTTTTAAGACAGAGGGAAAAGCAATTTACTTTACCTATGGTTGTTTTGTGATCTTCACATTATTGTCATTATTGTTATACTTTTTATTCCTGAACCCTCTTTCTGTTTGAAGATCTACTTTTCCGCTCATATACACTGGCCTCATCTTCTTTTTGATCAGTCTGAGAAACCATCTGGAAACAATTGGGTATGACGTCACGAATCCAGTATTATGATTTTTGATGTAGTCTAAAAGAACAAGAGAAGGAACAAATGAAAGAGCCAGGAAGGTTGATTTAACCTTTGAGCACAAATAATCAAATTACTGACGGGCACGGAAATAAGTAACAGTTTACCTTGGGTCCGATTTAGTAAATATGCTGACCCTCATTTCTATTAGTTATGGAAAAAAAGAGCAAACACTCATCCAGGGATAAGGCTGGCCACTGATGCCAAAGCTCAAAAGGCTTTGAAGCATTGGGTTTGGCAGAGTGTCCTGAAGCTAAACACAGGAGACTATGAAAAGTCTTAAACTGGGGCTAAAGGTCATACACAAGGACAATAGACCTGGAATTTGGAAGAATTCGTACTCCGCTGAAGAATTCCCAGACCACTCATGAAAATAACAGGCTGCCTAACTCATCAGAGAACCCTAAACCCAAACTAAACTAAGCCCTCCACTGGAGACAAAGCAAATGATTAGAAGGGGGCATCTGGCGGAGAGGGCAAGAGCCCCGAATCTCCATAGGAATGACCCTGAAATTAAAGCTAATGCAGGGAGGGATTTTTTTTCCTTCTAGAAATACTTTTCTCCTAAAACTAGCTTATTCTGGAGTGAAATGTATGTTTGCCTTCGGCTTGAACAGTCCATCTCTTGCTGCTGGACTTTAGCCAAGAGCTAAGGGAAGGCACAAATTCCAGGGAGTCTATGGGTCTGGCAGAATGGTGAGGACTTTTTCTGTGGAGAAATCAGAGAGTAGAAAATGCAGATTTCTTTTCCTGCTCCTTAAATCAGCAGTCCTCCATTTTCTGGGATCATTCCCAAATACAATATACTATAACTGTATATCTTTTTAGCAAAGGTGATTCATTTTAAAATTCCTTGAGTGCTCCTTAATTTTAATATCTTTGCAAAATACCTTTCCACCAATAAATTTACTCATTCATTTAAAAATTATTATGGGATTACGTGTTATGACTTCAGCCTGGAAAATATGGTCAGTATAGTAGTTCATGAACTTCCTTTGGCCACCCTTGAGAAGCCTTGCTCTGTAGTAGCTACTCTTATTGGTCACCATTGAACTTACATGTGCTTTTAACATGACCCTTATCTGAGACAAAGTAAACATTTCTATCCCTTGATTTTCCATTGTCTCTCTTTGTTTAACTACAATATTCACTAAATGAGATAATAAAGAGTCTTTTATTTCTGGTTAACAAACAAACTAAGAGTGATCGTGGGGATGGGGGCAATGTCTCAAGTGAGCGAGTGAAGAGCTTGCTGCATAAGCCTGAGGAGTTGGGATAGGATCCTTAGCACTGGATAAAAGCAGAGAGAGAGAGAGAGACAGAGAGAGACAGAGAGAGAGAGAGAGAGAGGCATAGCAGCATATACTCCTAACACTGGGAAGATAGAGAGAGGAGAGTCTGTGGTTTGCTGGCTAGAGAGGGTAGCCAAATTGCTGTACTTTGGGTTCAGTCAGAGACTCTGTTTCAAAGTATAAGGTGGAGAAAAACTGGAGAAGTCACACGATGTTGATTCCTATCACACACACACACACACACACATCCACACAAAATACTCACATCCATGGAAAAAATAGCCTTCAGAGGTAGTGCATATACAACCAATTGCAACTGCCTTCAGTTTGATGGGGGAACTTTGGAAAAAAAAATTAGGGAAGACAGACTCATGTCATGTGTCCCTGTTGAATAAATAGAAAAGTACAATCTTGTGATCTTGGCATAGCCTTCCATATTCTTCTCAACACGGTACACCTTAACTGCTAATGGTAATTGACATTATAAGGCATTTCCCTATCAAGTTTAGAGTAAACAAACAAACAAAAAATCATGTCACCCGGTTTGATAAACTTGGAGAAAGACATGTATTATTTCATTTAGAAATGTGTTGACTTCATATTTTTATTTAGTGTAATTATAACTTTATACATAAGATGTTCCTAGTTTATAAACATTGCACTTGGGGGTTGTTAAAAACTCACAGTCTGTGAAAACAGCACTTGGGAGTGGGAAGATGGCAAGAGTGGGCAGTAGGTTTTCCCAGCTTCTATCACTGGGATGAAACACTTGAGCATTGGGTAGAATGAGATGCTTCTAGCTTTAAGTTTATTTCTCGTTATGTATAAAATGATGTAATTCTTAAAAAAAAAACCCTTCTGTTTCTACATTTGTAAAATGAGATTATTTTCAAAATTAAATATGGTACTTAGGTAATGCATTCCATTTAGCACATGGAGAAGAAGCAGAAGTTTGGATAAACAGGAAAAGCTATTTGTGTTCCTACGGAAATAAAATTTTAGCTCATCCTAGACTTAAATAAATAAAAAAAAAGGAGGGAAGCAGGTAGGTGATCTTTAGACCTTCACTCTCCCTCCTCTAGTCCAAATCCAGTTCCCCAGTCTCATCCTCAGCACTGTGGCCTCCACTCCTTTGTTCCTATTCCCAAGGAATAGGCAGATCTTGAGGGCATTCCTTCTTTTCCTTCCCCCTGTAGATCCCTTCTAGCTCATCTTTATACCTAAGTGTCAGTGTTCAATTCGAGGGAAAACATTCTATCTAGAACACCCAGGGGCCACAGCTGTCAGGATTAAGAAAAGCATTCCCGACCAGATGACCAACAGCTTCCACATTCTTCTAAGAACCCAAGAGGGCAACAGGGTTCAAGGAACAAAACAGCTGCCTAACAAAGGCACAAAAACATTTTAGCACCTAGGATTGCAATCATCCCAAACCCAGATGCCTAGACACCAGCATAAAAACAATCAAAAAAGCCAGGATACCATGTCTCCACTAAAGCCATGCAGCCCTGCTGTAGTAGGCCCCGAGAAAGGCAAATACAGCTGAAGTAAAGACAAGGACTTCAAAACAGCCTTTATAAACATGCTAGGAGTCCTTAAAGAGGTACGAAATACATCAATTTAAAAAAAAAATCTATAAAAACACAAACAGAGGAAGGAAATGAAGAAAACAGTTTAAGATATGAAGGTAGCAATAAAATTAGTAAGAAAACCCAATCTGAAGAAAAATCTGGAAATGAAAAAATTAGGAACTCAAACAGGACAACAGCGATGAGCCTCACTAACAGAATACAAGAAATGGAAGAGAGAATCTTAGTCCTTGAAGACATGGTCAAAAAACTGTTAAATCTAATAAAATTCAGACAAAAAAAAAACTTTCAGGAAATCTGTGACACTATGAAATGACCACCAATCTAAGAATAATAGAAATAGAAGAAGAAGAAACCCAGGTCAAAGGCACAGAAAATATTTTCACCAACATCATAGAAGAAAAATTTTCTAACCTTAAGGTAGAGATCCCCATTAAGGTACAAGAAGCACATAAAATGGGACCATAAAATAAAATTCCCTCGGTACATAATAATCAAAGCACTAAATATACAAAAAAAAAAAAAAAAAAAAAAAAGCTGCATGGAGAAGAGGCCAAATAACATATAAATACAGACCTATTAGAACAGCTTCTCAATGGCTATGCTAAAATCTAAGAAGTCCTGGACAGATGTTCTACAGACTCCTAAGAGACTACAGATGTCAGTCCCGATTACTATTCCTTTCTCTAAGCATTTCATGGAACTTTTTCTAAAACTGACCACATACATGGACACAAGTAAGCTTAACAGATACAAGAAAATTGCAATAACATCTTGAATCTTATCAGACCACCATAAATTAAAGCTGTATATCAGAAACAACAGAAAACCTACCAACTCATGGAAATTGAACATCTCACTACTGAACGAAAAGTAGGTCAAGACAGAAATTGGTAAGAAACCAGACTTTCTAGAATTTAATGAAAATGAATGCATAACATATCCAAAGTTATGGGCCATAAAAAGGCAAGTTCATACTAATTACCTACATTTAAAAAAAAAAAGGCTGGGTTGTTAGTGCCACGTATCTTTAATCCCAGCACTTGGGAAGACAGAGACAGGCAGATCTCTGTGAGTTTGAGGCCAGCCTGGTCTACAGAGTCTCCAGAACAACTAAGGCTATACGGAGAAACCCTGTCTGGAACTCCCCTGTCCCCTGGCTTCTAAAAAAGAATTGGAGAGATCTCATTAATAAATAATTTAGCATTTAGTAACTCACTTCAGCACACCTGAAAGCTTTAGAACAAAAAGAAATATCACACCCAAAAAGAATAGACAGCAATAAAAAATAAATAAATAAAATAAAAACCCATGTCTGGAATTAACAAAATAGAAACAAACAAACAAACAAAAATACAAAGAATTAATGAAACAGAGAGTTGGATCTTTGAGAAAATCAGTAGTTGACAAAACCTTATCCAAATTACCTATAAAACTAAGAAAGAAGATCTAAATTAACAAAATTAGAGATTAAAATGAGGAAATACCCACAGGCACTGAGGAATTCCAATAAATCATAAGAACATACCTTAAAATCTGTATTCCATTAAATTGGAAAACTTAAAAGAAACAGATAATTCTTTAGATATATATTACTTACCAAAGTTAAGATCAGATAAGTGATTTTAAACAGATCTGTGATTACCTAGTTAAATAGGAGCTATAATTAAAAGTCTCCCAAAAACAACAAAGAAGCCCATAGTTAGATGGTTTTAGCACAGACTTTCAAAGAAGAGTTAATGCCAATACTCCCCAATTTATTCCACAAAATGGAAACATGCCAAACATTTCCCAATTTTCTTTTTATGAGGCTAAAGTTACTCTGATATCTAATCACATAAAGACCCAACAAAGAAGGATAATTACAGACTAAATTTCCTTATGTTCATAGATGCAAAACATTTCAATAAAATACTTGCAAACTGAATCAAAGAACAAATCATAAAT
The DNA here is from genome assembly GCF_907164565.1 of Psammomys obesus. Lineage (NCBI taxonomy): Eukaryota > Metazoa > Chordata > Mammalia > Rodentia > Muridae > Psammomys > Psammomys obesus. The sequence continues at coordinate 27,350,109 of NW_026587216.1, forward strand.
ATCATCCACCATCATCAAGTAGGCTTCATCCCAGATGATGCAGGGATGGTTCAGTAAACGTGAATTAATGGATGTAATCCACCCCATAAACAAAAAACGAGCAAAACTAAACAAAAAACAAAAACAACAACACATGATCAGCTCATTAGATGCAGAAAACAGCTTTGACAAAACTCCAATATCGTTTTCTGATAAGAATCCTGGAGACATTAAGGATATAAGGTACATAACGAAACATAGTAATGACAGTTTACAGCAAGCCTAAAGCCAACACCATCTTAAATGCAGAGAATCTCAAAGCAATTTCACTAAAATCAGGAACAAGAGAAGGTGGACAACTCTTTCCATACTTATTCAATATAGTACTTGAAGTCCTACCTAGAGCAATAAGACAACTGAAGAGATCAAGGGGGATACAAATAGGAAGGGAAGAAATCAAAGTATCTTTATTTCCAGATGATATGATAGTATTCATAAGTGACCCTACAAATGCCACCAAGAAAGTTTTACAGTTGATAAATACCTCCATCAAAGTAGTTGGATACAAAATTAACTCACACACAAAAAAAATCAGCCTTCTTATATACAATGACAAATGTACTGAGAAAGAAATCTGGAAAACAATACCTTTCACAACACCTCAAAAAATAATAGATTTTGAGGTACCTTAAACAAAGCAAGTGAACGACTTGCATTAAGAAACTGAAGAAAGAAGTTGAAGATATCAGAAAATGGAAAGATTTGCGATGCTCACGGATCAATAGAACTAAGCAAATAAAAATGGCCACCTTACTAAAAGCAATCTACAGATTCAATATAATCCCTCTAAAATTCCAACACAAATTTTTACAGATCTTGAAAAGACATATTCAGCTTCACATGGAATCACTAAAATCTCAGGATAGCTAAAACAATCCAAAATAATAAAAGACCTGATGGAGGTCTCACCATCCCTGATCTCAATTTGTACTACAGCATGGTATTGGCACAAAAAAATGACATTGATCAATGGAATTGAATTGAAGAATGAGACATAAATCCACACATCTATGAACACCTGATTTTGAATAAAGAAACTATAAACACACTTTAGACAAAATACAGCATCTTCGGCAAATAGCGCTGGTTAAACTGGATGTTTGCATGTAAAATAATCCAAATAGATCCATACTTACTACTGTGTACAAAACTCCAAGTGGGTCAAAGACATCAACATAAGTCCAGACACACTGAACATGAGAGAAGAGAAAGTGGGGAATACCCTGGAACTCACTGGCACAGGAAAAAGTTTTCTGAATAGAACCCTGCTAGTGTAGGTACAAAGATCAACAATTAATAAAAGGGACCTCATGAAGCTGAGAAACTTCTGAACAGCAAAGGACTCCAACATTTGGACCAAGTAGCAGCCTACAGAGTGGGAAAATTTTTACCATCTCTGTATCTGATGGAGAGCTAATATCCAAAATACATAAAGATTAAAAAAAAACCTAGATATTAAGAAAACAACCCAATTAAAACATGGGTTACATATCTAAATAGATTATTCCCCCAAAAGAAAGCTCAAATGGCAGAGAAATAAATGTTCAACATCTTTATGCAACAGGGGATTGACAATCAGAACTTCTTTGAGATTTCATCTTACACCTGTCCGAATGGCTAAGATCACTAACATAAGCCACCATTCATGCTAGCCAGGATGTGGAATACAGAGAACACCCATTCATTGCTGGGGTGGTAGGCCAGTGGACAACTTGGGAGGATGCAGATGACAGGACTGGGCATGTCTTGTCCTCAACTCAACCCATTTGAGATCCCAACACCAACCAAGTTTTTAGACAATGTGCTCATTGCCAGGCCCTACTGACCAGAATGAGAGTAACTGATAGAAGGCCAATGAATTTCTCCAAGGATTCTGTAATAATTCAAGGGAGATGGACATTCCCTGCTGGGTTCCTGGAGTGGCTCCAATGTGCTTAGTGGGAATATACCCCAATTAATCCAGATGTCCCGGAAGTGCTGTGGGCCATCACAGTTGCCTTTGTGATTCAGTCAGCTCTAGATAGTTGAAGGAAGCTTAAAAAATTAGAGGGGTTTGAACCAATGGTTATGTCACAGTTTCCTGAAAAAGCTCAAAGACCCTTTATCAATAGAGATTCTGCAGAAAGGAGAGACAAGGACAAGAGACTAGCAAAAACAATGGTGGCTTCTCTCAGGGACCTGGACATTTGAGGTTGAAGGACAGTTTAAACAGTCTAAAAATCTTGAGAAATTCATGATGCAGAGAAAGGCACCAATCACATTGAGAAACACCATTAGGACCTGGGAGCAATTGCTTGCCTCTCCCAAAACATTAAGTTGGAACTGACTCCCATTGCTCCAAGATTTCTACTGGTAACAACTGGTCAAACCCCCTAATCACAGGGAGGGCTGGTTTACATCCTCCAGGGCTATGTCCACCCAGCAGATGAGAGCACAGGATGTGAACCTCCCTACAGTCGTGTTCCCAGAATTAGAAACATTGAGACAAACACATGCCTGGATAAACTATAGCATCCTCAGCCCAAGACAGTCCCTGACTTTGTCTAGATCCAAGGTTTGGGTCTGGTGGTCTGTTTTGTCAGTCTCAAACTCTGTAACACCAGCAACAGGTGACCAACATAAACCAACTCTGTGAAATTTCTTTGTCTCATAATGTTATGTCAGGGCCTTTTTCGAGAATATTAATTCAATGCTGATTAGTTAAAAGGATGTATACAAAGAATTAGAAGCATTGGCTCTAAGTTCTTAATTCTCAACAGTTCAGCAATTTTTTTCCTTTGGGTTCTCAGAGTATCACATGTACAATGATGATTTGAAGATTTTATATTAAATGGTGGTCTATTTTTCATTCTATCGCCATGGCAAACACTGTGACCAAAAGCAACTTAGAGGAGGAAAGGGTTTATTTTTTGCTTACAGATTACAGCCTACTATTAGGAAAGTCAGGGCAGGAATTGAAGCAAGAACTTGAAGGCAGAGGCCATGGAGGAATGGTGCTTTCTCACTTCAACTTATATTAAGCAAGCTTTTTTTATACAGTACAAGACACATGCCCAGGGGATAGTATCACCACTGGACTGGGCATTCCTACATTAACAATCAAGAGAGTCCCTAACAGATATGCCCACAAGCCTATCTGATCCTGGCAAGCTCTCATTTGTGACTCTCTTCTCAGATGATGCTGGCCTGTGTCAAGTTGGCAATTAAAGATAATTAGGGAAAATGACTTGATATGAGAAGGATTTTGAAATTGGGAAACCAGAGAACTAAGTTTTACCCACTTACTCTGTTCTTGGATTCCTTTTTATCTCCCTTTCCAAGCATTTGCATCTGAGTCTCACTCACACGCTCCTGAGTATCTAGAATATTCAGATTCAGATTTAATCTGAATTAATGTGAAATTTACGTGTGAACTTGAGAGAAATGAAAACATATATCCCCCAAAAGACTCATAAATAAATGTTCTTTCAAATGTTGTGCCTGCTGTAGATTGTTCCCACTAAGCCAAAAGTTTAGGACCATGGGATCACAGTGCAAAAGTAATGGGACCATGTGATCACAGATTGAAAATGTTGAGAGTGTGAGCTAAAATTGTTCCTCTAGACACTTCTTTTAAAGGCAAGATCTCAGTGTGTAGGCCAGGCTGGCCTAGAACTCAGTAGGTAGAGCAGGCTGGCCTCAGTCTACTGAGTGCTAGGATTAAAAGCATGTGTCACAACATCCTGCTCATCTACACCTTGTTTTTCTCTAGCATTTTGTCACAGAAATGGAAATCTGGATAACGCAATAACCGAAAGATGGAAACAATCCAGACTTCCATTAACCGTTGCATGAATAAAAAATAGCATATCCACACAATGAAATATTAATTAGCCACAAACAGAGTGGGGTATTGATACATGCAATAACATAGCTCAGCCTTGAAAACATTCTGCTGAGAGAGAGAGGGAGAAGACAGACAGAAAAGGGTGAATATTGCATGATTCCATTTATATATATAAAAAAAAAAATACCCAGAATAAGTAACTCCTTGGAGACAGAAAGTAGCTTAGGTGTTGCAATGAGCTGGCTGAGAGGGAGGCAAGAGTGACTGCTAATGGACGAGGGTTTCTCTTGGGGTTGATGAAGACGCTCTAGAATTGATTGAAATGACGCTCACCCAACTCTGAGGATACAGTAGAACCTTTTACGGTGCACATTTTTGGATAGTAAATTACGTGGCGTGTGGACTGTATCTCAACACAGCAGCTATTTAAAAAATCTGTTTTGAAAGACACAGAGGACTCCATGACTCACCCAGCTTCTAGGTGAGTCTCTGAAGAACTTGTCATATAAAACAAACACATCTAAAAATGTCTGTAAGTCAGCAATGAGTCAGGGAATATATTTCTGGAATGTTCTATGAAGGACAAAAGAAATGATTTAAGAAGGAATGAGATAAAAAAAAAAAAGAGCGTGGTGCCAAAATTTGGTAATGGGGACAAATTAAATCTTTCCCTGTCAAGGTTAAGGAGCATAGCTAAACAGCTACGCATCAAGTATTACTAGGGGTGGAAAAGAAAACGACTCTGTTTCAAGAATTCTATGTGCCTTTGTGCCACACAAAATTTAAAACTTCAAAATATTTGCTTACAAATCTTCAAAAATCTTTTTCATTTAATTAAAAATTATTTATTTTATTGCTTTCATGTATATGTCTTTGTGTGTGTGTAAGTGTTACTACTTGTGCTTTCAGAAACCAGAAGAAGGTGTTGGAGGTCCAAGAGCCCAACCTCTCAGAGGTGGTTGTCAGGCACCAAATGGTGCCAGGCACCGAACTCTGGTCCTCTGCAAGAGCAGCCAGTGCCTTCAAGCACTAAGCCATCTCTCCAGCTCCTCTTATATTTTTTCTTCTTCAAAATACTCTATTATTGGGCAAGCAAGAGGGTTTCTGCTTGCTTTCTTCTATTACGGCAACATACCAAAAACCAATACTTTTTAAAAAATATTTTTATTTCATGGGTATAGGTGTTTTGCTTGCATGCATGTATGTACATCAAATGCATACAGTGCTCGCAGAGACAAGAAGGCAGCTTTGGATAACCTAGAACTGGAGTTACAGGCTGTTGTGAGCCACCATGTAGGTGCTAGAGACCGAACCCAGGTCATCTGGAAGAGCTCTCAGTGCTCTTAACCACAGAACCATCTCTCTAGTCCCTAAAATACATTTTAATTAAAATACAATTACATCACTTTCCTCCTTCCATTCCTCCCGCTAGCTTCCTCCATGTTTCCTCCTTGGCCTCTTAGCCGTACTTTCAAACTGATGCCTTTTTCCTTCATTATTACTGTCACACACACACACACACACACACACACACACACACACACACGCACGCACACACACGTACAAATACATACATTTACCCTGCTGAGTCCATTTTTGTTGTTTATGTTTTCAAGGTTGACGACTTTGTTTTGGATAACAAATTAGGGGCCTTATCCCTGGGTGAGTTTAATTCTCTTGTGACAGTCATGTGTTATGCAGGGGTGGGATCCTGTGAGATTTCCCCCCTTCTGTACTAGCATGTCTGTTGATATTGTCATTGTTCGGATCTTGTTTGGTATCCTGTCTCTTACAATTTTCTGCTTCCTCTTCTGCAAGAACGCCCAACTCATAGATGCAGGAGCTATGTAGTATATGTAGCCACTGGGACCGGAGTTCCCATTATTTGATCTCTGCATTGTATCCAGCTGTGGTTTTATGTCATTTTCTCCACTTACTATAAAGAGAAGCCTCTTTGATGGCTATTAAAGCTATGCTTACCTGTGGGTATAAGAACAAGATTTAGAATATACGTAGCATTTATGCTCGTCTAGCAAAGAAGACATAGCAGGTTCTCTTCTAAGCTGACTTCACCAGCACAGGATCCCCACTTGCTAGGTTTCTAGTACCAGGAAAGATTTCTTTCCTGTTGAATGGGCCTCAAATCCAATTAGACAGCTAGCACCACCATTTACTGTATCTTTAGGAGTATCTTACTTTGCTGGTCATTGCTTCCTTCCGGTGGCATCTTGCTTAGTACTTTCTAGTCCTGTAAAATCTAGGCTGCAAGAAGGCTTTTGGTTATGTCCAGCTCACACCACCCTAAAACAATCTTAATTATTTTTAAGTACACAATTTAACAATACTAAGCCATTTGCAACGTTGGACAGTTCCTCTGGTTTCAGGAAAACGTCATCGTCCTTAAAGGATATCTTTAAGGTATACATGCAGCAAGTACTCAGTCCCCTGTACCCTTAAGCCTCAGCCCTGGCAACCTCTCATCAGCTTTCTCTCTCCAGGAACCCCAGACACAGACGGCCATAGCAGCATTGCCACATGTTCAACCAAACCATGGAGCCAACCTGAATGTCAGTAACGTGGTACTTCCGTGAGGGGGAAGATCACGCAGCTGCAAAGACAATGGGGTCTTGATATTCAGTGTAACACAATGAAACCACTAAGCCCCAAGCTATTGCATTTCTGAAATTAGAAAGAGAGGTGGGATGTCGCACAAGGGCCCTTTGGTTTGACACCGGGAAGTTTCTACTCCTGGGCATGCATGAGGTCATCCATTTCACAGCATTTAAGGTGTCAGTCCCTTCAGCTCTATAATGGAGACAGCAAACCCGCCTTCTGCCTATGTTATTTAAAAAAAAATTTGAATTTTTGTGGTTTTCCAAAGTGTCTAAAACCGTCTAAAAGCAGGCAGCAATTTAGTAATTTGCAGCACCACTGGGGGCAAAAAAAAAAGTCATAAAGGTGGTGCTGTCACTTAAGCCTTCTGACTTGCATATTTCGAAGTCATTTCTTTTTCTTGCTGTCTGCCATAGCTGGCCGAGGAAACCTCAGCTGAAGAACTGCCTCAATGTGATTGGCCTGTGGCCATTTCTGTGAGTCATTTTCTGATCGTTAATTGAAAGAGGAGGGCACAGCCTTCTGTGAGTGGTACTATGGTGCTATCCCTAGGCATATGGGCTTGGGCTCTATAAGAAAGTTAACAGCAATCTTGATTGAACAAGCCACTGAGCACCACCTTTCCTTCTTTTAAATTATTAATTAATTAATTAATTAATCTTTTTATTTACATCCTGGTTGTAACCCCATCTCTCCTCCCTTCTCAGTCCCACCCTCTCTTCCTACCCTCTGACCCCCAGACCTATTCCTCAGAAAAGGGGTGCTCCCTTTTCCACACACCCCACCTCATCAAATTGCATCAGGACTGAGCATATCCTCTTTCTCTGTGGCCTGGAAAGGCAGTCCCGCCAGGAGGAAGTAATGAAAAAGGTAGCAAGTGGGTCCCTGTCTGATGCAGTCCCCACTTCCTTACTAGAGGACCTAAGCTGCCCATCTGTTACATCTTTGTACGGGGCTTAGGCCCAGTTCACATGGTCCTTGGTTGATGCTTCAGTCTCAGCGAGCCTCTTTGGGCCCTGGCTAGTTGGCTCTGTTGTTTTTCTTATGGAGCTCCTGTCCCCTGCAGTCATTTTCTCTTTCCTCCCACTTTGCTACAAGACTTCCTATGCATTGTCCAGTGTTTACTTGTGAGTCTCAGCATCTGTTTTGAGGTGCGTCTGGGTAGAGTCTCTCAGAGGACAATCTGACAGGCTCTTGTCTGCAAGGTTAGCAGAGTATCCTTCATGGTGTCAGTGTTTGATACTCTCTCATAGGGTGGGTCTTTGGATAGGCCAGGCATTGGTTGGAGAGGGATCATAGGGAGCTAAGAGGGTAGAGATCAGACCTGGGGAGAGTGAGGGCAAGAGAACAGAAGGCCTATAGTGAAAAGAGAAACTGAGGTTGGGGGTATCTCTGTGATAATCTAAAGACCTAAGTCAGGGTAGGCTCCTGGGAGAATATGAGGGGGATTCAATCAGAGACTCCTAGTAGCAGAGGCCATAGAGACTAAAGAGGACACCTTCTAATTAGACTAGCCTCCTAGTAGAGGGAGAGGAACACCAACCCACCCGCTAAAACTTTGGCCCCAAACTTATTCTGCCTACAATATATGCAGGGATAAAGACAGAGCAGAGATTGAGGGAATACCCAATCTTCACAAATTTGTTAAGCCCCTGCCCTCCCTGAGTTCCTCCTCTGTCCCAGTTCCTGCCTTGATCTCCCTGAAAGGTTGACTGTGACCTGTGAGATAAAATGAGCCTGTCCTCCACATGTTGGCTTTCGTCATGGTGTTTACGACAGCAACAGAAAACCAGAGCCCCTCTTCTCTCCTTTATGCTCGCATGCACCCCCTTCTTCACAACAACTGGGCTGCCCTCTTTTCTTTGGTCTTTGAACTCTTTTTCCTTTTTCTTTCTTTCTTTCTTTCTTTCTTTCTTTCTTTCTTTCTTTCTTTCTTTCTTTCTTTCCTTCCTTCCTTCCTTCCTTCCTTCCTTCCTTCCTTCCTTCTTTCTTTCTTTCTTTCTTTCTTTCTTTCTTTCTTTCTTTCTTTCTTTCTCTCTTTCTTTTTTTTGTAATTGCTGTCTTTGCCCTTGTTCAGATCCGTGTCATATACCCTCTACCCATCCCAATGTCTGGTCTGTTAAAGCTCTTAATGAATGGAAATGGAATCAGTTGGAACAGAAAAACCCAGAAGCAGGTCCCAGGACAGGGACCTCTTGAGCTGGACTCTCCCCCAAAGTTTGGTTTTCATTTAGAATAACACTTCTTGCTCATGCTTCTTAATTTTCCTGTCAGGGTTTATACTATCTACCCCATTTTATCATTTGTGCCACCTGGGAGAAAAGATGACATCCTCATTCACTTTTTTGTTTCCTTAGCTGCTGGCAGTGACCTACAGAAAAAAGGTCCTCCACATTCATTTCACTTAATTACTCACGGAACTTACAAAACAAAATTCCATATAATCTACCCTTCCAAAGCTAGAAAAAGTTACCCCTGAGGATATGCCAAAGACATCCCTGGGGCATTGTGTCATTGTCCTATCTTTTCTTAGCACTATCACAGTCTTAAGGCAGCCAAGAACTTTTGGGTTAATGTCCGCTAGAAGTATAGAAAGGTCCTTTAAAGCAGGTGTGCCTCGATATCTATCTATTGATTGAATAAATGAATGAATTGTGCTAGAGTCAACTTTGCATTCATGAAGATAGGATAGTCTCCACTAGTAATGAAAGGATTTTGTAGTGATTTAAATTATGGAGGCAAACTCCATAATTTCCAAAGAAATGTACGTTAGTTTACTTGGGAAACTCCATTCTGCCCCTGTCCATGCTTTTCTTCTAAGAGAAAAACACTCCTAATTCATTCAGCTGGCTTTCAAATTGTCTTGATTCTGTGATTTTTTTTTCTTGCTGTTTCTGTTCTTTAGTTCAGTACTGTATCATCTTCCATAATGGTTCTCTTTCTCTATCACCCAGCACTTGTGACTACATGGCCTCTGCATTTCATCTTTCAATACTGTCATGCTATAGTTTTGATTGTAGCGGCATTTAGTTTACATTATCATAATGTATACATGTAAAAAAACATTCACAGTTGAGCCATATTTTAGATAATTCTTGCTTTCGCCAGATGTTTTCTTCAAAGAAAATAATTGTTTTATTTTGACCTGCATTTTCTTTGTCTTTATCAACTCCATTTCTCAGTGATAAACATTTGTCTAAAGGTCACATTGAAAAGAAGCAATGAATCAATGGTCTAGAAGGGTCAGTAGTGCAAGCAACAGCATGAGGGCATGAAGCACACTGAGAAAACCTTCAGACAGGTCAGCTTTGTCCTCATTGACATCTTCTACTAGAGCCTTCTGAGTCTACTTGGGAAATAAACTCACCTTCCTTTCCTGAATTGTGAATTGGGTCTGAGATGCCTTCCTGGTCTTTCTTTATTCTCTTGCCAATCATTTTACCTTCTGTACTTCACTTCTTCCTTTTCCCACATTCCTTTTTTTTTTTTTTTTTTTTTTTTTTGTGGTGTGCACCCTGCACCCTCCAGTAGTTTCCAGAGAAAGGGAGTATACAAAGCATGCATTATTGACTCTTTTGTCAGAAAGTGTCTATCTTAGGCCATATTTGTTTATTGAAAGTTGTTTTGTGTATCCCAGCTTTCTGTTTTGTTGAGGCTGATCTTGTCCTTCTGAATCTTCTGCCTTTATCTCCCAGTTGCTAGGGTTGTAGCTTTACACCGCTACACCCAGTTTATATGGTACTGTATGTCATCAAACTCAAGGCCTAGTGCATGCTGCCAACTGCACAACATTTTCAGCCCTCTTGGCATCTTTTTTATGCTCATTCTCTTTATGCTACTCATTTAGTCTTGCTTTCTGGGCCTCTCAGACTAGTACATACATACCTATAACTATGTAGTCCAAGTATATTTGTAATAAGATATAGTCCATAATGCCTGTGACTATACATAGGGTATACATGCCTGTGACTGTTCATAGTGCATATATACTTCTGATGATATGGTCTATCTATACCTGTAACTATATAGGCCTTGTATACCTGTTTTCACATATACCTGCCTTTATCCACACATGAATATGTTTTCAATGTCCTTAAACTTTTCTTTAGTTGAGATCTGTTTTTCTTTTTTCTTTTGTATATATTTTATATTTGCAGACATATTTTATATGAAACTGAGAGCATTGTTTTGTTTTACCAGAATCCCTTTTAAAAAACATGCTGTCCTTATTACACAGTTATGAAGTTTTATGTGATTAAATTGAAAATATCAAGTGTAGGGTTGGTATGGTGGAACATGCTTTTAATTTCAATACTACAGAGGCAGACAGATCTCTGTGAGTTCAAGGCCAGCCTGGTCTATACAATATGTTTTAGGTCAGCTAGAGCTATATAGTGAGACAGTGTCTCAAAAAAAAAAATCTTTATTTACTTGAGTTTTTCAAGACAGTTTTTTTTTTTTTTTTTTTTTTTTTTAATAGTCTTGGCTGTGATGGAACTAGCTCTGCAGACCAGATCAGCATCAAACTCACTGAGATCCTCCTGTCTCTGTTTCCCAAATGTTGGGATTATAGGGATGATCTACCACCACCAGACCACAAAAAAAGTATCAAATATAATTAAAAAAAACCTTGCCCCTTACATGGTATTCATTTTCCAGTTGTCCTTTTGTCTGTTTGGTCTTGAGGGATCACTGGTCCTCAAATGTCGTGCAAGCTTGGAGTCTGGAGAGATATGCCAACTGTAGACACCCTTGGTGGTCTGGCCAGGCTCTTTGTGTGTGTGTGTGTGTGTGTGTGTAGTTGTAATATTAAAATTTCAATTCCTTTGTGCTACTAAGAATCTAGGAGATGATTTCCAGATCCCTGCTGTGGTTTGGGGGCAGAATCGGGTGGAAGACAGGAAATGTGGGCTTCTAGGTTCTCATCCAACCATCTGGGCCTGCTGGCCACCAGCTCCTTGTCTTGGGGGCCTTCTAAAGAACCTGGCTGTAGTCTCACAGCCACAATGAGGCAGGGTTATCAGCTGTTGGGTGTGGGAGAACACATGTGACTCAGCTTCTTTTCAGGGTTTCAACTGGTTCTGCTTTTGCCGTGTCTATTTCCATCCAACTCACATTCAGAAGTCTCCACCATCATTGCATTCGGAGCCTGTGAGGGATCTGAGGGTGTGAAGAGGGTTCCCTTTCTACTTTCCCCTGTACTGGCTCAGAAGTCATTTGTTTTGTGTTTCTCTAATCTGTTCTTTTTTTTTTTTTCCTCTAGCTTTTAAACTTTTGGAATTCTTGTTTTCTCCCCTGTCCTTTATAATTTTGCTGGCTTGTATATTAAAGAAAATCTCTTCATTCTTATTGAAGGACTGTTTTGGGAGGAAACAAAGCAGACACGGATATTTAATCACCATCTTTTCCATAATGTGGTTTGCGGATACTCTAGAAAGGACACAGCACAATTGCAACATAGAATTTTTTACACAGGTGTGCACAAATTGAAGTTGCGATACAAATGTAAGCTTGTAATGTTGAGAATTATTATTATTTATTATTATAGTTGAGACAAAATTTTGCTGTTTAATCCATGTTGGCCTAGAATTTATAATCTTCTTGCCTCTGCCTCTTAAATACTGAAATTAACATCATGAGCTGCCACATCTGGCTTAAAATTAAGAATTCAAATGTTGCTGGCCAGAGAATATGTAGGCTAACTGCAGAGCTTCATCATTCTTCCTCTCCTCCAAATCCAATCTCCCAGTCTCATCCCCAGCTCTGCAGCTGACCACTAGCTGTGCCCCCCGCCCCGCCTCGGCCCCATCCTCAGCAGGCCACACAGATTTTCCCCTCCTAGCTTCCTTCCACCCACCTCCTATATCCAGCAGGCACTCGCTGGGAACCCACAGGCCACCCCATCAGTAAAGGTAGTAGGCTGACTACCATCTTCACCTCTCCCTCCATTCCTTCAAGCTCAATTCCCTGGTTCACCCCAGACTCTAGAGCAGGCCACCTGCCATAGCTTTTCCTCACACTCTGCCTCCATTCTCAGGACACTAAGAAGATTCTGGCGGAACCCTCTGCTTTCCTGTGAGCACCTCAGCATCCATTCCTAGCCCATCCCCATTTAGAAGAGTTAGCTCTGAATGCCTAGAAACACATTTTACCTGGATCCCTAGTGGCCACACCTATCAAGATGCCAGAAGATTTTCCAACCAGGCAAACACAGTGACCACACTCTCCTAAGAACCACAGAGGGCAACAGAAGCTAAGGGACAAAATAATCACCCAACAAAAACGACACCCAGATCAGCACCCAGAATTACAATTTTCCCAATCCCAGATGCCTAGACTCCAGTTTTAAAACACAATCAATAAGAGCCAGGACAATTTGTCTCCCTAGAGCTCAGCAACCTTTCCACAGGAGGCCGAGTGTTGCAACATTACAAAAGCACAAGTTAAAGTCCTCAACATACACTTTATGAATATGGCTGAGATCCTTAAGAAGGAAATGAATAAATCCTTTAAATAAGTCTATGAAAACACAAACAGCGGAAGGAAATGAATAAAATTATCCAAGACCTGAAAGCAGAAAATGAAAACTCAAACTGAGAGAAGTCTGAAAATGAAAAACTTAGCAACTTGAATAGGACCTTAAGAGGTAAGCTTCACCAAGAGGATACAAGAGATGGAAGAGAGAATCTCAGCCCCTGAAGACACGATAGAAAAATGAGTACCCCATTCAAAGAAAGTGTTAAATAAAAAATTCAGGCACAAAACTTTCAGGAAATCTGGGACACCATGAAAGGACCAAATCGAAGAATAATAGAGAAAGAGAAAGACCCATGTCAAAGGCACAGAAAATATTTTTAATAAACTCATAAAAGAAAAATTTCCTAAACTAAAGAAGGAGATTCCTCTTAAGAAATAAGAATCATATAGACCACCAAAATAGACTGGACAAGAAATAAATTCCCCTTATCACACCATAATCAAAACACTAAACATACAGAAGAAAGAAATAATATTAAAAGTCCCAAGGTAAAAGACCAAAAAATATATATAAAGACAAAACTATTAGAATAATAGTTTGGAGATATTAAAATCTAGAAAGCTCAGGACAGATGTTCTACAGACTCTAAGAGACCACTGCTTTTAGCACAGACTACTCTACTGTCTTAGTTAGGGGTTTATTTCTGTGTCAAAAATACCTTGGCCAAAAAGTAAGTTAGGGAAGAAAGGGTTTATTTGGTTTATATTTCTAGAACATAGCCCATCATTGGATGAAGTCAGGACAGGAACTCAAGCAGACTTGGAACCTGGAAGCAGGAACTGATGCGGAGGCTGTAAAGGGGTGAGGTTTACTGGCTTGCGTGACATGACTTGCTCAGCCTGTTTTCTACAGGACTACCAGGCCAGGGATGAAACAATCTCCAATGGGTTAGGCTCTTTCCCATTAATCACTAACTGAGAAAATGCCTTATAGCTGAAGCTCATGGAGTCATTTCTTCAACCAAAGCTCCTTTCTCTCAGATGACTCTCTCTAGTGTCAAGCTGACACACAAAACCAGCCAGTATATATACCCAGAAAAACTTCCAGTCACAAAAGGTGGAGAACAAAAGAGGATGGAGAGCAAAACGAGGATGCTCTCAGTCCTGATACGACTTGATGTGCTGAGGTGGGCTGATAACTGGGGGCTCCTCTTTTCTGAGAAATAGGGGAAGGGAGATAAGGAGAAGAGGGAGGGAGGGTGGTATTGGGAGGAAAGGAGGAAGGGGGCTACAACCTAGAATAAAACTAAATTTAAGAAGTATATGTTTATAGGTCCAGCCCTATAGAAGGAGCTAGAAGGAAAACTTCACCCTGAAGAATTTAACCATATGCAAGAAAACACAAAGCAAGAAATACTATTAGATTACTAAATTAAAAGGAAAAAAACCTACACTGCCATAACAAAACAATGAGAATTAACAAATACTGCTCAATGATACTCTGAACATCGATGGTCTTAATTACCCAATAAAAGTACATATACTAATAGAATAGATTTAAAACCTGGACCCATCCTTGTACTACATCTAAGAAACACACCTTAACATCAAGGATAAACATCACCTCGGGGTAAAGGATAGAAAAAGATTTTCTAAGCAAATGAACATTAAGGAGTAAGTCAGTGTAGCCATTTTAATATCTGGCAAAATAGACTTCAAACCAAAACTAATCAGAAAAGATAGGGATGGATACTACATATTCATAAGAGGAAAAATCCACCAAGAGGAAACTTTAAAAAATTATTTATTCACTTTACATTCTGGTTGTAGCCCTCTTCCTCCTTTCTTCCAACTCCCACCACTCCCTCCCTCTTCCACTTATCTCCCTTCCCCTACTTCTCAGAAAAGAGGAGCCCCCAGCCATCAACCCACCTCAGCACATCAAGTTGCATCAGGACTGAGAGCATCCTCTTCCTCTATGGCCTGGTGAGGCTGCCCTGCCAGGGGGAAGTAAACGAAAGCAGGCATGAGCAACAGAGTCCATGTCATAAACGGACCCTGCTCCCCTTACTAGGGAGCTCACTTGAAGCTGCCCATTGTCTACATCTGTTTGGGTGGCCTAGGTCTTTGGATGGTCCATGCATGGTCCTTGGATGGTGCTTCAGTCTCCGTAAGCCTCCTTGGGCCCAGGTCTGTTGGCTCTGTTGGTCTTCTTGTGGAACTCCTGTCCCTTACAGATCATTGTATCCTTTCTACCATTCTTTTTGTATCCATTTCTTCCATTCAGGAAGGTACTATACAGGATACCAAAAGAGAAATGTAAACAGCCATGAACCCTTTGTTCTACATTGTTGTCCTGCCTGCAAGATATAGTAGGGCAATGGTGGCACAAAGCTCTTGGGGGTCACCAACCTGCATCTGATTTTACTGAAGGCTCACTCCATGAAATGAAACCTCTACCTGGCACTGCTTCAGTAGCCAAGAACCTGGGACGATGTAGCCCAGAGACCTAGGATAAAAATTAAATACTACTGTTCTAAGGTGAAAAAAAGCAATAAAATGACATTCTGCCACACTTAAAGCTCTTGGATTAAAGGCGTGTGCTAGGGATGAGCCACAACACAACTAGAAACATGTTTTTCCAGTAAACAACAGAATCTCAGGGTTCACAGTGTGATCAAATATCCTGCGACAACGAGCAAAGCTCATATGAACTCACAGAGACCGACGCAACATGCATGGGCCTGCACATCCTCTCTGCATATATTATGGTTTCCAGGGTAGTGTTTTTATGGGATTCCTGAGTGTGCAAATGAGTAGGTCTCTGATTCTTGTGCCTTGTCTTGAGCTCTTTCCTTCTGTTTGTCTGTTTTGTCCAATTCCAATGTGTTGGCTTTCTCCTTCTCCTCTCCTCTCCTCTCCTCTCCTCTCC
>NW_026587216.1:27366005-27448662 GCF_907164565.1 Psammomys obesus
GGATGTGTTGCGGTTAACGGTACTACTCAGCACTCTGTTTTTTCCCATTCTGGATGCGTTCTGCACTTGTTTACACAGTCTCAAAAGCTCTAGGAAGTAAGTGCTACAGAGATTCCCATTTCATAGATGAACAAACTGAGGTATTGGTTAGTCAAGTGGCTTTCCTTCATTCATACAGGTAGGACAAATGGCAGAATGTCACTTATACCATGCCCAAGAAGAAAAGAGCAAAGAAGGATTTGGGTGAAGCTCCTATACATATATCCTGCAAATCCCAACTTATGCTTAAGGAGTTAATCTAATCTTTTTATTTTTATTTTTATACAGGGTCTTTCTATGAAGCTCAGACTAGCCACAAACTTGCACCCTATGCTGGGACTAAAGTTCTGTGCTACACTCTTGCCCATACCAGACTTTGTCTTTTACATATACTTTATAAATGGTGTTCACCGTCTAAGCAGCCTCAGTTCACATGTGCCTTGCCAGGGCTTTATTTCTGAGTTACAGTTTTAGTTCTTGTATCTCTTTGTTTTTTTATTACTGTTCATAAAATAAATTTTAGTATCACTAATAGAAAGAAAAATTGATATTTAGGAAAGTTAGGTGTCTGACTTTCCAGATGAGATCCGGTTTTTATTCATTGCTCAGGTTTTGTTGGCTAGAGTTGGATTTTACACTTGACCCTTGCACCAGTCACACTCAAGGAGAATGAGGGATCCATGGCTGGGTCACAGCTGTGGATCTGCTTTGTGCCTACATGGAGTTGAAGAAGCTTTTAGAATCAACCAGAAAGCCATCGGTGTAGAAGAAAGGGAAGTTGGTTGTTGAGCGGGAAAGCAATGTCTGTCCCAGCAACAAATGAGAATTCTTCAAAGAATGTAGATTTAAGTTGAGAGCTATTCTTTTAACGATTTAATAGAATTACAACCAAACTATTTCAGAAAAGTCTGGGATGGAATTCTCTGAAGATCTCCTGTTACATTTCAAAGCTATGTCAACATTTTACATAATTATAGAACAAAATTCAATGTTAAAGAATTGCTAAAGATCAAAAGCTCAAGTGGGACAAACGACCAGTTGTTGAAATTATGGAAAACATTGTGGAAATATTCATTTTTTTTTTTTTTGGTAGTGAGGTTTTGTTTTGTTTTGTTTTAGACAGAACCTCATGTCATTTAGCTCCGGATGATCTCAAATTCACCATGTAGCCATGTGGCCTCAAACTCCTGAGTCTCCTGCCTCTGAAGTGCTAGGCACTCAGCCTACAAGATGCTTTTGAAACAGTAACTTGGGCCAGTGAGTTAACTCAGTGTGCATAACACAGCCTGACAATCTGAGTTTGATGCTCAAGACCTACAGCGGTAGAAAAGAACTGACTCTTGAAGGTTGTTATCTGACTTTCATATAAGCCTTGTGGCACACACATACTGTATACATTTAAATGAAGAACAAATTAAATATATTTAACACAAAACAAACACGGAAGCTGCTGCTATTATAAAGAATGAGATCCACTTAGAAGACAGACAACAAAGGTTGGAGTGCAGGCACTGGTCGAGTGTTAGCCTGGCATCTGCCAGGCTCTAGTTCCATTTCCTGTACTACATATGCAAACATAGAACAACTGTGAACTTAATGTTATTTTCCGGCAGTCATCATTGGTGATAGTGTCTTTGTCACCGTGCACACATCGTGGAGTGAAGTATAGGAAATTACGCTGCTGTTAGCAACAGAGATTCCAGTGTAGAATAATGTAAGAGAAGATATATGAGGTTAAACTTCTTTCGTCTTCATTTTAAGTTGCACATCACGTATCGTATTGGTTATCATCATGTCATTGACTACAGTCACTGAAGACATCTGCTTAAAGAAGAAAGATTTCTTTTTGCTCAGAGAGTTTTAGTCCACTGTACTGGGGGAAGTATGAAGGAGCAGTCTAGTTAATGCCAGGATCAGTCTGTGGAAGAGATTGTTCGGATCAAGGCAGACCGGAAGCAGAAAGCTAGGATAAAGCCTGGAATATAGAACATTAGTGCCCTCTTTCTTCCAGTTGACCATCGCTTATTAACAGTTCCCCAACTTTGCAAGATACCAACCAGCTGAGGATCAAGCATTCAAGACACCCGCCTGGCTGTCTCACAGAACCTGACGGTGAGATCCTATTGCTGAAGATACTGCACACTGTGGTCACAGGACATGAAGGAACTGGTATTAACTTCCTCTCCGCTGGCTACCTTTCACAGTACCAGAAGGTGATAGGTGAGCTGCTGGGGGAAGAGTCATTAACTGTCTTACGCAGCTATAAACACTCAGACCTATAATAACAACTGGCAAGGCAAGATATGCTGGTACATACAATAGTGATATGATTGTTATAGAGGCAGCTAACTGTTCTCTTATTGGATTTAAGACCTATGCTACACCTGTTTATCTAAGAACCCATGATTGAGGAACCTACAGGACCTACTCTTTTACCACCACCAATTCATTCCTTCTAACAGAGACAGAAGACCAGCAGCTCCCCGGGGAACCTTTGGCCTTTGGCTCCATATTGACACTGCTGAACTCTCAAGCCTCATGTACCAAGCAACTCCTGGGTTCTCAGCGTCTCTAGGGTGTGACAGCTGTTGTTGATATCTCCTCAGACCCTATCATCAAAGCCAATCTAATAAATCTCCTCTTACTATATATTCATTCGATTGGTTCTATTTCTCCAGAGAACATTGACTAAAACAGAGTTAAACTCAGGTCCTCACTCATGTCAGGCAATTTCCTTATCACTGAACTATATCACAGCCCCAATTTCTCATAAAAATATAAACATACATGCCTTTTATCTAGCAATTCCACAACTGGTAATATTTCAAATGTCTTTCACTGAACTTGGAGCTTACAATTTGGCTCAAGATCCTGAGATTCTCCTGCCTCTGCCTCTCCAAACCTGGGATTACAGGCACTTGGGTTCTGAGAACAAAATTCAGGTCCTAATTCTGGCATGGCAAGCACTATGTGAGCTGAGCTGTCCCCTCCACTCCCCAAATACTGTTCTTTATTTCACTATTTCTAAGCTGAGTCATGGGTATACTGTGGATATACTGGGCATGTCACTATACTTTTGTACATGTTTGAAAGCTTTGGCAATGGAAAGTTACAAAGTCTATAATTGAAATCTTCTGTAAATTTCCATTGCACTTTCAAGATAAAAAGAACAATTGGCAAAAAACAAACAGAAAAAAAACCCCAACAACTTAATGATATTGTTTTTCTCTAAAAGTAATTGTCTCAAATTTCTTTATAGATGTCTATGTAGCTTTTTATTTTAGACAGGAATCATTATATAGTACTGACTGGGCTGGAAATTAAAGTAAAGCAAGCTGGCCTTGGACTCACAGAGATCAGCATGCTCCTGCCTCTGCCTCTTCCTGGTGTGTGTAGATTTGGTGCCAGGTCTGTTTTGAGTTTTTAAACTTGAGTGTGTTTATTGAAGTATTATTATACATTTGAATTAAAAAGCAATTTATCTCAAATGCAATGTTTTCACAACAAAGACATGTCCTCAAACTGAATTTTTACATATTTATTATTTATTTGTTTGTTTGTCTGTTTGAGACAAGGCCTCCTTCACATGTAGCTTTGGCTGGCTTCGAACTCACTATGTAGGACTGGCTGGCCTCAAACCCTTGTCTGTGCCCCAGGAACACTGGGATTAGCGATGTGAGTCCTAATACCTGGGAGCAAACTGAAGTTTAAGAGTGAATTTTAATTCACAGCCATATTCATCGTGCAACTCTAGAGCAGCAAAGACAGGAAAAGAAAGCCGAAGTTTCAAGTGGCAGTACTGAAGTTAGCTATGAACACACAGTGTCTCAGATCCTGAGAAGTTACCTTACTGAATGATAACGTTACTATTTTCTCTAGTTTATGCACTCCATTGATAGAGATCTGATGAGGACATTTTTTCTTTTACTACTTTCATCACCAAACAGCCTAAAAACCATGATAGCGGCAAGCCTGAAACACTAGACTAGCCCATATCGTCTCTGCCTCATTTGGGCTTAACCATACCTCCTTCTTTCACAAGGACACTAGAAAGACATAGACTCTGGTCTTAGCACTAGGCAGTGTTGCAAAGAGATTTCATTTCCTGTTGATTTCAGGGTCTGTCAGTCCCCTGCTGTGTGAAGTCTCTATTTAAAAGAAGGGAACTTGCAGAAGAAAGAGAAATCTCTATCAGGCGAGGACTGAAACCTCAAGGGGGTTCAAAGTGAATTTTGAAGCCTTTCTTTCTTCAGGAATATTTATGTCAATGTCTTAATAATGGGGGCAAAGCAATTTATAGCCTGGCACAAATGTGCTCACACCAGAAAATCCATGTGAAGAGGAGGAAGCCAGCCCCACCTCAGGTCAGTGCTGGCCATAGTCGAGGTATCTCCTGGTGGGGACCACTTTGCAGGTTGAATGTTGTCACTGCGGAGGCTGGAAGGAAACCATCATTGAAGAAACATTCATTTACTGCTTGCTCACACCGTCAATCCTGAATTCACTGGCTATGTATTTTTGAGAATCATTCTACCCATACTCAATTAAATCCTATTTTTGTAATGTTGAAACGACCTTGAACTGTCCTTGCAAACCCATTTCCGTAACCTAGAGTGGGAGCACGAGCTGGGAGCACTGCTGCTATGTTTCCTGGTTGACAGTCACTAGTTGTTTCTATAGGTAAATGAACAAATCAGCAACTTAGTCCTATTCGCATCTCGATAAACATGAAAGCAAATGGAGAGCTGAAGGCCATCAGTGTGATTTTGTAAATGTTCTGTGGGCAGCAGAATATTGTGCAGCTGAAGTTGGGCTGAAGAGATGGTTCAGGGGTAAAAGGCATGAGGGCCTGAGTTTAACCCCCAGGAACAAATGTGGGTGTGCCTTGTGGGTTTGCAATCACAGCCCTGAAGAGGCAGGGAGAGGCGGAACTAGCTAGGCAGCCTAAGCCGGTTTGTGAGTTCCCAGCCAGTGAGAGACCCTGCTTCAAGGCACAGAGCAGAAAACCTGAGGAATAACACCAGAAGCTGACCTCTGGCCAGGTTTCACGGTTACAATGTCTGGTACCAGTCATGTCTTACACCACTGCAAGTATCTCTTTCCTTGTCAAACATTCTATGTCTTGGACCATTTACATTTTGCTGAGTAGGATTAGAACTATTTTTGTATTTTACCTTGGTCATTTCTTTTAGTTACTCCAAAAATATGTTACAGAAACATTTTCAGATTGCTATGACACTGCACTTGTTTTTGCTTTGTTTTGTTTTGAGACATGGTTTCTTTGTGTAACCTTGGATGTCTTGGACTTGCTTTGTAGACCAGGTTAGCCTTGAACTCACAGAGATGCACCTGCCTCTGCTGGAATTACAGGCGTGCACCTGGCTAATGTCCCTGCTCTTGTAATAACTCCATTATTGATGTCTGTTCCTTGACTTGACTGTGGATCTGTTGAAGGCCTGTGCTGTGCCTTCTATAACAGTGACACAGAAGGTAATGACGAAACTGGTGCAGAAAAGATAAGTCACATGAAAAAAAGTTGCACGTTGAGAATGTCTTTGGAAGGCCAGGGAGATTTTGAAATAAATGCCTAGACTTCATCATTTGAATATCCCTACTCTGACAATTTGAACTCCCAAATATTCTGAAAAAAACCTTCCCATGTTCAGACTTGCAGAGTTTTGGGTTAGGAATGCTCTGTCTGTATTTGTGTAACACATATATGATAAACAACTTGCATCCAAAAAAATATGAAAATGTAACAATAAGAAAGGTAGTAAGAAATGAGCATGCAGTATGAACAGAAACCTCACTGAAGAGTACATGCCAGTGGTCAACATACTCGGAAAAAGAGGATCTGTTATATGTCATCAAGGAAATGCAAATTAAAGCAATAATATGATGCCACTGTATGCAATGCTGATGCCAATTTTTAGTGCTTCAAACCCTTACCTAACGCTTTCAGAGTGTGTATGTCAGTGGTTGCTTTGCTTGTTTGTCTGACGTCTTTTTTTTCAATGGGCTCTGCCCACCTCAGTTCAGTTCAGATTCACTAGTCCTCTGGAGATGCACTGGGCTGATTTTCTCTACTAGCTTGGTACACAGACACACATGCTTATCCTCACACATTCATACGTATTTCCCTTCCTCTTTCTTTTTGTGGCTTTATTGCTGTAGTACTTGTTTGCTTTGTTTCTCAAGACAGGGTTTCTCTGTGTAGTCCTGGCTGTCCTGGAAATTGCTTGATAGACGAGGTTGGCCTTGAACTCACAGATATCTGACTGCTTCTGCCTCCTGGAGTGCTGGAATTAAAGATGTGCACCATCACCATCTGGCCTCTTTTTGTGTTTGTAAAGGGAAAGCATGAGGTAGATTAGTTGTAATTACAGCAAATAGACTATTGAGCCGGGACAGCACAATGACAACATAGCTGAACTGAGCGAAGCTTTGAAAGATTTTTCTCCATTTTCACATCGAGTGCTTTCCCTTATAGAACAAAATTTTAACAACCACATGAGCCCAGATTCTCATCTGAATCCATTCATTGATCAACTGGAGATTTGGAATAGAAGAAATAATAAGTTTTTAAATTCTTGTTTTTTGTTGACTAAATGCATTTAGGGTTAGAGAATCTCTTCTTTGTGTGACAAATCATGCACATTAGGCACGTTCTCTACCAACTGAGCTACACTCCCAGCCTCAAGTGCCTTTTGGAAAGTCCAATGATCAGGCACAAGTTTGTTTGGATTTTCCTTATCAAGTACATGGTTTCCTTTATTTCCCATCTCCTCATCCTGCCCTGGCCCTTTGCAGTACCTGTTCCCAGCACTGTCTACTCAAGTGCTTCCTTCAGAGCTGTGAATAAGAGTGAGCACGTGATTCATCATTCACCCTGTGCTAGTCACAAACAGGAAAGCAAGTAAATGATGTTAGCAAAGAGGCATGCGCAGACTGGCCCCAACATCCCAGGTGTGGAGCATTCTGGGAACCAATACAAGTCAATTGCAAAGCTAATAGCCTGCAGGTTGAAGGGCATGGCAAAATCAGAGCTGATGCAAGCTGGGTCTGTAGTACAGGTGCTCTCTCTCATTTAGTGGAGGGGCTTGACAACAGGAGCTTTCAGGCAGTAGCTGTAAAAATCCTATGGTTTTAGGAAAGCATCTGGGTTAGTGCCGAACCGTGTGGATCTTGGGGAACAGGATTACAGTATGAGGGTGTGGTCAAGAAAGGAAGATTTGGGACATGGCTGTCACAAAGCAGCACTCAGAGAATCAGAGCCCTTATGCCTGTTCTTATATCCCACGAGAATCTCTTTTGTGGCTTGAGAAAACTAACATGTCTGTTCCTTGCTGAATTATCGGGAGTGACAGAATTCTTAGTACTCTGGTAACTTAGTATTGAAGTTTCTATTTATAGTTTCCCTAAAGGCTCATGTTTGAGCAATTGCTCCCCAGCTGATGGCACTGGTTAAGAACATCGAAACCCTTAAGAGGTAGAGCTTTGCTGGAGGAAGGGATCATTAAGGGCTGGCCTGAGCCTTGTAGCCTGGTGCTGCATCTTGTCAGCTCTCTGCTTCCTGACTGAAGGTGCAGTGAATGTGGCTGCCTCCCACCCCTGCACCGTGCCTTCCCACCATGATGGAGGCAAGATAATCTCTTCCTCCTGTAAGCTGCCTCTCCTCAGGTATTGACTCACTCAGATAAAAAAGTAATTGATACACTTTTGCCAATATAAGCCTTGAACCAGAATTAATGCCTGAAAAAGAAAAAAAAAGACTCACCTCTACATAATTTTTCATAAAAGGAAATAATAAAATATGAATTTTGTAAACTAATAAAATACAGCAAAAGATGCCATCAGAGACCAGGTATATGGAGGATTTTCAAAGACACACACATACACACACACACACACACACACACACACACAGAGGAAGGTAAACCATTGTGCACTTGCTAGTTGCCTTAACTAATTTCCATTATTCCGCAATTACCAAAGGCAATAATTGGCCTCAGATGGTTGTGGCTTGCATGATATGGGTACTGGGAATTGAACTTAGGTCCCCTGGATCAAGAGCAAAAGCTCTTAAGTGCAGAGCTCTGTATTCAAAGTCTTAGTTTAAGAAACATTTACTGGTATGTTTTTGAGGTTTGCTGTATGGAATCTGGGGTGCACGTGAGGATAGGATTAGGAACACATTTGAGGAAGTGAAATGCTAGAACGAGTGAGACAGAATTAACTGAATTGATCTGTTAAGTTCACTTTCATCTCAAAACCATCTCAAGCCCAACATCTTATGGCTGAGTATATGATCTGGCTCTAAACTTTGCGTCCCATTGCAATCTCTCTTTCTCTTTAACACCCTCCTTTAAAAAGGACACTTATTTAGTTGTTGTTGTTTTAATGTAAGGATGTATTGTCTATGTGCTGGGTAGTTTTATGTTAACCTGACAAAAGCTAAAGTCATTTGGGGAGAAGAAACCTCAATTGAGAAAATGTCCTGTGAATATATACAGAGAATATATTAGAATGCCTTATAGGCTGTGGTCCAGCTAGTCCAACAATGACTGTCTACCAACAGTAATTGTTCAGTCCATGAGACTGAATATCTCAGTTGGTCTTCAGTTTATGCTGAAATCCTGAAGAAGTAGGCTGTCATGCCAGTGAAGGAATGAACTTGTCAGTGAGAACAAGCAGGCCAAGGGAGAAAGCCTCCTTCTTCTATGTTCTATATATGGGCGCTAGCAGAAGGTGTGACTCAGATTAAAAGTGGATTGTCACACCTCAAAAGATCGGGATTAAAAGTGGGTCTTCCTACTTCAAATTATTTCATTATGAAAAAGAAAAATCCCTCACAGGTATACCCAGCCACTTGGGTTAATTCTAGACATAGTAAGTTGACAACCAAGAACGGATATCGTAACCTCAACCTATTGGCCTGTAGGCAAACCTGTGGTGCTTCTCAATTGATGATTAATGTGGGAGAGCCAAGTACCATAGGTGCTCAGTGCCACCCATTGGCTGATGGTCCTGGGTGCTACAAGAAATCAGGACGAGGAAGAGATGTGGACCAAGCCATTAAGAGGCCTTCCTCCATGGCTTCTGCTTCGGTTCCTGTCTCTTGGTCCTGCTCTGACTTTCTTCCTGGATTTCCTTTGATGATGAACTGTCACATGTATGTGAACGCAAGATGAACTCTTTCCTCCTCACATTGCTTTTGCCCTTGGTGTTTCACTACAGCAACAGAAACCTTACTAAGACAGCCTATGTTTACGTATGTTCATGGGGTACATGCTGGTGCCCACAAAGACCAGAAGAGGGTGACCGACCCTCTGAAAACTGCAGCGGTGGATGGTTGTAATGCACTACCTGGATCCTGGGAGCCAGGCCTGAATCTTCTGCAGCTGAGACACCAAAGGATTAAAAATCAGTGGCTATTATTTTCAAGTTTAAAGCACAAGCCTGAACTAAAGCCAGCCAAGAGGAGGTATGTCCAGCCACCTTCAGGGAAGAACTAGGCTTAATGCCCTGAGGGGAAGAACTAGCTTTACTGCATTCTTTTCCTGCCCACTAGAGATACAGTTGCTAGGAAACCGGCCCATTCCCCTAGGAAGGGATGGTCAGACCTTTAATGGTTTAGAGGCCTTCCTATAGCCAATCAATTCAAAATGCAACATCCCCTTTTGTGTTTTGACCAATAGATGCTTGCCAGGCAGGAATCCCCCCCCCCCCCTGCTTTGGGCATGCTGGGAGGGACTGGAATCTTTAAATTACCCAACTAACCTGAGCACAAGGCTCTTGGCTCTCACCACTTCGTCGATGAGGTTGTGTGAGCCCAAGCTGTAGCTTGTAATAAAAAGATCCTCATGTGTTTTGCAATGGACTCTGACTCCTGGTGGTGGTCTTTTGGGGTCTTGTGAATTGGGCACGACACAGCAAGTACTTGTAACTGCTGAGCCATGTCTCTAGAACCCCTGTCTTCCTTCTGCTAGCTTAGTACATATCACCTCTCCATCCAAATGTAGAGACTTCTTCTTGAGAGATTCACAGTACAAAGGTGATAAGAGCTATGGGTAGTATCCTACTGTAGAATTGGCACCCACAGTGATTTTATCCCTCCTAGGGACATTATTATTATGCTGAAATAGGGCTGGACTTTTCAGAAGTTTTTCGTCAAGGTTAAAACAGATCAAAAGTAGCCAGGGAAGAATCAAGTTTGGAATGTGTGGCCACTGTTGACAGAAATTGTCTCAGACAGAGAGTTCATACTCTTTGTCATGAAACAATCTTACAAACCAAATTAAAATTAAAATAGCCAAATCAGATGGCTTATCAAAGTATTTAAAAACAGATGGTAAGATCTACCTGACTCACCTGGAATGGACTACAAGCACGGCAGAAGGACCTCTTGGCCTAGTTTCTGTTTTGTTTTTTTTTTCTCTCTTACTCATAATTCCTTTTAATTGATAATCTATTAAAAAAAATCCCATCAGAGCTGGGTTCAGTGTCGAACGCCTGTAATCCTAGCACTTGGGGAGGCAGAGGCAGAGGCAGGCAGATCTCTGGATTTGAGGTCAGCCTGCTCTACAAAGGGAGTCCAGGACAGCCAAGGCTACACAGAGAAACGCTGTCTTGAAAAAAATCCCATCAGATGGAAATTTAGGCAGTGTCAACATAGCTACTTGCCGAACTCAAGAGATGCATTTAATATGCCTGCTGAATGTTGGAACTTGCCAACTAGCTTGGAGAATGCCATCAGGCTTTCTTGGAATTTCTTGAGCCAACATAAGCTAGGCTAGAATAAGAACATGGTGGCTGTTGCTAAAATGATAAAAGATGGCCAAGACTGTAGCTTTTGGATTTCAGGCAACACAATCTGGGATTTGATCTTTGCTCTTTCCATCCGTTTCTATCTCACCACTACTGGTATTTGTTCTAGCACATATTCCATTTATTTTACTATATTCAACATGTCTTAGAAGTTACTAAATTGCTCTGTGTTTAAGGATTCTTGTGTTATTGTGCCTGGATCTCTGGAGCTGCTTGCCTACTCATTATGCACAATTAGTACATCTTGCAAGCTTTTCTCAGTGTTTTAGAAGTTGCTTTCTTAATTACTATGTGCACTTAACCATCGCCGTAAAGTTTTATTCATCCCACTCATTTTGCTGGCTTTCCATAGTAGAATTAAATATTCCTACGTGATATGCCAAATATGGATTACATTAGCATTTCGGTATTATAAGAGGCTGAAGGATCTTAAATATATACATACTTCAGCATATCTTAATGTGTACGTATTCATACATGTGCACAACATATGTGTATGGAAACTGAGCTCAGGGTTTCCTACTGAACACATTCTACCACCAAGGATCATCTCTGGATTCATATCTACATTTCTTTAATGCCAATGTCAAGAACATGCCCACATGTCTGAAAGTATCAACCCACTTTTAACTTGCTTTTCTTAAATCCACTACTTTATTAATGTTGGGTTCATTAGAAAACACGGCAGTTGCTACCAAATAATTAAATTCAACTAATGTTGCCTGGCATTCATTTTGAGATTTTTATTTTTTTATTAGGTTTTATTTGCACCTGACTTTGTTTCTGTGGATGTAACACATATTCATGTAGCTCTCTATATGTTGACTGACTTCATTTACCTCAGTCTTCATGTGTTAGACCTTATCAGAAGCTTGAGCATTGCTTGTACATTTTCAGTTTGAACTATCCTTGGGGATCTGGATTAACATTTTGAAAGTGAAGCTATTTGTAAGTAGAGGAAATTGTGTATTTTCAGATAATTTATTATAATCATTTTTCAAAACAAAGAAAACACAATTAAAAACTATTGAACTATGAGATGCTTTATCAAAATGGCCTCTTCCAAAATAAGTATGCTGAAATCTACTTTAACCCGAAAAGCAATGTTATAACATTTGATTCAGCAACGTCATGAAATTTATAAGATACTTAGAATAAATTTAGTAAGAGGATAATGAGTTTCCAAATTTCTGGCATAAAAAATGCCCCCCCTCCCACAACAAAACCATGGGTTTGGCACACTCTCAAAAATCATATAGATTCTTTAAAGAGCTGTTTAAATGTTTAAATTAGCTAGGAGAATGATAGGTTAAAAATTAAGAATACAAGAATAAGGGACTGGGGAGATGGTTCATTGAGAAAAGCACTTGTTGTGGAAGCATGAGGACCTGAATTTGAATGCCTAAATCTGTATCACACTGGGCAGGGTTCTCCTCAAGCCTCAATGATCCCATGGTAAGATGGAAGGCAGAGGCCAGAGAATCCCGTGTGCTATCCTGGTGTAGTCACTGGTAAAACAGCACAAGACCCTGTCTCAAACAAGGAACATGATAAGGACAGACACCCAAGGATGTCCTCTGAAGGACATGTATGTGCCTGCCTCACACAGATGAAAGCTAAACAAAGAATGAGGAAGTCGTGATATATAATAAATAAGACTAATTATGTCCTCAATATCTTGGTGGAGGATATGTAGTATCCTGCTTGAATCTGTTTTGCTAGCTGGGGAAATTATGGGGGACAAAGCGAAAAGCAGGTCAAGTGTTTGGACTGGTTAATGACTGACACAGGTCACTCCACTCCAGGGTACCTGGTCCAGAGTGCTGGAAGAAAATGAGTTGAGCAAGCTGGGAAAATCATGAGGAGGAAGCCCGTAAGCGGTTTTCGTCTCTAGCTTCTACATCAATCCTTCCTCCACATTCCTGCCTTGACTTCCTGCCCTGACTTCTCTCAGTGATGAGGTAAGCATAAGCCAAATAAATCCTTTCCTCCACTAGTTGCTTGCTTTTCAGAGTCTTTTTTTTTTCTTATTTTTCCTTTTTAAAAGATAGAGTCTCACTATGTTTTTTTTTTTTTTTTTTTTTTTTTTTTTTTTTTTTTTTTTTTTTTTCTGGCTGTCCTGGAACTGAGTAGACAGACTAAGTTTGCCTTGAACTCGCAGGTGCCCATTGGCCTATTCCTCCCTCATGTTGGGATTTGGTTATGGTTTTTATTGCAGCAATAGGAAGTTCTGGGGAGATGAAACACACGTCTACTCACTCTAGATAGGAAACCCACAGCACACCAAAGTATAGATACTGTAAGAGATCAGTGTCCGCTCATGACCCCCAGCACCAAGTTCTCAGCACAAGGGAGATTTATTTGTCCCACAGGGACAGAGAGCAGGGGATGAGGGACAAAGAAGGGAGAGAGATGATGATGGAGAAAAGGTAGGGAATGAGGGAGAAAGGGCAGAGGTATTTGTCTGGGATTAGGACAAAAGACTGCCCCTGAACAGAGAAGACACAGATGTGGCACACAGGTAAATGACAATTTATAAAGGTTAAGGGGAAACCCTGTGTTAGGATGAGGCGTTTGCTTTTAATAGGGCATGTTAATTAGGTCAGCCAAAGGGGGGCTTTTGATTGTTGGACTTCAGTACTTTGATAGCTGGACCTTGGTAGTTAGCCTTCGGAGGAGGAAGTGGCCAAATAAGGGAATAGACCTTGGTGGCTAGCTTTAGGAATGTAATCTAATTGTTTTTGGCAATGACAGGGAACGGGAGAAGGGCAAGCCTGCCACAGCCATGTTTGCCATGCCAGAGCTGGCTAGAACTTTTTCTGACACCACCAGAGTCCAACTCGGTGAGCCAGTGTGTTTTATTGTGGTTACTTACAGGAAGACGGGTGAAGGGTTACACCCAGAAGCAGAAATGACTCAAAGACAGCTGCCTCACCCCAAAGTCCACTGCAGCACGGGTGACAGCTCACAACAGCTGGAAACCTGGAGGACATTACACGGCTTACAGGCAGATCAACAAGGTGGAAAGTGTCCTTTTCAAGTGACTCAGTGGGTCTAAATCTCTTCCAGGCAGCTTAGCTGCTTTCTGCTTCTTCCAGTCAGCTGGTCTGGTCTCAAGTTTGTTTTGTCTGAAGGAGACTCTTAGCTTTCATTGCTTGCTCTGGCAGGGCCTAGTGGTTCTGGTCAGTTTCAGGGACTTCCTGAAGGTATTTTGAGCTGTTTACCTTCGTGTTTAAAGAGCTTTCCTGATGGGTGGACTATTTCAATGTCTGAGGAAACTGTTGCACAACAGAAGTAAACTAGGACAAACGGGCATAAAAGTGTGCAGTGGAATGAAGAAAAATTCTGACAGGATTGGAGGAAGTATACTTTGGATTTCCATTCAAAAAATTATTTTAAAGTCTGCTCTGTTGAAAGGGCCTAAAGCAAGAATGGTCAAGAAGAGATGAACACTTTCAGCAAAGATAGCTTAATCTCTAACAACCTTCCTGGTGGAGGCACTCTCTCCACAAAGCTACAAGAACAAAACAGAAGCTGATTCCAGGTCCTGCATGAAGATGCCAAGGTAAGCATAGAGCATCTTGTACTATTAAGAAGGAAGTAAGAAAAAAAAAGTGTGGGTATGTTGAAGGGACACAGCATGAGCTTTCAGGAGCACTTGCATTGAGCCAAGCTGTAGCAATTCAAGCATCAAAATGAGAACCATCTGCCAGTCAATTAAAGCGAGTCTGTCCATCAGTGATGATGCTACAACAAGAGCCGAGGGAAAAGAAGAGAAAACAAAAGTCTTTGGAAAAGTCCTAGCTAATTAAGTGTGGACCACAATGAGAAAATTGCTGTTTACAGCCACAAGTGTATCAATCGGTTCAAACAACAATAAGCAGTTGAGCCTAAACTTACTTATTAATTTCGAAGAAGTGTACTTTAAATGGGAGCGCTGGCAGAAGCTTCATTAACCGAGAGAACAGACCCCACACTTTGAAATAGATGCTCTGGACTTTGCATAGTGGTACACACCAGGCCACCAAGGCAGCACAGCTCCAAACGCTTGAGCTGAATCTAATCACGAGGAAGAGATCAGACAAACTGTAATTGTAGGACAACCTCTGAGACAGCTCTTCCAGACCCTTGACACAGCTGAGGCCAAGACAGGAACAACAACTTGAAGGGTTCCGCCTTGAGTCTTCACACAGACAGGCTCAAGTATTTAGGTATAAAGGGTCACGACTCCTGCAACTCTTTTTGAGATGTCTATCAGTTACCTCTCTGTCTAAAACTTTTGCCTTCAGTTCTCAGAATGGGCTACAGCCTTTAAAACTGCTGAGTCGGTATGACAGTTCCATCAAGTTTTATTGTCTGATTCTATGCAGCTTTTCATTAAGTCAGAAATCTATTATTATAAATTGTTGGGCAGCGGTAAAGGAATAGAAATATTTTTGGTAGGGAGAGGTAACGTAGTTGGTGGTGTAAACAAATTTACAAGCCTGAATTATGAAGTGATGATTTCTGCATTTAAATTAGTGTTTCGATTTAACACCAAATTCACCTTAGCCACATTAGTAAAGCTGTGACTACTAAGTTTCTACTTCTATAATGGGACAGACTGGGAGCCTGGTCAAATCTCCTCTTATGCTGGGAAAACAGAAAATATAGCTGATTGCTGGGTTGTTGATCATTATTATGAGAGACAGAATTTTGTTTTTTTTTATAATTTATTTAATTTTGTTTTATGTGCATGAGTATGAAGGTGTCAGATCCCTTGGAACTGGAGTTACAGACAGTTGTGAGCTGCTATGTGGGTGCTGGGTATTGAACCCAAGTCCTTTGGAAGAGCAGACAGTGCTCTTAACTACTGAGCCCTCTGTCCAGCCTTGAAAGGCAGAATTTTGAAGGTAGGGATAAAAAGAAAGAAAAATCCTGGAAAGTCCTAGAATTTGTTTATAATCTTTTATTAATGTGCAGATGAAAATGTACACCAATGTAGAGAATTGAGTTTCTATTTTGATCACAGTTTTCAGACAAAAACATACATTTAAGAATTGACCCAAACATATTACTGAGTATGTATAGTTGTGAGTGACAAGCCATTCTGAAGTAATTGCAGTGACGGGACATTTACCAGAGGGTAAAATCACGAGGTGTAGAAAAACAAAACTTGTTTTAGGGACAACAGGAACTAGAGAACTGAATACTGACTTTTTAAATAGTCTTTCTAGGCCTTTCTTTCTTATTTTCTTTCCCTTCCTTCCTTCCTTCCTTCCTTCCTTCCTTCCTTTCTTTCTTTCTCTCTCTCTCTCTCTCTCTTTCTTTTTTTCAACTTGGATTTATGCTCTGACGTTCCTCAATGGCTCTAGGAACGAGCTCACTAAAAACCAAAGAAAGCAGGAATTTATCACAGTGTCGCATCACTACTGGAGAAACACCAATCCTCAATGTTGGATTAAAGGCAAAAGTGCCCAACTGGGCCAATCAACAGTTAGTATGTATTAGTGCCACTTGGCATACGGCTACCTTCTGCAAAGCTCTTTGTGGGCCTAGAAGTTGAAAACTTGGACAGTCTTGGGACTACTCAGTTCATTGCATTTCCAGAGAAAAATTTAAAAGCAGGGCCAGTGAGTTAGTATAAAACCTGAGCACAATAATGTGCTGTGGTTTGTTTGCCTGCTTTTTTTTTTTTTTTTCAAGTGAGCTGAATCATGGATTCTTCCAGGATGGAATGAGAAAGTCCTATGGTTTAATTTTGCATGTGGCTTTGGGAATTTAGAGGGAAAACACATGGTGATGTTATTATGACTAAGAAAATTGCAAGTCATACAGAGGGAAGAGGTTTGGAGAGGTTGCACAGAATTGCCAGTTAACACCGTCCCTCTTAAGGCCAGCAAACTCAAGTCTGCAGCCAGTGTTTGTTTTGAACTGTACTTGGCACCTATAATGGACTATCTTTAACTCCCATTTGCCTAGAATTTTATCAAAGCGAATCCTTTTCACATTGTAGACAGTTTTAACCAGTTAACTCCTACACAGCACAAAAGGGAAAATATATTTTTCTTCTAAAGCTTTTCATAAATGGTTGAACACTTGCCAACTCTCTCATCATTTGGAAGACAAGAAGGAGCACAGATCACATCCCACCATGCTGGATGGCATATACTACTTTCAAGGACAAACTTGGGTGATTTTCCGGTTACTGGGGTGTGACATTATCGGTAGCAAAAGGAGCCAAAATTGCTCAGTCTTAGTGGAGGATGTTAAGGATGCAAATTACTGTTTGATGAGCTATATGTAGTTTTTCTAGTTATACAACTGAATACCAGGACCATGCGTGTCCTGGGGTGATGCTGGAGGTGATTTTTTGTTTTTGGAGGTGTTCTGTATGGTCTGCAGAATGACCTATAATAGCCGTGCTTCTTAGCTGTGAACAAGTGAGTTTGTTAAGCTTATAAAGGAAAAAGATCAAGTAGTAGATAGATAAAAGCAGCAGGTAGAGGGTAAAATGTCATCAAATCAGGAGTCGACAACGTCCGGCTGAGACAAGTGCAGTGGGCTGATTGAGAGATCAAGCATCGAGAGCAGCGTCATACCAGGGCCCCACAGCACCATGGTTGTCGGCTGGAGGTCTCCATCATAGCTTTCTCTGTGGGCATGAGCTTCCCATGTCTGTTCAAACCAGGCAGGTTTTAATTCCAGCGGATAAACAATAGTAACCTCTGTTGGAAATATTTTACCTTCCTTTTAGCAGTACTCAAGGACACAGTGTTCCTATACTCCTAGATGATTGCTAGTTTCCCCTCCCATTCTTACAGCTCTGGGGGGGCCCTCCTAATCAGGAGGGGGTCTGAGACACACATGCTAGGGTCAGAAATGGGCATGATGGTGGTTCTATCCCATGGCCAGGGTCAGCTTTTCATGTGTTGTGTAGTTGTGTGTGAGTATGTGTGTTTGTGTGTATGTGTGTGTGTGTGTATGTGAGTGTATGTGTGTGTATGTGTATGTGTATGTGTTAGAAATGATATATCCTAGGGTTGCACACCTGTTATGTACTTGCTGGAAATACTTAGCTATATCCCAGAGCCATGTTTGTGCTATTATTTAAGCCCTATTTTAAACAACTCTTGATAAAGTGAGAAGATTCACTGTTTGTTCTCTTAAATGTGGTTTATAATAAGAGAATAAGGAGGTATAGAAGAACATGCGTTAATAAAGGAAAAAAGTCTAAAAAATTTTTCCCATAAACTTAGCAAAAAAGGGAGGAAACAGAAGATTAAAACCAATGATATCTGAAAGACCTAGCACTGGACGTGGTTGAATATTTCCTTCCAAGGCTCCCACACTAAAAGCTTGACCCCTAGGATGGCAGCTTTGAGGTGATTAAGCCTTTAACAGGAAAAGCTTTGTGGAAAGCAATTCCGCAGTTCAGTGATGGGCTCATGAAGGGAGCTAGTTTTCTTGAGAGCAGGTATCCTAATGTGCATGAGAACTGTCCTCTACAGGCATTTACATTCAAACACGCGGTCCTCTGGCTAGTGATGCTCTCTGGCGGAGGTAGTGGAGCCTTTAGGAGGTGGTGCCTTGATGCAGGAAGCAGGTCAAAACTTCCTGTTTGCTCTGTGTGCTTTCGGCCAGCAGACAGAAATCTCAGCAGTCAGCTTCCTCCTTTGGCCTCCTGCTGCCTTGCCCACCTTTATGGACCATGAGCCAAAACAAACTTTCTTCTGTTGGTTTCCTCTGATCAAGCTGTCATATTACAGCAATAGAAAACAGCTGATACAGCAGGTCACTAAAGAGCAAAGGCACACCTGGCTTCATCCCGCCAGGGATTTTCTTTCTGCTTTGCCAGGGGGACCCTTACTCAAGGTCCCTGCAGAAATGAGAGTTAAATAAATGTCTTTATGTATGTCTTCACTGATAAAGGGATTTTGTTACAATAGCCCAGACCCGTACACTCTGCACGGGAAACTGCTTTCATTAAATAGGTTACAGTTTCCAGCAATTAAATATGCCATTCTATGAATGATAGCAGGAGAATAGAGATTTAGGTGTCCTTTAGCTAATATATGTTTACCTGCAGGTGACCCTCACATTACTGCGTAAAGGAAGTAGGGATTTAGGGCACGGTAATGTGGCAAGCATATATTCTTGTAAAAGCTAAAAATTCAAAACGTTATCTTGTTTGTCAAAATGATCAGGGTAGAAGACTAAGAGAAAATGTTAAGCCAGGTGTGACGGCACACACCTTCAATGCCAGTACTCTGGGGGTAGAGAAGGCTGTCTGGTGTCTGTGAGCTTGAGGTCAGACAAAGCTGCAAAATGAGACCATCCCCTAAACAAACAAACAATCAACAGGTGTAGAGATTGAGGGACTGGAGAGATGGCTCAGTGCTTAAGAGAATGCACTCTGTTGTTGAACTAGATCAAAGTTTGGTTGCCAGAACTCCCAATCACCTATAACTCCAAGTTCAGGGAATCTGACACCCTCCTCCTGCCTGGGCACCAGCACTCACATGCATATTACCAACTCCTCCCCTTACTTAAGAGAAAAAAAATTAAGTAAAGAAAATAAAAAGAATGTTGAATGAAATTGAAAACTGCTTTTTTTTTTTGGTCCTGGTAACAAATATTGTGTTTGAAAAATGTCCTGACTCTAATTTTAAAAAAGCAAAAAGAAAAAATATTTTGGGCAAAATTTTTAAAATTAAAAGGAAATTAAATCAGATTTTCAGGTGTATGAAACGTGTAGATACATAAACCATAACTGATACATGAGAAATATCATCTTATTGAATATTTGATTCAGTAATAGACGTTTCATGATTTACACATAAATCTTGGTACGATTCCTAGCAAACTGGCACTTTATTAAACATCCCCCAAGCCAGCTTTAGCTGAGAAAGAGCCTAAAAATTGGAGCGCCAGGATGGGTCCCCATCTCTGGGATGGGGGTAACAGGTCTTGATCTACAGCTGATATTGACTTCTGGGTGTTGATGTTCAGTGACCACAGAATTCTACTTTATTTACTTTCCCTTCAGAAGGACTGTGAGACCAACTTCTGACAAAGAGGAGTAGTTCCATAATGCAACAGAGAAAGTGATTTCAAAATAACATTTCATGGAAATACAGTCCAAAGCAGAGAGCTAGGTCACCTCTCATAAGCATGGATGGTAGTCAGTGGGTTTTAGGTTTTTCCCCATTTCTTCCCCTCTGTATTATCTCGGAGTAAAAAAAATGTTTTCTCAATCCATAACACAACACAGCAGGAGACTTTTTAAAAATATTGATTCTTCTAAGCCTTGGTTGGCTTCTCCTAACTTAGAAACATTTCAAAAAGAAACATGGAATACAGAAAATTCTGTAACATCAGTTTCTTATTTATTGTTTTAAGAGAGAAACTTTACAAGTAACCTGTAAAGTTTGTTTAAACAGAACTTATTTTAAAACATAATATACATATGATAATTTTATGAGCAAGCCAGTTTCTCCATAGAATAATTAATATTTATAAAGGAACAAAGTTATCTTAGATTTAGAAAATATGCTTGGCTATTTGCATGATTTTACTGTTCCCACTGGATTTCTTTTTCTCTTTTTTCTTTTTATTTCCTTCCCTTGGAGAAGGAGAACAAAGAGATGGAAATATTTTTTCTCCCATGGCTTCAACATTTCCAGAAATGCTCAATCTCTTTTTAAGATGTTATTGGTGTGGATGCAATCATCTGCAGGACCTGGCATTTTCCTATACTAATGAAAACTTGGCAACGTGGTGAATTCTAAGATGCGAAGTGAAAGGATTTGAAGTAGAATGCTGTGCCTGGTTTACAGTGGGTTCAGTTCTTCTTGCTCAAGCATCTATTTTTAACTCCTTCCCCCCCCCCCCTTTACAACACTGAGTGTTGGAAGACAGTCGCTCAGGCCAGCATCTCAGAGCCACCTCTGCACCTTGCAGAATCTCCATCCTCGACTCCAGCGCCCACACAGCCTTCGGTGACTGCTGCACCACCATTGTGCTGAAACACTTTGGACTTCATCTCCAGTAGGGGATCAAAGCCCCTGCCCCGCTTTCTCTGAGCGTCTTCTCATATCAAGGACTCCATTGTCTCATAGAAACCGTGTGCCCCGTTTGTGATGGCAGGCATAGCGGTGCACTTCAGGAGGTGCAGAGAATAAAACACAGCTTCCTAAGTCAGTGTCAGTGAATTCAAGGAAAGCAGCAGAAAAAAAAAATTATTAAGGACGCACACAACACGCAGCCGAGAACGAAAGCTCCAAGTGGAGCAAATGTTCAGCCCCGGGGGGGTCAGTGTCTAGTATTTTGAATCAACACTTCACCTTTCCACTGTAAAATATTCAGAAGGGTGATTTGTTTTTTTCGTATTTGGGGCAAAGAAGTACAATCAAACCACATCCTACATAATTTTGAAATACAGGTTTTGCTAGAGAGAAAGATCTAAATAACTGGCCTCTGGCCACAGGATAGCACTCTCGGCAATGAAGAGAAAATGATGAGGAAGCACCCACTGGCTGCAATGAGGAAACAGGGAGGTCTAATTCCAAGTTCGTAATCACCGGGGCTATTACCCTTCTCAATGGTCCCCTCTTGAGGAGGCCTCTGCACCTGGCACTTGAGCGCAGTGGCAGCTGAGAGACAGGACACAGAGGCCAGGCTACAATGGGCTGCGCCTGGGTCCTCGGAGCAGGTCGACATCTCAATGGATGCAGATGTTTGGGAAGAATGCTTATAGCTAGGTACCTCCTTTAGTGTTAATCCCAGTGCTCTTGTAACCAGCAGCCTGAGCTCTCGAACAGAAAGCCCAGGCCTGAATGAAAGCCCTTCAGAAAGCCTTGATAGGCCTGTCCTTAGATGTTCTAAGTAGATTGTGGGCATAATTTACAACAAAGGACCAAGTTAATTTAATTTTTTTCTGTGTGTCACATTATAATGCCCTGCTCCTGGTTTTCCTATAAACTTATCAGTTTGTCTGATGGCATTTTTCTGAGTTTTAAACACACACACATAAGCAGTTTGGGTTATAGCTGGTTTTTATTAAACTATTAAAAGGGAATACTAAAAAGGGACTTAAATTCAGGTGCATCCAATAAAACTGTGTTTGAGTTGGCGAAGAGGCAAGGGCATATGTTTTCTGGTTGAGCTAGCACGGGGAGTTAATCACCTGTATTACCTATGGTTTCATGTAAGGTTGCTTCAGTAAAAGCCCCATTTGTAATTTCTATTAACTAATGTTGGGGTGTGTTCTTGGCTGATGACTTAAACTGATGTTAAGAAGCAAGTGATACACCCGTTAGAGTTATTGTATTTAATAGGGATTTATGCTTTTTGATTAGCCACGGCTTCTAGAAGACGGGCGGGGAGTTCAAAGGGGATTCCTCAGGGCAGTGAAAGCCCCATTGAAGTTAATAGGCTCAGCGTGTGCGTTATCTTTATCGGTGTTGTCCAGCTGAGGGAACAGGCAATCCATAGTAGAGAAGGCGATAAACATACTGTTTTAGGGCTGTATGATTGTTTTCACTGTCTGATTCTAAGGGAAAGGGAATGTTTTCTTTATCTCCCATGGAATATATATATTTTTTAAATTATGGTTAAGCTGGAAGCACTGACCCTTTTTTAATTTGCCTGACTATGTCATCGGTGTTCCTCCGGGAAACTTGTCCTCTCTTTCCTGGAATTTGTTAACACTATTTAGATTGGCCCAAGGAGTTGCCCAAGAGGCAAGCTGGGCTGCGTCAGAGGTCGGAATCCAAAGAATGGGATCACAGTTCCCTTAACAGGCATGCTTGGCCCCTCTGGGTCTACCCAGCAGTAAATGCCCTGAGCTGTTGGCTAGGCATGCATACCACAGGTGTGCTCAAAAAATATTTAGCATGTTGTATGTGGTATATGTGTGTGTTCATGTATGTATGTGTGTGCAGGCATGCGTGTATGCATTGCTGTGTCTTCCTCGGTGGCTCTCCGCTTAGTGTTTAGAGACAGGGTCACTAAATTGAACCTTCAGCTCACGGATTTGAGTAGGTAGCTGAGCCAGCGAACTCCAGGGATATGCGTGCCGTTCTTTTCCCTACAGTGCTGGAGTGCCACCATGCCTGGCTTCTTACAGGGCACTGGCATTAGAACTTAGCTCCTCATGCTGAATGCCAGACAGGCACGGAGACATCTCCTCGGGTCCCTTCTTTCTTTCTTTCTTTCTTTCTTTCTTTCTTTCTTTCTTTCTTTCTTTCTTTCTCCCTCCCTCCCTCCCTCCCTCCCTCCCTCCCTCCCTCCCTCCTTCCTTCCTTCCTTCCTTCCTTCCTTCCTTCCTTTTCCTTTAATTTAATGTTATTTGGTTTCTGTGTATGGTATGCATTCTTATTTTTCCGGAGAGACCCATTACCCAAATCCAATGCCTTAACTAATGGTGATATCTAGATGTACTGAATATTAATTCTACTTAGGACATCTCCCTCCTCTGTGAATGTGTGTGTGTGTGTGTGTGTGTGTGTGTGTGTGTGTACCTGTGCATTTTGCAGAGAGGTTTTATCTGTGACGTTATCTGATAAAGAGAAAGAGTGGTGTCACAAGGTGCTGCCTGGCACATATTCTTCAATTTTGTTTCTGAAATAAGGAAATTAAACTAGATCTTGGAATTATGTCCATTATTTGGGAAAGCTTGTTATGAGGTTTCAATTAGAAGCTACAGCCTCTGGGAGTTTAATGGCTATAAATTTCCCCGTGCACGTGGTTTTTATTATACTGTCAGTGAACCACAACCTTTATGTGATTCTCATCACCCACCTCTCCCACCACCTCCTGTGAACTAAAATTATGATACAGTCCAATCAGGCTCTTGAAAAAGATGTGCATGCTTATATGTTTTTCTGTAGCAAGGGGCCTTCTGTCTAAAAACTAAGCCAGAGGGGCTGGAGAGATGGCTCAGCTGTCAGGAGTGCTTCGCAGGGCTCATGACAGGCTCACGCCACTTTTGCCCCAGCTCTAGGGGATTGGCAGCCCTCTTCTGGCCATTGTTAAGTAACCTGCAAACATGTGCTACACACTCCGACACACATACACATGTAAGTAAGAGGAAAAAGAAATCTTAAGAGAGAAGCCAGAAATATTATAGGAAAAGATACTCATCTTTGACACATACTCATATTTGTCATGTGCAGGAAAGCACAAGCTATCTGAAGCTGAGGGTCCAGCATAACATTTTATTTTGCGCTTTTCTGTTGACAAGGAGTGTTGCACCGTAGCTGAAGCCAGTCTAGACCTTGAGATCCTCCTGTCTTTATTTTCTGAGTGTTGGTGCCACAGGCATATGCCGCCAAGACATGGCCATTTTTTCCAATTCATATTTTACAGGAAGAGTGTCTTAAAATACTGTTCTAAGATTAGAGTTAATAAGTAATCTGATTTAATAAATAAAATTTGGGGGCTATAGAGATAATTGTTAGGAGCGCTTGTTCCTGCAAAGGATATTCATTCAGTTTCCACCATCCAGCTGGTGGTTCATAATCATGCGTAACTCCAGCTCCAGGGAATACAGTATCATTTTTTGACCTCTGTTGGAGTCAGGAATTCATGCAGGTAAAAAAAATGTCCATATGCATAAAAGATAATAAATCTAAATAAACAAATAAATAAATGAATCCTTGCTAAAACTACTATGAATGAATTCAGTAGTATACTTTTAAATAAATTGTATTTATGCTAGTTTCTTTTTAACTTTAAAACTATATTTTATTTGTGTGTCTGTGCGCATGTTTGCCGACACCTACCCACGTGGGAATTACAACATGAGCCGCAATGTGTGTTTAGAAGTCAAAGCACAGCTTGTGGGAGTCAGGTCTCTCTTTCCACTGTTTATATTCCTGGGATCAAACTCAAGCCCTGCAGGCAGGCGTGGGGATGTGCACTTTTTACCTTCTCAGCCATATTGCCATTCAAATGGTAGTTTCTGCGTATTAGAGAAATAATAAATACAAAGCTTGCAAGACATCATTCAGCTTTAAAAATTGATGAACCAATGAGTATAAGTATACCCTGACTTCTACAATCACAGAGTTGAAACTTGGTTTTAAATTAATTCAAATAGTACATTCCAAACAATGACAAATTGTCAGCAGCAGCAAGCACAAAACTGACAATTTCTTCAAGACCAAATGTGTCTTGACCCTTATAAGAGAAATAACATCTGAAGACATTCAAATCAGTTTTTGAAAATGTTTCAGAATTTTGCATTCCTAGCGCACAACAACATTTGTAGGATCCCCGCAGTGCTGAAGAGGAAATAATGAATATATTGTTGGAAGTGTAGTCTCCTGCAACTGTGTCTGAAGGTCCCCCCTGCTAAAACGTCACCCAGTTTGAACACCAGCCACAGAATATGATGATCATTTTGGCTCTGGAAATGGATTTTCAATTTAGGACGTTACTCAGACTAGAAATAAGAACGTACCAGAACATCCAGCAGCAGTCAAGGCCTGATGATGAAGAGGAAGGGCCAGGGAAGATTATTGCTCACTGAGTACCCGTGCTGCTCTGCGCTGCTCACGCAGAGTAGCCGTATAATAAAGTTGTAACTGTTTCCGTCTTGTCCGATGGAACTGCTGAGGAGAGAGCACGCTGTACAAATGAAC
This sequence comes from Psammomys obesus, assembly GCF_907164565.1. Lineage (NCBI taxonomy): Eukaryota > Metazoa > Chordata > Mammalia > Rodentia > Muridae > Psammomys > Psammomys obesus. Next base: position 27,391,499 of record NW_026587216.1, read on the forward strand.
TCCTGGGAGGAGAGTTTCACCATCTGGACCAAATGGCAGTGGGAGCCTTGGCTTAGGCACTAACTTAGAATAATAGGTGGAGAAGCTCAGCGGCCCTGAAGGGTGGACTCAGCCTTAGCAACCACACAGCTATTGTGCTGCAGACAAACAACACAGAAGGCAGGGAGGACTGGGCCAAGGGAAAGGCTTTCTGAGGAGAGCCAAAAAGGGGGTTTGAAGGGTGAGAGGCGGCTGCGAGTGCTGGGAAGGTCAGGAGGGGACCAGTGTGGATTTCAATAGGAAAAATCAATACAGTAGACGCTAAAAATCCACGTCTCTCACTCATTTGGAACTCAATATGCTTTTGCAAAAATTAAAGGTGAGTGGTTGGTTATTCTAATAACTACTGTAATGATATAGACTTCCCTACAACTTAGTGCCACAGAGCAGTACTTTTATTATGTTCCTGGGTTGTGAGAATTGGAAATTTGGACAGGCCACAGTGGAGATGGCCTTTCAAAGGCCATATGACTCAAAGAGTAGAGCCTGCGTCTTCTGCCTTCATGTATAATCCCGGAGATGGCTGTTGGTTGGCACCTCACTCGGGTCCTGTCCACTGGAACGCCTCCTGGCCTCTCCATGTGTTCTCTCTGCATCACAGGCTAAGTCCGGAGAACAAGCACCCCAAGGGTCTCCTGCCCGAAGCCTTTCAGGACCTAGCTGACGAAGTTACACAGCACACTTCCTCTCTTCTCTCAGGCTGAGGCTGCGGATGCTCAGGCTATCCTGGCGAAATGTTAGGATGGCTTTATAAGAGGTAGTGTGGCTTGCCATTGTTAAAAAGTGGCATTTTGTCCCAGTGACCGTGACTCCGGGTGCTGGTGAGAGGTGAGGTAAGTGTCTTCTGTCTGAAGCTCAGAGCAAGACTCTGTAGGGAGGGATACATGCATTCTCTTGAACCCCTTCTTGCTGCGGGTCTTACGTTGGTGCTGGTTCCGTTGTGTGCTAGCTGAAGATGAACCTGTGCAGTAGCCCTGTTGAGATTCCTTCCGTCCGGGCTGATGAAGGAAGATTCAGAAATTAGTGCTGGAGATGTAGTTCAGTGACAGAGCACTTTCCAGTGCCATGTGCAGTAGCCGAATTTGACCTCCAGCACCACAAAGAATAATAAGAACTAAATACGGTTTCAGAAATAAGAGAATGGAACAACAACTATGTCGGCTTCCTGAAGAATTTTTATTTCTCCATGGTGAGAAGACATACATTTTAAAAATTATTTTATGATTTTTAAAAAAATAAAAACAGAACAGGTACTGGACTGGAGCAAGGCTTTATTCTAGCGATAGGTAGCAAAGATGGGATGGTTGGAAATCCAGATGCTAAAAGGAATGGTAGATGGTGGTTGTCAGTTCAGACACAAGGAAGAGCTTACTTTTGTCAAGAGCTAAATTCTGCCTCTGGCCAGGGGATCTCCTAATGACCTTTGCTTTCCCTCTCAAGCTTTGCCTTCCCTATCCATCTGCTTGGGTGGTTTCAAGACCTTCTTGCCACCTTCATCCTGGCCTGGCATTGTTCCTGGGTCACTCCTTCCTCAGGCAACAATGCTAAACCAACATACTAGTTTTTTAAAAATAAATGTTCACTATTGAGAACAGCAAAGTAGCAAAACAAACAAACAAACAAACAAACAAACAAACAAACTAATGAAAATAAGATTAAAAAACAAACAAACAAAATTAAACCAACCAAACAAACAAAAACCTATGAATCCTGAGTGTTCTGTCCAACCACTTTCTAATTAATCAGCAAATGTTCGGCTGCCACCCAGGTGGTAGTCATGGGTAGACCCTGGTGGCTAAGGTGAAATGGCTGAGTCCTGGAGGCCGGCAGGAGTCAGAGGAGCATGCAGGAGGAACTCAAGGAAGCAACCCTCACTCCCACTCCCACCCGAAATTGAGGCCAAAGAAACAGCTCCGGCTTGAGCCAGCAAGAGCTCAGCACCTGCCTTCCTCAGACTCTCACTGAACCAGCAGCCAGGGGTCACAGCAAAGCCAAGACAGACTTAGATCCCTTATTTGGTGAAGGCGATTCTGGCTAGAACTCAAATTAGCTTTGGTGCAGACAGTCAAAACTAAAAACTGAGATTCAGAATAAAATGCTACCTCATGGTCCCTTGGTCTCACACATTTTTCTTCTTTTAGTCCTTCTTTCTACAGTTTTTTGTTTATTTGTTTGTTTGTTTGTTTGTTTGTTTTTGAGACAGGGTCTTTCTATGTAGTCCTGGTTGGCCTCGAACTTGTAGGCTTCCCTCTGCCCTTAAACACTAGGCTATGTGGGACTCCCTCTGCGTAACTGATGTATTATGGAAACATTCAATGTTCTGGTTTTATTCTTGGCTGATAATGAATGAAGTAAGTAATTTGTGTTCTTTCTGACAGCTGTCTTCCTTACAGCTTTTACTGTGACGTGATGCACTGTGTGAAGACACATGCAAGAACAAAACTCTGAGCTCGTAGCCCCTTATTTTATGTCCACAAAGTCATGAGAGAAAGGACAGTACAGTCAGATTAATTTTCTCTCTTACCTAAGGTTTTTGGTTGTGTGCTTCTAGACCTCGATGCACATTAACAAGATTTTTTTTTTTAATTAAGTGTAAATAGGCAAATTGTATCTTTTACACAGGATTTCCCATTTGAGATGCTCTAACCTCCTTTCAGCCTATCTCATGCTTGGGATTTCTTGGTGTCATATTAACTTGTCGGTTTCTCTCTCTCTCCCTCCCTTCCTACCATTCTCCCTCCTTCTTTTCCTCCCTTCCTTTTTCCTTCCTTCTGTTTCTTCCCCCTTCTGTAGGTCCCTCCCTCCCCTTCTCTCTATTTCTGTGTGTGTGTGTGTGTGTGTGTGCGCGCACACACACACACACACACACACTCTCTCTCTCTCTCTCTCTAACACAAACATTTATATGATCATCCCTGTGGAGGCCAGAAGTCTGATAGATGTCTTCTTCCTCAGGTTCTTTCACCGATTTGGCTAACTGGCTAGAAAGCTCTACAGATCCTCTACAGATCCTCCAGCCTCTGCCTCCCCAACCCTGGGAATACAGACCTGTGTGTGCCACTGTGTTAGGCTTTTAATGCCGGTCTATGCAGCCAAACTTGGATCCTCAGGCTTGCAGGGTACACACTTTATCAACTGAGCCATCTCCTCAGTCCCTCAGATAATTCTTTTAAAGTTGGGGACAAGGCAGGGCATCCATCTCCGATATTTCTGCTTCCATGTGGCTGCCAACAATGTGGTGGCACTGGCCAATGATCCCTTGACTGTGACAATCTTGGTGTTGCTTCATGATTACTCAGTCTGGCCGGTGGCTTCTTGATCATCAAGGACATCTTTGCTTTGGTTGGTATTTTGAGGAATGTGTGTCTACTTTATTTCTTTCCTTTTTTTTGTTTTTTTTAACCAAATATTCCTTATGCCATTTAATAACAATTAATCTTTCAATAACGTTTCAATGAACTAGGAACAGTAAATTTTGTTCTCTGAAACTTCTTTCCTGATTGAAACAGGTAGGAAGGTTAGCTGGCTTAGCAAGGAAGTAAGTCACCTATCTTGTCTTGGATACACAAGAATCTTAACTTAGGGTTATACCTGACATCCAAAAAAAAATGGACTCTAACACTAGTGTTCTAGATAAAAATCCTATACATCAATTTACAGAGATTTGTAGCCCATTTGAATCTGTCATTGGTTGAAGCCATTATCTGACCTATTTCAAAGTGAAAGAAACCTGACTTGGGTGGCTCATATTTTCAGTCTTCTTTAAATTTTAAAAATCACACTCATTCATTCATTCATTCATTCATTCATTCATTCATTCATTCATTCATTCTGTGTGTGTGTGTGTGTGTGTGTGTGTGTGTATGTGAACACGCACACACACTCACCATGGTGCATGTGGAAGTCCAGTGCTAACTTATGGGAGTCAGTTGGTTTTCTTTCTCTACTATGTGGTTCCTGGGGATTCAACTCAGGTCATCGGGGTAGGCAACCTGTGCTTTACCTAATGAACCATCTGACTGGTCCACATTTCCTAGTCTTTTATGAAGGTAGGGGTAAATATATGATTATATCCCATACAAGTGATTAAAAGTGAAGTTGTTTTCTCTGGTCGAAAGCATTAAGAGAAAGAAAGAGAAAGGAAGAAAGGAAGAAAGGAAGGAAGGAAGAAAGAAAGGAAGGAAGGAAGGAAGGAAGGAAGGAAGGAAGGAAGGAAGGAGTAAATTCCTGTAGAGTAAACAGAGACAGCAGGCTATGCTAATAGAGTGGTATAGAGTGTGAGAAAAAGAGAATCTAGAATATCTCAAGGATTCTGAATAGAGATATTGGAGGGATAAATATGTTATCACCTGAAAAGGGGGAGGCTCTGTGTGAAGGTCTAGGGAACACAATAGGAGTTTAGTGTTGAAGATAGCCAGTTATAGATGGATCTGTGAGAGTTGTGGTGGTTTGAATGAAAATGGTCTCCACAGGCTCATAGGGAGTGGCACCATTAGGAGGTGTGGCCTTGCTGGAGAAAGTACATCAGTAAGGGCAGGCTTTGAAGTTTTAGATGCTTAAGGCAGGGCCGGTGTTACTCTCTCTTTCTGCCGCCTGGTAATCCAGATGTCAAACTTTCAGCTTCTTCTCCATACCAAGTCTGCCTGCATGCTGCCATATCTCCTACCATGATGACAATGGCCTAAACCTGTGAACTGTAATCTAGCCCCAGTTAAATGTTTTCTTTCATAACAGTTGCCATGGTCATTGCGTCTCTTCACAGCAATAGAAACCCTAAGATGAGAGTCATGTGGAAAATTGCAAGTTGGAAATCTGTTAAACAGTCCTGGAGTTCAAGAGAGAGGGCTGAACTCAAGGAGAAGCTGTGAAAGTCTTTGACAAGAAAATCTATTCAAGGGTAAGAATTCAAATGAGGTTGTAGAGCAAATGAGTATGAAGGTAGCAGAAGAGACTAAAGAATAAGCCCTGCAGACAGCAGGGACAAGCAGAAAAAACTGCCAAGCAGACACAAGAGGAGAGAAGAATGGCACAAGAAGAGGGTCAAGAGATGGTTGTGTTCTTGAAGGTAAGTAAAGCGAAAAGGAGAGCAACCAGGGCTGGCTCAGTGGTTAACAGCATTCTGGCTCTTACAAAGGATTCAGGTTCAGTCCCCAGAAGCCAAATCAGGTGGCTCACAACTTCCTACATCTCCAGTTCCCTCTCCTGGTCTCCTAGGTCACCTGCCACTCACGTGAACACACATTTCCTCCCCACCCCATATCTTAACATTTTTAACACTGTGGTAAAACACCATGACCAAAAGCAAGTTGGGTCATGGAGGAACGGGTTTGTTTCCCTTCTTCGTCTACGTCATAGTACATCATCAAAGGAGTTTCTCCCAGGCATGCAGGACAGGAACCTGGAAATAAGCACTGAAGGAGAGGTTATGGAGGGACTGTGCTTGTCGGCTTGTTTCTAATAGCTTGCTGAGCCTGCTTTTTTATGTCACCCAGGACCACCAGCCTAGGGGTGGCTCTACCCACAGTGAGCTGGCCCTGCCCATATTAATCATCAATCAAGAGGAAAAAACATACCACAGGCTTACCTACAGGCCGTTCTGGTGGGGTCATTTTCTTGCCTGAAGTTTCTTCTTCCAAAATGACTAGCTTGTGTCAAGTTGACATAAAACTGGTCAGCTCCCTCTTGCCGATATAGACACAAAACTGAAAATAAAAATGAGCCCTAAGAAAAGAGAAAGAATGTGATAATCTCAAACATGCTGCTCATAGGCCAAAATAAGGTAAATAGTGAGCATGGACCATTTATCCAGCCTGAGCATGGAAGATAGCTTTCCTAGAATGGTGGAATGAAGCCTGGCTAGAGTTGGCTAAGTATTACAAAGACCCCTTACGCTCACTCAGAGCTCTCAGGAGTCTTCCACTGACTGTGTGTAAGTGTGAAAGGGGAGCATGGTCAGAAGGCATGCATCCTCTTACCTTTTTAGTTCTTCCCTCCATATGTCTTTCTCTTTGGTTCTTTTTCTCTGAGACTTGTTATTTGTGGGAACTGGGATCCAGGAGGGAGGGAGTGAGGCAGGGTTGTGAACCGTGGAAACAGACTCAGGAGACCAACATCGAGGTGAGGGTCAATTTTATTGCAGTGAGCATTTTTATACAGCCTTTGGACCAATGGGGAACTGACACCAGCTCTGGGGTAGGCAGCCATCCCACTGTCACTATGGGGAGGTGCTAGACCTGCTAGCACCCGAGGGGCTTCCTTGAAGACAGGGGAAGCAGCCGCCGCCCTGTTTCCAGCCCATTTTGAGGGTCTACTACTTTGCTAGGATCCTCTATTTTGTGTCAGGATGTATACCACAGGATATGGGCATGCATATTATACACAGAACACTAAATAATCCTCTGTCACTGTTCACCAGGCCCCAAGTGGGGGCCACAGTACCCACAGTTACTGCTCAGGACACTATTTTTAAGAATTTGCATTCTTTTTGTTCAAGTCTATTAGGTAAACACTTTCACTACCTCTAATTAAAACCTTGACCAATATAAGGCAGCATGTATAAGCATTAAGAACTGCTGAGAGATACCTTCAGACAGGTCAAGCTGCCCAGAAAAGACTCAGATCCGCCAAGCCAAGCACAGAGCCTCCTAGCAAGGACACTCTCCAGCCTGTTGAGCTGCTTGCAGGTCATGCAGTATGCTCTAAGCTCCTGGCTTTCAGGAGGCATCACCCAGGCTGGGGTCGGCTTTTGCTGATGCAGCTGTCTTTGAGTCATTTCTGCTCCTGTAACCATTATCCATTTTTGCAAGGATTAGCTATAAATATAATGGGTTTACTGTGTTTGGCTTTCATGATAGCTTTACTTTGGTCTTTTCATTGGTTCCCTCTCTGAGGTGAGCAGACACTTTTGTTTATGTCTCATCAGGAATAGTGGTACTCCTCAATGTCACTCAAGGCCCATAGCTTACATTTGACTTCACCCACAGTGGTGTCCATTCTATGGCTTTAGACAGAGATTTAAGAATACTCTGTATATTTTGGATAATAGCCTTTCATCAGCCTTGTCAACATTTTCTTCCACTCTTTGGCTTATCTCCTTGTTCTCTTACCAATGTTCTTAACAGAACAGACATTGTTAATTTTATTAAACTCAAGCTTATCAGTCTTTCGTTCATGGACCATGCCATTGGTGTTGTATTTCAAAAGTCATCACAAACCAGGACTGTTAGCAGGTCTGTCATCTTACCTACTAAAAGAGCTGAGTAAGTGATCCCAAATTCAAGGGGAGACAGGGTGCAAGGTGAACCCAAGGTCAATTTGGACCAACTCGGTGAGACTCAGTCTCAGAATAAAACGCAGAGAGTGATTGGAGGATATAACTTACTATAGAGCCCTTGTTAGCATGTTCCCAGGTTTGACACCTAATATTATAAGTTAATAACAACACCCAATGTTATCTAGATTTTTCTCTACATTAGTCTTAGAATTATGTACTCAATGCTTTGGTCTGTGAAACGTTTGAGACGGTTTTTGAGGAGGGTTTAAGGTTTTTGAACAGAAAATGTTTATTTGTTTATTCATTTTGGTACATGGATGATCAAGTACTGTTCCTGTACTATTTGTTGAATTGATATCTTTTCTTCGTTGTCTAGTCTTGGCTCTGTCAAAACTCAGTTGACTTTATGTTGGTGATTCCTTGATCTGTTTATGTTTCTTTTCTTAAATTCCATGCTTTCCTTAGCCTTACAGTCAATCTGGAAGTCAGGTGCTAGTAGTTCTTCAACCTTATTCTTTTTATATATACATATTTTCTTTAATTTTTATTTTTTATTTGCAATTTATTCATTATATATCCCAATTGAAGCCTTCCTCCCTCAACTTCCCCCAGTCTTACCCTGCCCTCCCTCTTCCCCTCATCCCCTTCCCATGGTACACTGAAAGGGAGAGTTCTCTACTATTGCCATCTGCCAATAGCTTGTTAAGTCTCATCAGGATTGCCTGGATCCTGTTCCTCTGTCCTGGCAAGGTTGTATCATCAGGAGAGAGTGATCAAAGAGCTGTTAACCGAGTTCATGATAGAGGCAGCCCCTGCTCCCCTTACTCAGAGATCCACATGGAGGCTGAGCTGCCAATAGGCAGCACTTAAGCAGGGGATCTAGGTCCTCTCCAGGCATGGTCCTTCATTGGTGCATCAGTCTCTGCACGACCCCTGGGCTCAGATCTTTTAGTTTTGTTGGTCTCTTTGTGGGGCTCCTGTCCCCATCCTGTCCCTCTGTTCCCAACCCTTTCTTCCTCCATAAGACTCCCTGTATTCTGCTCAAAGATTGGCGTGAGTCTCAGCATCTGCTTCAATCCCTTGTTGGGTAAATCATTTTGGAGGACCATCTATAGTAAGCTCTGGTTTCCTCACTTCTACCACTTTGATGTCTTTCCTGTTTGCCATTCTGAATGAGATTTAAGCATCCTCCCTAGGGCCCTCTTTGTTATTTAGCTTCTTTAGGTCTGTAGATGGCTATCCTCTATTATACAGCTAATATCTGCTTATAAGTGAGTATATACCATGCCCGTCTTTCTGTTTCTGGGTTATCTCACTCAGCATGATCTCTTCTTGTTCCATCCATTTGCCTATTCCACTTACCAAAGCTGAATCAAGACAAGACCAGGTAAATAAATTAGATAGTCCTATATCCCCATAAGAAAATAGAAGCAGCCATCAAATGTATCCCATTCAAAAAAAATTCCAGGGACAGATGGTTTCAGCACAGAATTCTACCAGACCTTCAAAGAAGAGCTAACACCAATTCTCTTCAAACTATTCCACAAAATAGAAACAGAGGGAACATTACCAAACTCATTCTATGAAGCCACAATCACCTTGATACCTAAACCACAAAAAGACACAACAAAGAAAGAGAATTTCAGGCCAATCTCCCTTAAGAACACTGATGCAAAAATACTGAACAAAATACTAGCAAACCGAATCCAAAAACACATAAAAGATATAATCCACCATGATTAAATAGGCTTCATTCCAGATATATATATATGGTTCAATATATGGAAATCCATCAATGTAATCCATCATATAAACAAACTGAAGGAAAAAACCTACATGATCATCTCCTTAGATGCTGAAAAAACATTTGATAAAATCCAACACTCGTTCATGTTTAAAGTCCTAGGGAGATCAGGGATACAAGACACTTAACTAAACACAGTAAAGGCAATATACAGCAAAGCTGTAGCCATCATCAAACTAAATGGAGAGAAACTTAAATCAATCCCACTGAAATCAGGGACAAGACAAGGCTGCCCACTCTCTCCATATCTCTTCAACATAGTACTTGAAGTCCTTACAAGAGCAATAAGACAATTAAAGGAGATCAAGGGAATACAAATTGGAAAGGAAGAAGTCAAAGTATCACTATTTGCAGATGATATGATAGTATACATGAGTGACCCAAAAAATTCTACCAGGGAACTCCTTTAGCTGATAAACACCTTCAGCAAAGTGGCTGGATACAAAATTAACTCAAAAAAATCAGTAGCCCTCCTTTATACAAATGGGCTACGAAAGAAATTAGGGAAACAACATCCTTCACAATAGCCACAAAGGACATAAAGTACCTTGGTATAACTCTAACCAAGCAAGTCAAAGACTTGTATGAAAAAAACTTCAAGTCTCTGAAGAAAGAAATAGAAGATATCAGAAGATGGAAAGATCTCCCATGCTCATGGCTTGGTAGGATTAACATAGTAAAAATGGCCATTTTACCAAAAAGCAATCTACAGATTCAATGCAATTCCCATCAAATTACCAATGCAATTCTTTACAGACCTTGAAAGAAAACTTTTCAATTTCATATGGAATAACAAAAAACCCAGGATAGCTAAAGCAATCTTCTACAACAAAAGATCTTCTGAAGATGTCTCCATTCCTGATCTCAAGCTGTACTATAGAGCAACAGTAATAAAAACTGCATGGTACTGGCATAGAAACAGACTGGAGGATCAATAGAATCAAACAGAAGACCCAGAAACAAACCCACAAAACCTTATTCTTTTTCAACATCGAACTGGCTATTTTGTTTTCCTTGTCTTTTCACACATGGTTTAGTTAGTGCGTTAGTATATAAAAAAATTGATGGAATTTTGATTGGGATTATATCTAATATATGGAATAGGTTGGAAATAATTTTTATAACATTGAGCCTACAAATTCATGAAAATGAAGCTCGCTCTATCTATCTATCTATCTATCTATCTATCCATCTGTCCATCTCTGTATCTAACATCTAGCTATCTAACATCTATCTATCTATCTATCTATCTATCTATCTATCTATCTATCATCTATTTTCCATCTATGTATCTATCATCTATCTATTATCTATCTAATCATCTATCTAATTTTGGATTATAGAAATAGTTTACTAGTTAATGTCACTTGCTGCTCTTGCAGAGGACCTGGGATCAGTTCCCAGCAACCACATGGTGTCTCACAAATGCACATTACTCTGGCTCCAAGGGATATGAAACTCTCAGCTGGCCTATGTAGGCACAAGACAAACCATAAAGCACATTCACTCTTTCAGGTAAAGCACTCATACACATAAAATAAAGTAAGTTTTAAAAAATGATTTCATTGTGCAAGATCGGCACCTGCATTTCTGGTGAGTTGGAAGGTGATAGATTTTCATATATTAACCTTGTGTGTTAGGGTTAGCATTAGTTCTCACAATTACTTGTAAGTTCTAGAAGGACTGTGATGATTCTTTCATATTTTCTCCATATCCAGTCATATCTTTCATGGGAAAAGGATGTAGTTTCCCCCTTTAGAAACTGTTTTTATTTAATCTGTATTGTCTTATTCTGTTAACTATGGCTTCTAATATGATGCTCAAACACAGTCCCAGAAGGTGTATTTTTGCCTTGTCTTTAAGTTTAGCTAGGAAAGTTTTAGTTTCTCAGTAAATATTTTAAATGAAAGAAAAACGAATCACTGAAGCGTCATATGACATAGTAAAGGATAGTTTCCTATTGACCTTCAAGAATATTTTAATCTCCCTACAAATTATTGTGTATGGAAAAGGGTCAGCCCTATGCACATCATCCACTTCACTCATAGCAATTGAAACAGAAGCCAGAAAACAAAGCCATTTCAGCTTTGTGTGTGTGTGTGCGTGTGTGGTTTATTTTATTTTATTTTTTAAATTTTAATTATTCTTATTCCTTTCTTTCACTTTTTTATTTTTATCAATTACAGTTTATTCACTTTGTATCCCCCCTGTAGCTCTTTCCCTCCTCCCATCCCAATCCCACCCTCCCTACCCTTCTCCACTCATGTCCCTCCCCAAGTCCACTGATGGGGGAGGTCCTTCTCCCCTTACTTCTGATCCTAGTTTATCAGGTCTCATCAGGAGTCTTCCTCTGTGGCCTGGTAAGGCTGCTCCCCCCTCAGGGAGAGGACTCTGGCTAAGATGCTCAATCCCCATTCAGAAAGGCAAAGAGGATGGATATCCGAAGAGGGAGAAAACAGGGAACAGGACAGGAGCCTGCCATAGAGGGCCTCTGAAAGGCTCTACCCTCCAGGGTATCAGAGCACATGCTGAGACTTATAGCCAAACTTTGGGTGGAGTTCAGGGAATCTTATAAAAGAAAGGGGAGATAGTAAGATCTGGAGAGGACAGAAGCTCCACAAGGTGAGCAACAGAACCAAAAAAGTTGGGCACAGGGATCTTTCCTGAGAATGATACTCCAACCAAGGACCATTCATGGAAATAACCTAGAACCTCTGCACAGATGTAGCCCATGACAGTCCAGTGTTCGAGTGGGTTCCATAGTAATGGGAACAAGGACTGTCTCTGCCATTTCGACTTCTTAAAAAAAGATTCTTACGGGGTTGGAGAGATGGCTCAGAGGTTAAGAGCACTGGCTGCCCTTCCAAAGGTCCTGAGTGCATTTCCCAGCAACCACATGGTGGTTCACAACCATCTATGATGAGATCTGGTGTTCTCTACTGGCATGAAGGCACTCATGCAGGCAGAACACTGTATACATAATAAACAAAATCTTTAAAAAAAAAGATTATTTCTTTTCTATATATGCCCATGAAGAGTGGAAAACAAGTGAGCAAAACGATGTGTCCTTGGGGTATTAGGAAACAGCCACTTGTAGTTTTCCAGTGAACACGTCAAATGTGAGCACAGCATTTATCAGACACAGAGCTGTCAAGCACAGGCCTCGTCAGGAGCCCTTGATGCTGCAGCTGGTAGATACTGATCATGGAAGAGGAAGGGATGATGAAAACTTGATGTCTATTAACAGTTCAAAGGCTTCTTTTTGTTGTTTATGGTCATTCATCATGTTTGTTTTCCTGAGTAGACAACAGCTGTAGGGCAGGTTTAATGGAAAGGCCTGCTTGCTTTGGGAGAGTCGCGTTCAAAAAGGGAAAGGGAATCAAATTTGGGTAAGATTAAGTCATTTAAAAAGCTGGACATTAACCGCAATGGCAAGAAAGCGATCTTCTGGCTGGGTTCAGGTTGCCCGCTTTTTGCTAATTCTGCGTTATGACTCTGTAAGTATGATGTGCTTATATTCCCAGTTTAGTGATTAATTTTTTATGTTTCTAGAGAGGGCCTCACTATGTGGCCTGCAACAAGCTATGCCTGTCTCTGTCTCCCGAGCGGTGGGATTAAAGACGAGGGTTACCACACCTGGCTAATGACTGGCCTTATAAACACTGGCGGTTGTTAATTTGGACAATGTTCTGGGTTGCTCCAATGCTTAGACAACAGTCTTGCTTTTGTAAAGGAAGGTGGAAGTACAAGCAGGCACGGAGATTTCCAGAACAAATAAGACACTCTCCACATGTATGCTCCACTTTGGAGCTCTTCCAGAAGATAAGACACGTTTCTAGCACCCTACCCGTTTGACATCCCTTAATGCTTACCATCAAGGGAATGCGAAGTCAGAGCCAACATGGTGTGTGGCTATCACTATGAAAGGTGGTCAAAATAAGGACTTCTATTTGGATTTGATTCAGGTTTACTAACTTTGAACTCAAAGGAGATAAATGTTGGCTAGGTAACAAAGACTCACCTGTCACCTCTTCACCAACTTCCTAGGATGGCTAAATTCAACCAAACTCCAAAAATATAGCTTATGTGAAGAAAGGGACATAAAGGTCTGTCCAGTCCAATGGGTTAATGAACATACACAAAAACACTCAAAGTCTGCTGTTTTGACTCAGTTCCAATCCATCCGTCTGTCTCCTCCAGGGGATTTATTCAATGCAGCTTTTCTTCTCCCTTTGGTACATGCGACCTCTTGCTGGTTGCTTGCAATTTGCCCAAGTTCAGGAGCTTCCTCAAGTGTCAACATCGAAGATCAGCTGCTCACCATTGTATTTCCTCTAGCTACAGTTCAGTCCCTTTCCCTCCTTTTCTGGGACTGTTTACTTCAAGAATTATCACTTTTTCCCCTAGAGCAATATGATCTTTAGCTATAAATTTTAACGAAAATTAGATGGAGTCGATGGTACCGTGACGGTGGCATTGGCACGTGTAGTGAACAATTTTCAGTCATGACTTCATGGTGGATTTATTTATTTTTTCTTCTGTTTCTATGTAACAGAGCCCTGGCTGCCCTGGAATTGCTCTGTAGACCAGGCTGGACCCAACTCACAGACCTCTGCCTACCTCTGCCTCCTTAGTGCTAGGATCAAAGGTGCGCGCCACCACCACTCAGCTCATGGTGGATTTTGACGTTGTGGACCAGCATGTTTTTGAAATGCTATTACACTGCCCTATAAGCCTACCTCATACCTGCCTCAGGTCATCTGGTTTTGGCTTTATTCACAACATCGTTTATTCTATTTTTTAAAAATTTTGTGGAGATGACTGCTCTTATTTCCCAACCCATTTTTTTGTTATTGCTGCTGTTGTTAGATAACCTGTTTTTTTCTCGTGGTGTGATCCTCAATTATGCAGTAATTTCTTCTAGTGTCTAAATACTCAAAGCATTGAAACAGAAGAAAATATCTTAAGTGAACTATTTAGTCATTTTGATTCTGTGTGTGCATGCGTGCCTTCATGTGTGTGTGTGCATGCATGTGTGTGTGTATGTATATAATTGCATAGCTCTACAGAGAAGGCAGAGATCACCTTTAGGTGCCATTCCTCAGGAGGCATCTACTGGTTTTTTGTTTTTTTTTTTACTGGTACAAGATCTCTGTCTGGGACCTGGGGCTTTCTGATAACGCAAGGTTGGCTGGCCAGCCAGTTCCAGGCACCTGCCTGTCTGTATATCACCACCACTGGAGTTACAATATTGTGCCGCTGAGTGCTACTCTTTGCATGGGAGCTGGGGTTTTGAACTTAGGTCCTTGTTTTTTTGCACTAAAGCACTTTACTGAGTGATTTTTTTCCAGTTCCCTGTTCTGTCCTTTTAAGCCATATGATTTTGTTGTGGAACTGTTTCTTCCAGAACAGAACATTCCCTTGTGGAGGGAGATGGAGTGGTGTAGCTGCCTCTAGATAGCATCTGGATGGCATTGGGGACTCCACTGATGCTGCTTTTGTGAACTGTCACTCATACCAGAATGGGACTTTAATGCTCCAACGGCCCAAGTCACTCTTTCTCCTGTAAGAAACCATCCATGCTTCTGTATGCAATCCCTCACCTATCTCTTTGTAACCCCAATAAATCCATTGGTTCATTGAGGTGGGGTTAAAAAAGTTATTTCTCTTATTTTGTCATTGTCCTCTTTATCTAAGAAGAATTGAGGCAGTCTATCTAGGGAAAGTCAGCACACTTATACTCACACACATACACACACATTGCATGAGCACACAGTGAAAAAGGATCTCTTGTTGCTCAGGGTGTTACAAAAGCTGCCATATAGCCTACAGTCAAGGCTGTCCTTGAGCTTTTGAGCCATCCATGTCAGCTTTAAGTGTTGGGATTCCAAGTGTAAGCCAACATATCTGGTTTATGAACACTTTTAATATCTGAAGAGCCCTTGGCAGTTTGATTACCATGTGATCTGATTGGCCAGCCCACAACCAGACTGCTGGCAACACTGCTTTCACTTCATAATATGAACAAGAGCTACAGAAAATTGACAGTCACAGTGACAAGGAGGCCATCTTATTGGAGTCACGAGTAGTGGCAATTTCATCGTGTCACAGAAACTGAACTCGGCACAATCAAAGCTGTGTGTAGGCCACATATAACATAACCTTGTGGCTCTGTAATGGTAGACCTGGAAGGGTTGAAACGATGAGACAGCTTTCGAGGGTAAACGCATTTGCCACATAAGTCTGACAGGGTGAGTTTGATTTCCCAGAACCCACATGAAAAGTTGGATGTGATGGTGCACATCTGTGGGAGGTGGAGACAGGAGAATTGCCCAGAAGCTTGTAGGCCAGCTGGCCTGGAGTCCACAGTATGGCAGAAACAACCAGAGATGAACAAGAGAAAATGACAGAACTAATTGCTGAACATTTTTCCCTGACTTCCATGTGCTCTGTTGTCACGAATGTGCATGCTAATACCGTGCGCACACACACACACACACATAGAGAGAGAGGGGGGGGAGGGAGAGAAAAGTAGTATAGTAATAAAGTAACATTTGTACCCCAAAATTTAGGAACTAACCCAATGCTTCTGATTAGTACTGACATGCTTTCGGGAAGGGATGTTTCTATCCACTCACACTATCCTGGTGGGTGGGGAACAGCCTAGGACTGTTCTTAGCCTGACTTTATCAGTGAACCGGGCCAAGGGATGATTCTCACAGACGCCTTTCATGATCCCTGAAACACTGTCCCTGAGTTAGCTTAGCTTAAGCCAGTCTCAACCCCTACATCTTTCTTTGGGATGCCAGATCTCCCATGTTTAAAGAAAGATGTAATTTCCATGTGGTATAATTTACTTTAGGAATGTGGATTGATGGGTTTTTCACAGCTTAGCATCCAGCACCACGCTCAACGAGACTGTTCTATCGCTCTGGGTGTTTGCTGCCTGCTGCTTTGTGGTCAGGTCCTTCTGTCTACCTCTATTCCTAATAAACCCTGATCTGATTTGTGCCTTAACTATTTCTCTGCCAGAGTGTCAGATGGAAGTGGGATCACATAGTAGGACGCCTTCATGACGGTCTTCTGCCACTTGGCATCATGCTTTGACATTTGTCCTTGTTGCGTCATAATTTTATGGTGGGTAGTATTCCATCATGCTGACAGTTCCTTTATTCTTTCCCTAGTGGAAGAACTTTTAGGTGGTTCCTAATAAAACCGTACTTGTTTGGTTTTGGTAGTACTGTGGTCGAACCTACAGTCTCACATACGCTGGAGAAATGCAACACTCTAGCTCTCACACTGCTTTAAGCATTTATGTGCAGCTCTATATTTGTGTATATTGCTCTCATTTCTTATTTTTATGAGCACCTATTGAAAATACTGCTGGATCATAGAGTAAGGGGTGGATTTAATTTCCTGATGGAACTCAAACCTAGAGGTGGAGAGATGGATGGCTCAGTGCTTAAGAGTATTTTGTTCTCTTACAAAGGACCTGGGTTCAGCACACAGCACCTAAACAATGGGCTTACAACCTCCTGTAACTACAATTCCAAGTGACCTGACACCATTTTCTGGCCCCCAAGGGCACCAGGCACGAACATGGTGGTATACATATATACATGCAGGCAAAATGCTCAGACTCATAAAAAATAAATTAAAAAGAACCTTGTACTTTTTCCAAGTGATTATACAATTTCTCATTTCCCTTAGATATTCCCCTTTAAACCCAGCTCTTGTTGGGGGTTTTAAAAGTTCTAACCATTCCCACAAGTGTTTGATGGCATCATAGAGTTGTTTTAATTTGCAACTTCCTGATGCTTAGTGATCTTTCTCGAAGTTTCCACTGTGTATCTTCCTCCCATCCTGTTGCTTTTATTGCTTATGTTTGTTGTTGGGTTCTCTGTCTTACACTTTTCAGAGCTCTGTGTAGCATACAGATATAGGTTCTCCGTTACTTTTGTGCATTGGAAATATCTCAATTTGTACATTTGTGGCTCAATTTATCATTCACTCAATGAGGCAGATTTATCTATTTATCCATCTATTTATCTATCATCTGTCTAGATATCTATTTGTTTATGCTTCCATTTACTTAGTGAGACAAGCTCTTACTATGCAGGCCAGGCTAAGTTAGAGCTTACTAGGTTGCCCAAACTGGGCTTGAACTCATGGTCCCCCTGCTTCATACCTTAAATGCTGGGGTTCAAAGCCTGCACCACTAGCCCACTACCCCTGGATAGAAGAATGGAAGTCTTAAGATTTTTGTAATGTTCTATTTGTTATTTTTTTTTTCTTTTATGGTTTTGCATCCACGGCTCCTTTCCTCAAAGCAGATCTTGCTATAGATATCACACTGGCCTTGATCCTCTTGTCTCAGCCTCCTGAGTACTGGGCTTATAGGTGTGCACACCATGCCCAGGCAAATTATGCTTTGTATTCTCTAGGCAATTTTCGCCTGGCCTAGTTTATAACTATTTTCCCATTTTATCCTAGAGGATTTTAGTTTTAGATTTAAGTAAGCCATTTTAAATTTATTTTGCGTGACATTACTCTGTTTTAAAATTTTGCATATCTAATTAGTCTTGTACTCTTATTGAAATGATGACTTTTTTCATTTAATTCCCTTGACTGGGGGGTGTTGCAGAGGCAGAGTAGTTTTAATCAAATGAAAAAGAGGCTTTCCTTGACATCTTCGTCAGAAACATCACTTGTCCTCGTGTCTATGGGTCTACCTCCGTACTGCACTCTCATCCGCATCTGGTCCGATCTGATATGTGCTTCTTTGTTTTGTGAATATCACATTGCCTTTACAACATTTTTGTTTCGTTTTTGGTTTGATTATTTAACACACTTTGAAATTTAGATATCTCTGTAATTAACATCCTTCATTGTTTTCAGTTGAGGTGTTATATAGGAGTAGGGGGCATACTGTTGGGCTTGTCACTGTGGGCTTGAATCAAGACCCCAGAGACTGACTTCATATGTCAATTTACCAGTTGGAGTTGGGAGTGGCTTTGTGGTATTCATGAGGGTCTGGGTTGAATTCCCTGTGTGCAGACACACGTTCGCACACACACGCACTCACACACCCGTCTTTGGAATACTCTTCAGGGTAGTGTACTACATGAAATGCATAAAAATGCTAGAACATTTGTTGCATACTTGTGTGATGTCACAAAGATGAACAAACACATGAGTTTATAGTGCCTTTCAGTGATAAAGGATTCTGAGAGAGTAACATTATTAGTCAGTTAAATTGGTAGTGATTATCGTGCTAGCAATTCTGAGGACAGAGGTGATCATCCGATTTTTCATGAAGTAGAAACCGAGCTTGGTGATACAAGGGCTCGTGACATCTGGGCAGATTGATAGAAAGTGACTAGTCTGTTCTGCTTTGGCTTTGGAAACTCAGACTTTGGGAAACTGAGTAGGAGAGAAAGGAGATTAGTGGGGAGAAAGGGCAGAGTTCTCTTAGGATACTTCCTGCTCGTTAGCGTCATCAGGTTCCTTGGGGCAAGTCCAATCTTTGTTTCAGGATATCGCCAACTTCTTCTCATCACTCTGCATCAACAGCAACCAGGAGTAGCAGTGGACAGACCTCCCTCTTTCTCTCTCTGGGCTCTGGTCTTTATTTCCTCTCAGAGTCCTCAGAATTAAACTATCTTCAGCTGGAAAAGAGCCCCTCTCGGAGTCCACACGAGGCAAATAGTTTGCTCTTGTGGGCCATCTGAATCAATCCCATATCCTACACCTGGGATCAAAACAAAAACATGTTTACATCCACAACATGTGACCCCAAGTGGATTTGAATGAGTGATGCCATCTGCTAAGGTTCAGAGAAAGGTGCCCACACCTGACTACAGTGTGGAAAGTCTTTGTTAGGACCCCTCCCCCTCCTTCTCCACCAGCCAACAATTAAGATGCTCACTACATTTAGAAGAAGTATTTTCACTCTGACATTTCTGTGCCCTGTGACCTATGACACAGTTTTTCATAACTCTGTTTGTTTGTTTTTGTTGTTCAGAAAACAGAGATTCCTACTTCCTAGAGTTGGTTGGAAATTTAAGTAGAGTGATATTCATAAGTAATTTGCATGGACGAAGTACATGAATGGGGACTCAGTGTGTGTTGTCATGCCCTTGGCGTGAGCAAGAGCTTAGAGCAGGGAAGGCAGGAAGTGTGATAAAGGAGCAGGACTAAAGCGTGTAGCTCTACATACAACCAGGCCGGCTCTCCTAGGCATGGCTGGCCTTCATCCTGCAGGCAATGGAAAGCCATTGCCCGGGAAGCTCGCCTTTAATTTCTGAAATCAAGAAAAATGTAACAGTTCGAAATTCTGAAAACACCGAAGAACAAAAGGACAGCCTTCAGAATACTGTTTCAGAATGAAGTCATTTAAAATGTGTTTATTAGGAACCCTGGTCACCTGGTTTTAAGTCATCTAAATGTAACATTTTAAGTCTTCAAACTGTATGTGAAAATGCTGTGTCTAGCTGGAGATACTCAGGAGTGAAAAATAACAGCGGCACTTGTGGATCATACATACATACCCTAGCACTAGCATGAGAAATTCTCTGACTGGGTTGATAAATGGACACACTGTTGTGTAGGAATACGCAGGAGCAACTGCAGCTTCAACTGCCTGGAACACACAGATGTCCTGTAGTCAGAAAACAGTAAGTTGATATCTGTTCGGCAACTAGTGTGTGCTTGTAATTCAATCATGATTTTCACTAGGAAGAGGGGAGAGGCTAATGGGGGGTGGGGGGAGAAGGAGGAAGTGCGGAAGGAGAGAGGAGGAGACAAACCGTGTTAGTTTTCTGTTAAACGCTCTACAGTTCATGCTCACGGCCTGCAGAAGCAGTGGGTGCAGCCTCTTGAGAAGAGCATGTGGATTCACTAATCTAAGATTAGCCGACCATGCCATTAGATCACCTCTCTGCAAGACTCTTAACCATCCTCTATAGAATGAAATCCAACTTTTTCCTCAAAGATCAAGCTTTGGCATGATATATCCTGTGGGCCAGGTCACGAAATGCATGCTTGTACACCAACAGAACACAGAATCTTTTTCTTCCTCCTTCATGAGACCTTCTTGCATCAAAGCAAAAAAGTCCTCACTCAAAGTGGATGGAGCGAGAGAACAGGCTTCATCAAGACCTATTGGTCTTACTCTCAACCCAAAGCTCCTACTCTTTTTTTTTTTTTTCTCCTAAAGAGGATCATAGTGAGATCCTGATTCTGCAACTGAATTAATCCTTAAGCCCTTCGGAATTCCCAGAGGAAGACCATTTGAGCATTAATTACAGCAGCACATTCACAGACCCTACAGGTCAGTCTTTGTCCATTGGGCTTAATATCCACCCATGGGAGAAGCTACTCCAGAAAGCTCTTAATTCTAGTCTTAGAATTGGGTGAAAGAACTCCTAAAGGGGTTCTCAGTACTGTTAATAAAAGAATCTAAGAGAAACTAGTGGGCAATTTCATTAGAGTTTAAAAGATAAAAACCCGTAGCAGGAGAACTATAAATCTTGGCAGTTGACTGCAGGAGGAAAATAGGGATGAAAGAGAAGAGAAGCCACTACTCTGAGTTATGCTGAAATGGAGATCAGACTTTTGGAGACAGGCAGCTGCATGGTGCAGAGGAGCTTCAGAGAAAAAGAAGTGTTGGGGAAGCATGCTGGGAAATGCAAAGAGAAAGGGAAAGTCACACTTTCCTGAGTCATTCAAAGAAGCAGAGAAGTCATTCTGAGGCTGCACAGCTGTAGGTCGGTAAGCAAGTGTACAAGGCAATGGGAATTTGTGGACAGAAAAGTACAGTATCCCATTAAGAGGAGAATTATTCCTTCTGTCTCTTCAGCAAGGCTCAAGGAGGCTTTTTCTTCCTGAGGGATGGTCCCTTAACCAGGGGACTGACGTGTCAGAGATTTCATTTTTTTTTTTTAATCCATTCATTTATTTTCTTTACATCCCAATCACAACCCCCTCCATGGTCTCCTCCTTGTCCCACCTTCCCACTCTCTTCCCCCTTTCTTCCCTCCCCTTCTCCTCAGAAAAGGGGAGCCTCCCCCTTACCAACCCACCGCAGTGCATCAAGTAGCATTAGGACTAAACACATCCTCTTCCGCTAAGCACATCCTTTCCCACTGAGGCCAGACAAGGCAACCCAGCTAGGAGCAAGTGATCTAAAAGCAGTCAACAGAGTCCATATTAGAGACAGCTCCCACTCCGCTTGCAAGGGGACCCACATGAAGACCAAGCTGTCCATCAACTACATATATGCAGGGGATTCAGGTCCAGTTCATACATGCTCCTTGGTTGGTGCTTCAGTCTCTGTAAGACCCCATGGGCCTAGGTTAGTTGACTCTGTTGGTCTTCTTGTGGAGTTTGTGTCCCCTGTGGTGGCCTTCTATCCTTCCTCCTGCTCTTCTACAAGACTACCTGAGCTCTGCCTAATATTTGGCTGTGGCTCTCAGCATCTGTTTCCATCCACTGTTTGGTGAAGCCTCTCAGGGGACAGTTATGCTAGGCTCCTGTCTTTGAGTATAGCAGAGTATTATTAATAGTGTCAGAAGTTGGCTCTCTCCCATGGGGTAGGTCTCAAGTCACTGGTTGGTCATTCCCTCAATCTGTGCTCCGTGTTTATTCCTGCGCATCTAGTGGGTAGGGTAAACTTTTGGTCGAAGGCTTTTGTGGGTGGTTGATGTTCCCCTCCCTCCACTGGAAGTCCTTCCCGGCTAGGAGGTGGCCGCTTTAGTCTCCATGTTCCTCACTGCTAGGAGTCTCAGCTAGAGTCACCCCATATCCTCACAGGAGCTTACCTTGTCACAGGTCTCCAGCTTGTCTCGGAGATGCTCCCTCCCCCAAGGTTTCAACCTTCTGTCTCCCAGCCTTTTCACCTCCCATCCTGCTCTCCCCACACCATCATCTCCCACCCAGTTCTCTCTCTTCATCTACTGCTGCTGTCTATTCTTTTGACATGAAGAAAATAGTTTTCCTTTATTGGGCCTTCAATGCCTCTGTTGTTTGTTCACAATTTGATGCTCTAGCCCACTCCTAGATTACTTAACCCCCTGTGATGTCACCACTGCCAGGGGCCAAGATAAAAGGACCCTTGCCTCTTAACTTCTCTCTCCCCTTCCCTCTCTCTCTCCATCTCCATCCAATAAACATCTTTCATATCAAATCGTCATATGTGTGGATATTTTTAAATATATCATAACACCTGTAATATGAAAGCATATTGCAAACTTACGGATAATCATCATCATCACCATCATCCTCACCACCACCACTACCACCACCACGGTCATCATCATCATACCACGATCATTGTCTTAGGAATTCAACAAGCTCCTAAGGCATATAGCCATTTGATTCAGTGTTCAGTCATGTCTCCTTATCCTAGCTTTCCTGAATTCACAGCCTGGGTTCAGCTCAGGCGCCTCAGAGGACCCATGGCTCATGGTGCAGGGCAGTGTGGGAGGAACGTGTGCTGCTCATCGGGAAAGCAGATGTAGTAACCGTTCGGTGCCTCTTGCATTGTCACCAGTCTCTTCACCTGGCCAGAGGCAGTACGCAGAACATTTGCTGCTGGAGGTACTAGTGCTGTGTAGTTCATAGTTCCCTCTGTTTAGAATGCTGTGAAGCAGTAAGGGAAGTGGCTGGCCACAGGGGCCATCTCGGAGGCTCTCTGCTCTTGGGAAGCTGTTGCTCTCACATCACCAAAGAGAGCTCCTGGGCCTGGATTAAGATTAATTCTCTATACTGCTTAAGAGCATTCCAGTGGACTGGGGTTCAGTTCCCAGCACCTGCTCAAGGTGGTTTACAGCCATCTGTAACTCCAGCTTTAGGGTTTCTCACGACTCTGGCACCTGCTTGCATGTGGCACCCACACCCATAGACAGACACACACATCTACACATAATTAAAAAATAATAAAAAATAATAGCTAACAAAAAGCTCCTTAAGAGACCATACTTCCTGCCACACCCCTCTTACACTGAAACCTTAGCCAGAAAACAAGCAGTTGCGCCATTGTTGATGATGAAGCAATAAACAACAGGGTTCATAAAAATTATTACTATTATTTTAATTAAATATTTTTTATATTAATTACAGTTTATTCACTTTGTATCCCAGCTGCAGCCCCCTCCCTCAGTCCCTCCCTATCCCACCTTCCCTCCCTCATCTCCTCCATGAGCCTCTCCAAGTCCGATGATATGGAAGGTCCTCCTCCCCTTTCATCTGACCCTAGCTTATCAGGTCTCATCAGGACTGGTTACATTGTCTTCCTCTGTGGGTTGGCAAGGCTGCTCCTCCCTCAGGCGGAGGTGATCAAAGAGCCAGCCACTGAGTTCACGTCAGTGACAGTCCCTGTTCCCTTTACTAGGGCATAAAAATTACTGGCATAATATAGTGACTCTTTTCCCAAAAATACTGGTATCATTGTGAAGAACCAAGCATGCCAGAATACTTTTTAAGTATAAATATAAATGGGGATCACAACATTTAGAGAATAAAAAACAAAAACAACCCAATTGGAATCTGAAAGAGCTTCCTTCCCTGTTGCTTTACAGTTTTAGTAAGCGACTAACTGCTGATAAAACATGTTGATTACAAAATAACGCTTTCTCCAAAGCATGCTCTGTCCATTACAGCATTTTTGAAGAGATTTATCTGAAATTCATAGTTTTATAAAAAGGTCATTCTCATCAGCTCAGCACCTTCATCTAGAAAAGCCTCTGGTCAGCGGGCGCTCCTAGTCTTGGCTCTGTGGGCCACAGTGAAAGGGCTATAGCACTGTGCCTCCAGCCACAGGAGGGTACCAGAAAGTTCCATCCAGTTATGGACTAGATGCTTTCCCTACATGGAAATTTCAGAAGCTGTGAAACCAGCTTGAAGGCTAAAACACAGTTCTTTTGTTGGAAATACTGACTAGATTAATAGAGAAAACACCAGCAAGAAAAAAGCCAGGGTCTAGCTCATTCCCCTAAGGCAGCAGAGGGGAGATTTCCAGGGAGGTTAAATTTCGTTTTGTTTTTTTTTTTTGTGTGTGTGTGTAATTACACACCCCATTGAATTTAATTATCTTGTAGTTAAATTCCTGCAAGACAAATGTCTTCTCATTATATATACCTTCATTTTCCTTGTGTAATCACATTTTTCTAGACTTTTTTTTTCCTTCTTCAGGAGAAATTGGGCTTTAGGTAATGTTTGAAGTTAGTTATGAAATGAGAGCCACCTTTGCTAAGTGTTTTCTTGGCCTTTGCTAAGTTTTTTCTGAGCTCATTTTATGTGAAAAATTCAACACTGATTCAGCTTTGCTGTTCCCACGTCATGGAAGACTATTCCTACCTCATGTAGCATTCAGTGGCCACTGCTGGACTTTTTTGGTCTGATTATTAGGTCCTTTAAAGGGTCAGTGTCTGCCCAAGCCATCTCACTGCCCTGGCTGTGTACCGGAAAGGAGGTGAAGTTTAAAAAGATTAAACTCAGAGGCAAGAAATTGCAACATAGCTGGTGACATTCTGGAACGTTTCTCCCCTGGAGTTTGACAGCTTCATCTGTCTAAGTCGGGTTCTAAGTAGATTGTTGCCAAGTGTGGTCATGGGAAGAATTCTGCTAGAGGGGACCTGCTTTCTTTCTAGGTACAACTGTGCCACTAATTTACTATGTGACATGCACGTCCACTCAGCCTTTAGCAGCATTCCCGAGCGCTCCTCCTGTGGCAGACTGATGGCATGCTGCTGTTTTTTGTCTTGTTTTGGTTTGGTGTTTTTTTTTTTTTCCCCTTAAACGTTGGAAAGAATTTTGGCATAATAAGCTAAAAGGAGTCCTTCAGAATCACATGGAGCTGGCTGTGAGGCTCAGGTTTGTGATTAAAGAGTCTGTTCATGTACAGTTGCTTGGCCTTTTCAGGCCTCAGTTGACTGTTTATAAGATTTATCCTTTCCAAATTTGATTGACGGCTGCAGAGCAAATGGATGCAAGGCATTCTGTGTGGTGTCAGGCCAGCTGCTGAGTGTCTCTGTGTGGTATTGCTGCCTTTGAGGAGAGTCCAGAGACCAGTACACAACAGGAGGTTCTGCTTTGATTCCTCAGTCTATTACTTGATACTTATCATTAGGTAAGTAATTTACCTTCTCCCACCTGGGCTTGTATCTCTACTGAGTAGGGAAGTCTCGCCTTCCTCCGCGTTCTTTAGTGAAAGAAAATACATGAATGCTGGGCTGGAGAGGAGGCTCAGCCATTGAAGGCTTACAAGCAAATATATGAACTACACGAATGCAACAGAGCCCCTCAGCCTGTCTCCCCTCACTTTCATGACCCAGCACTAGGAAGAGTATTCTAGAATACAGTTTTGGTGTCACCATTTGCCAAAGACTCCCAATTTTCTTCAGCAATTGCAACTCCATTAGCATGTCCATCATGGGCTGTGAACTCCAGTCTTCCTTAGGTTCAGACCACCATCTCAACCCATCTTGTCATGTTGCCAGGGTGATTTCCAGTACGGCATCATGAGCCGCCACTCTCCCCACTTTCGGTTCTAGGAAGATTCTAGTGACCTGTTCACAGCAGGCAAGTGCTCAAGTCCTGAGCTCACACCCCAGCCCTCCTTTACTTAAACCCACTGCATGTGGTTTGCTCCGACTCTTGTGAATTCTCTATAGTCTTTCATGGATAGCAGGTGGTGAGTGAGCTTGTTACTCTCCACTCTTTTCCAGTAGGACAAGTTGTTGATGTCTTCATTCCAGAATGAACAACAACAACAACAAAACAACTCTTGAAATGTTTAGTAGTGTATGGATATACATGTATAGATTCTTTTAAGCACAATAGAGTTTTATGCATCTTTGCTTCCCAAGATGCTAGTAAAATACAGTGCTACACATGTCCTTGGCATCTAATAAATTACTTATTATTCATTTTATTTACTGTATGACCCTGGTGTTGGTGATTGAGCCGAAGGTCTTGTGCGTGCTAAGTGTCTGCCCTATCACTCAACCATACATACTCCCAGCCTATAATAATTTTTCTTTTTAAAAGAAAGAGGGAAACCATGAAATTTATTATTTTCAAATTTGTGTGTGTGTGTATGTGTGCAGGTGATCATTTATGTACTTATGTGTGTGTGTGTGTGTGTGTGTGTGTGTGTGTGTGTGTGTGTAGGCTATAGGTCAGTGCTAGGCTCTTCCTTTCCCTCTCTCTACTTTATCTTTTGGGACAGGTTGTCCCAGTGAGTGTGGAACTCGCAGATGCAGCCAGAGAGCTTCAAGGATCCTCCTGTCTTTGCTTCCCAGTCCTAGGATGGCAGGTGCAAGAAAACAACCTCGGCTTTTTCCCTGTTCATGTGAGTGCTCAGGACCTGAAGTCTGGTGGACATGCTTGCACATCCAGCCTTCCAAATTAATTTTCACTGTAACAGCCAAGTTCGTAGTTATTTCAGCAAAAGCCAGAGAAGGAAAGAAAAGAAACAAGAAAGGCCACAGCTTCTGGGAACACATTGCTCTAATGGCTTAGTACAGGATGAGCTGCCACATGGGGCAAGAAGACGCCCTTTAAAGTAGAGAATCCAACCACTTTTTATGAATTATGTCTTCCACATTTATTGGCATTAAAATAACAAAGTGGAGAGCCTTTTCTTTCTCCTGCTGTGTATCAGTAATATGGAGATGTTTCTGAAAAAAAATCATTAACTAATTAAAAAAAATGAATTAAGCATGCCTGGGAAATCAATTTAAGGATTTTTCTTGGTTTGAATCTTAATGGAAAAACCAAAACTGATCTTTTTAATGATTTGAAAACCAACTTCTGTTAGCTGTCATGAAATTTCAATGTAAATGACTAAAGAGTAATTACCAACTCCTGATGAGTAAGTGATTGATGGGAGGGAAGGAAAATAGGTAGATGAAAAAAAAAATTGGGACTTGGAAACTTCTACGAGGGTGTGGGCAAAGATGTTTGGTCCTGACTGGTTCTTATACAAGGTAGAAGAATGAACATAATGTCCCGAGACCATCACTGTCAACTTTCTTTCTTATCTTGTCTGTCACAAGCAGCAGCTCCAAGTATTTCTGCTATTTGATTCTTCAATTTTCTAAGTCTCAACTGGCCTGTGACCTAAGCTGACCCAGCTCCTGGGGATCTTTCCTCTGCATTCTTTTCTGGAGGCGCAAGCAGTTTTCATCAGCTCTCCAATAAAGCAAACTGTTAAATAAATCCACCCTAGGGTGCTGTCCTCTAAGGTGGTTTCCCCACCTGAAAAGGGGTCAGCAAGTGAACCAGGATGCATTTCTAAGGGATAGAATTTCAAGGAATGTGAGGAAATGAAGTGTGGAATTTCAAGCCTCCAGAAAATAATGCTACCTTTTCAGGGACCTCTCAACTGCACTTTGCCGCCTCAGGGTTTCTTGCCACTCAGGAAACTGGGAAAGATGGGAGAAACGTTGCCTGGAGACCTGCTGGGGGGAAGAGCCAGCAGCAAATAATGGACACATAGAGAGGTGGAAAGCGGCTTTCTGCCAGTGAGAGCAGAGCATAGATGGTGCTTTAGATGTTAAACCTACTCAGAGCCCACACCTAAGCGTTTTCCAGGAAGCGCAGTATCAACATTGCTGATGTAGACTAGAAAAACTTGCTATTTTTAACTTTCCTTAATGACAGGAGTAGTGAAAACACACACTGAGTTGGCTTATTTTGTCGATCAACTGTAGAGGTCGTACGTATATGTATAAGAAGGCTCCCGTGTGTTCACTAAGCCATTAGCTTTTCTCTTGCTGGGACACTTTAATTGCCAAGGGTTTTGTAAAAGAAGGATGGAAAACTACTGTGAAGAGATGCTCCAGACTGGTATAGGACCACAGGTGTGCAGTTGCTGTTACGTGAAGCAGTGGGAAGCCGAGAGAGAGGCAGCCATTGCTCTAGAGGCCCAAGGAACTGCAGCTATCCTCCAGTGCTGGGTTGCACTGTTTGTTTGACCCTAGAGGAATCCATTTCCTCCGGGATGAAAAACTGGTGGCTAGGGACAAGTGTCAACAGATAGTGTGTCTTGTTTTTCCTGTAGTATTTAGAATACCAGACAATCGGACCTTCAAGTACAGACTTATAATTGCTTCTGAAAAGTAAAGGAAAAAAAAAAAAAAAAAAGACAATCGGTTGACTGGATTTTTTTTTTTTGCCAGATCATTTTTTTTTTTTTTTTTTTTTTTTTAAATCAGAGCAGAGCTGTTCTGTCGAACTGAAGAAACATGTAGTATCATGGTGGCCACTGTCCCAACCACGCTCATTTGTTTTATCTAGCCCAGCCCTCCTGTTTGTTCCTCATTTGTCTGAAGGCACTATGTCTGTACCTCTGAGCAAGACTACACTTCAGTCTCATTATTTGTAAAACAGGAAGTGAGCAACATTGGAAAACTAGTTCCCAAAATACAGTTCATTAAAATAGTTTAGAATATTTAAGAAATACAAATTTCTTAGTTTCATTCATGTGGATTTAAATTACCTCCTTTCTCTTCCTCCCTCCCTCCCTCCTTCCTTCTTCCCATCCCCCTACCCCCCTTCCCTTTCCCTCTCCTCTCAGCTAGGATTAGAATTCCATTTAAATCATCTTTAAAATCCAGGCTTTAAATTCAACAAACCCTAGATTTTTAGCTTGATAACTCTTTTTTCAGGTCAGTGGCTCTCAATGCATTTTTAGCTTGTGGTGTAATTATTAAATCCAATTAGCCACTGTGTTAAATTAATTTCAAACGGACTTGGACTATTTACCACAACACCCCCAGCCTGCAATCTGAATAGGAACAAAGGGAGAGAGGAATGACTAACTCATACCCATCCATCCCATCTACACCAAAGGGTCTTATTCACACAGCAGGTACCATCTCAGAACTCTTTAAAGACAGGCTTTTTTTTTAAAAGCAGGGAGGAGAAGAAATTCTTATCGATGTGCTATTTGAGAGCGAATAACAGAAAGGGACAGGAAGGGTATGCAGGATCTGGGACCCTCTGGTAACAGCTGCATTTCACATGGCCCTTTGAAACTCATGTAAAACACAGTTTCTTAGAAACATGAGCCTGAAAATACAGGAAGATTTAAATTTGATGCAGTGGGGTCTTTAACATTTTGGCACAAGTCTTTTTTGTTCTTTCAATTCATCCTTCAAGGTATCCCAGTATGAGAGAAGGCAGGCGCCTGGCTTCAACCGCCTAACCTCAGAAAATGCTGTTGACTGATGCTAGGGGCAAGAGGCTTGGGGAGTTGAGCGGTTTCTATGGAGATGGGAATTAGTGAGGAAGTACTTTCCTTTTTATTATTCTCCATCCTAACAGGGACCACTGCCACCATTTATCTTTTTCTGAAAGAATAAGGACATCTTTGGGAACAATAGTAAGACCTTGATTGAAATTGTTCCTGTTAAATACCCTGCAACGGGCGCTTCCTGCTTTTTGCAAAAGTAAATCATAAGTTTCTGACCACCCCCTTGCCATGGTGCTCTGACTTTGATTCAGAGAACTGAATTAGAAAATCCATACTAACTTGAGTTATGTTTTATAACATTTCGCATCACCTATTAATATTCTAGAGTTGAGATACACCCTAAATGCCTGTAACAGTACCTACCAGAATTCACATTTGACCTGTGGCCGATGCATGATACTTTTATTTATGTCTTAAAAAAAAAAAAGAGAAAGAAATATGTAATCTCCATTCCTGTTTTTTTGGTGGAGAAAGCAAGTAAACAAAATCATGACTAACAAATGTGTGAGTTTAAGTAATCTTTAAAAAAAAATACAAATTTTCTAGTTTACCCAGCTGTATACCTAGTCATATTTTTCTTAGTTTTTGGCTAATGTAGTTAAATTAACAGGAAAAAAATGTAATAGTTATTATAAGTTTCACATCTCAGAGATAACCCCAGTTGTCAATTTAGTTAATATTTATTCAGACTTCGCTTAGCCTATCTGCATAAGCACAGAGATGAGTAGATGGCTGATCTACTTACAGTTCATAAGAATGAAGCAAACTCTATAGTCATGGTCTTTTGTTATTGTACTGGGATTGAATGCTGTTTGGTAATTCATTCGTTACATCACTATACAATATTTGATTTAATGTTTTTTTTTTTCTTTTTAATTCTGCGTGTTTTAGTTCCCTTCCCTTCTTTTTACACTCTTTCTCTCCCTTTTCTTCCTTAATAACACTGCTGTAATTAGAAGTTTGGAAAGAAACTTAGCAAGGACCAATTTTGACTATAATGGAACTTGTTTAAAGGCTCATTTCTAAAATGCTGATGATTCTAATGGAAAAAAAATAAAGCTTCTTCTAATAATGGAATAGGAAAACCTAGAAACTGTTGTTCCCAGTGTCTCTTCCTTTGGCTCTTACTGACAAGTAATGATAGAGTTTTTTTAAGTTTGCACACAGAATTTTTGAAGATTTCTAACAGTGCTTCCACAGTTAAAGCAGGTGACCCTCAGTTGTTCCTTAGATGAGGCCAGCATACATGGGGAAGTTTGTGGCTCAGAGCTCAGGGAGAACCCAAGTTCGGAAGGCCTTGCTGGAAAGCTAGTAAGACTCGTCATCATTTTCTCTTCAGAAGTGAGATGTCTTAAAATGTGAAGCTGACAGTGCTTCTCAGAGAGGAGGCTGACACGTTCATCCACTCTTCTTGGCCTCACTGTTGGCATCTGGCCTCTATGGTGTCTCTTGCTCTTGCAGACCTGTAACCACCTGGAATCTGGCACTCACACCAGGAGTGCCCCTCACATGACTGGGAATGCGGGGCTGCACTTTCCACTTAGAACAGAAGTTGTTTCAGAGGAAGAAAGAAGACAGTGGCATTCTAACAACTATGGATGACCAGGGCAAGCTATCAGAACCTATCTTATTCATGTCACCTTTGTACAGAGATTTCTCATTCAAATCCTTAGCTAGCCAAAACTCAAGAGAGCATATTCAGTGTTGGCATCAAAGACAATTTATTTAAAAAAAAATTTTAACTTTTTATTCTTGTGTGTGCGTGTGCTACGTAGAAGAAAAGGCAAAGAGGGGATGTATCAAAATCATAGGATAATTTCATTCACTCATCTCCCTTCATCATTTTATGGCCTTGAACTCAGGTCTCCTTGGCAAGTGCTTTTGTACTGAGCCATTGCACTAGCCCCAAGATATCCTAATTTGGTTTTGTGCAGTATTTTCATTGCTCTGAACAAGCTATAAATTCAAATTGGGTAATTTTGAGTCAGATCGATCATGAGTTAATGCTCTAGTTGATTTTTTTTGGCATTGTACAATATAAGCATCATAATCATGGTAATTATTTTAGAGTTTAAATGTTCTTTTAATGATATCCTGGAATGAGAACATTAGTAAAGAGTAACTAAACATTCCATTACTAGCCAGTTGTAGTGCTGTAAACTTTTAACGCAAGCATGTGGGAAGCAGAGGTAGGCGGATCTCTGTGGGTTCAAGGCCAGCCTGGTCTGCCTAGTGATTTCTAGGCTAGCCAGGGCTGTATAGCAAGACTTTGTTTCAAAGCAACAACAGCAACAACTCCACACCACTCTTAGTCAATAGTGAACGTGGAAGGAAGGAGAAAGATTCGTGTCTTAGTGTCCTTTACTCCTGTGTTTGAGCAAGTGGCTTCATCTTGCATTTTGCAGTGATCCCACAAATTACCTAACCAGCCCTGCCAGCACAGTTTCATTTGAGGGGCCCTGTGTATTGCTCCTTAGCTCCTAGCTGGTCACTGATGCTACTGTGATCTCATTTGCTTGTGGTTTATTTTAGGTGCAATTTAATGCCCTTTTCTCCTTCAAGGTAGAGGCTAAAATGTAAGAACTGTGAAGTCCATAAATGTATATGTGCTTTTTATTTTTTGTTATAAGTGTGTGGTTGACTCCAAAATAATTAAAATTTGTCTATCTATCTATCTATCTATCTATCTATCTATCTATCTATCTATCTATCTATTATGGGTGAGGATCAAATCTAGGGCCTTGTACAAGGTACCCCACTCTTGAACTACATCCCCAGTCCCAAATTATATTTTAAAATATGGTTATAGAATATCCTGTACCATTTTAACAGAAGATGAAGTCATCAGGGGCATGAATTTTATATTCTTCCCAAGAACTGGATCAGTGTCATTTATAGAGCCAATAGTCCATAAAACCTCCTGAGTTTCTGAACCGCAAAGTTTGAAAAGGTACACATTTTAAAAATCACTACTTAATTAATCATCACGTGCAGGCCTGTCTATGCATGGTGTGTGCATGTGTCTGAGTTGGGGTGCATATGTGGAGGTCATTTAACAGCTTTGTGGAGTCAGCTCTCTTCTTCCACTGTTGTGGGTTCTGGGGATCCAACTCAAGTCTCCGGGCTTGTTCCCTGTTTCAGTTTGCTTCTCTGTTTGCCGTGACAAAACTCTGAGCAAAACCAACCTGCAGAGAGAAGAGTGTATCTCATTGTACACTTTACAATCCACCAAGGAGGGAAGCCAACGCAAGAGGGCAAGGCAAGGGTTGGAAGCAGAAACCGAGAAGGAACGCTGCTTACTGGCTTGTTTCCCTTGGCTTCCTCAGCTATCTTACACAAGCCAGTCCCACTTGCCACCACCCACAGTGGCCTGAGCTCACCAACATCAGTTACTAGTCATCTGCAAAATGCCCTACAGACATGCCCATGGGCCACTCAAATGGAAGCAGGTCCTCAATTTAGAGTCCCCTTTGCCAGGTGTGTTTAGGTTTGTGTCAAGCTGACACAAAGTAGCTGGAGCCAGGCAAGAAGACTGGCTGTAGCATCTCACCTGCCCACATGTGGTATTTTAATATCTACACCTACTCCTGAGATGTGAAATACTAGCTACTGTATCTTTAACAACTCACTTTTGAATAATCACTTTTTTTCCCTTTTTTTCTTTTTTCTGTGTTCTTAGCTCCCAGTCCACATCTTAGGCGAAAAGAGTTTTTCACGGTGGCCACTGAAGTTTCACGGCTTGCATGGATGTGTTCTTGTGGTTATGCTAGAGTAAACTTGGACAGATATTCCTAAAGAGGAAAGCTTGTTGCTAAGGTGGAAATTTGTGGTGGAATTTGTGGTGGAAATTCACAGGATGAGTACAGTCAGAGGAATTCATGGAACCCTAGAAAGGTGAGTCCAGCAAGGACACCAGGGGCTGGAGGCCGTTGGGAGCTTCCCTTTGGTAGAGCTGAGCCTGGGGGCTCCCTTTAATAGTATTGTATCCAGTGAAAATGAGAGCCCCGAGATCACTTTCCTGGGACAGACAGCTCTGGTCTTTAGTGAAGAGGCTGGCTGGGAAGTGTACGTTCTTGTGAAATAAAATGGGAGAGTGACCTGTAAGGAAACAAATTAGTCAGAGCGACCTTCGAAAGTCTCAGGTAACAAAAGTTAATTCATTTCTACATTAAGATTTCCTGCTTTCCCTGACCGTGGAACCTCCTTCAAGAGGCGGAAGCTTGGGTGGGCGAGATGGTCCAGCAGGTAAGAAAGGTCCTTGTTGCCAAACTGACAACCCGAATTGGATCCTGGGACGTCTGAAGATTGTCCTCTGACCTCATACCATCAGCTCTCTACACTCAAAACAAATAAGCAAATGCTGCAAAAGTGCAAGAGACATGCGCGCTTTATTAATTGCCGAATGCCTCTACAGCTCGAGGATGCTGCCGGGCTGTGTTCTCAGCTGGTAAAACTTGCAATTTTGACGTTACATAATCAGATCAAGTGGTGCCAGTCTCCAAGAAATGAAAGAGAAGAGGATTAGATCTAGCTTATTTTCCAAACAGTCTTAGTGAGCGTCACAGGCATGGATATTAATTTTCTAAATGAAAAGTAGACTGTTTACTGCGCACAAAGGAGCGCTTGTGCTGCCCAGATCGGTGCTAATCTCCATTCCAAATCGCTTAGCAACTGTTACGTGGTTAGAAAGGTTCAAATTTCAGGAGAAGGGGGAAAAAAACTTTCTGAACACACTGCAGCAAGATTTGCATTGGAGATATTAAGTCACCCAAATGATAAAAAGCAATGAAAGAGCCGTTTACAGCAAGTTGTATTAGTCTTTAAAATACATGAATTTTGGCTGTGTCCACTTCTCCAATCAGATGGTTTTAATTCTCATATTGAAATAAATGGTAGTAAATGATAGAATTTGAAGTGTGTAGCCATACAGCTTATACGGTGGAGAGCTAGGAAAATGCCCTGAAATTTTCTTTCATTCATTTGCTTGCTCATCCAATCTTATGAGTGTTTGTCATGGTGAGAGGTAGGGAGGATGGATGTCATGGACCTAGTTTATGTACTAAGGAGGGTTATAACCTGGGAAAATTTGAATGTATGTGCTTAGAAGCAGGAGAATTATACTATTTTTATAGGATAGAAAATTTTATTTCACACGTTTGAAAACTTAACTCTGTCTACTTGCCTGCTTGTCTAACTTATCTGTGTATCTAACTAGACTTATATATCAAAATATTATACTCACTTTCTATATAATAACTGCATATGATTTATTTGTTTGTTATTTTCTTACAGATAGGGTCTCATCTGTAATCCTGGCTGGATTGCTTTTTATCATGAAATCTGAGACTAGCCTTGAATTCATTGCAGTTCTGCCTTAACCTCAAGCTCTTACTTATTAAATAATTAAATAATATACAAAATGAATAATCAATAGTTTTACTGTAATAAACTAAAACACAAGGTATGTAATAATTAAAAATTAATATGCAGTGGATATTTTCTAGAAAAAATATACTTTGCAGATATTGAAGTAAGGAAAAGAAAACCAGTTAAACACATGATATTGTGAATTTAAAATACAACAGAGGCTGGGAAAATGGCTCAGTTGGCAAAGAGCTTGTTGCACAAACATGAAATCCGAGTTCAATTACCAACACCTGCATTAAAAAAGCTGGGCACAGTGGCACACGCTTTAATTCCAGCCCCAGTAAGGGGAAAATGCTGGTATCCCAGAGGCTCAGGGGATACTAACTTCACCAAATTACCAAGCTTAGGGTTCAGTGAGAGAGGGATCTCATCTTAAAAAAGTAAGGTGGAGAGTGATTGAGGAAGACATTGAAGTGAAACTCAGGCCTCCACACAGAAGGACCAGAAGTACATGCATACACAGAACATACACATGTTCTCTCTCTCTCTCTCTCTTTCTCACACACACACACACACACACAATCTGTCATGAATAGACAGATAATTCCTGTATTTTCTAGCATGCTCCAAGTACATATTGTTTAAATAATCAGACCATTGAACAAGTACAATAAGCAACTCTTCTCATGTGATGAGATGGAATGGCTGGGGAGATGGCTCAGCAGGTAGGAGGACTACTGATCTTGCAGAGAACTTGACTTTGATTCTCAGCACTCACAGGGAGGCTCACAAGTATTTGTAAGCCCAGTCCTGGGACTTTTGGTCTCTGCAGGCACTGCATGCAGCTGGTACATAGACATGCATGAAGGCAAGAGGCCCACGCATGTAAAATAATACACTAAAACAAAAACCAGATAGGAATATCACAGGAAAGAATATGGTAATATGCTTAAGGAATAATTGTTCATATTAGATTCATATGTGTGTGTTTTTCTAAATGAGTATGTATGTATCATACTTTATAATCATGATAGGGTTAGCCCAGAAAATGGAGATGCTTAACATTTACAACTTTTATGTAATTCCATAAAGAGACAGTGAATGACATCAAACATTTGATTATTTCATCAGATGCAGAAAGTTTATCTGATTGATAATATGCCGCATTCTCTCACTATGAAAACCCTCAGGAACATTAAAATATCTATGATTTTTTTTTCTTCCTTTAAATGTGGCTACTTATTTATGTCTGTGAGTGTGGGTGTGCGTACGTGCGTGTGTGTATATGTGCGTAGGTATGAATGCATATGTATGATTGTATGTGAGTGTGCCTGTTCATATGTGCATGTGTGTGTGTATAAGTGTATGTGTGTGCAAGTACATACTGCTGTACAGATGTGGAGGTCAGAAGATAACTCGTAGAAGTCCTTTCCTTTCTTCTACTTTGTGGGTGTTGGGCTTTCACTTTGCTCATCAATCTTTCAGCAAGTATCTTACCTGCTAAGCCATTTCCCAACAGTGATTTTCTTCTACTTGAAAAAAAAAATAATTGAGAAAAACTCTATAGCCAGTCCTGTACTTGTGGTGAACAGGATTCCCTTTGACAGGAACAGGAATCAAGTGCTCATTCATAATTATACTGGAGCTACAAAGTAGCTGTAGTAAGACCAGAGAAAGCCATCTGAATTAAGAAAAGAAACTCAATGTTATCATAACTCAATATGGTATGATAGTTGTACATTTGCGATGTTTATAAACTTTATCATTAAAATAAAAAAACAATAAATTCTAAGAGAATCCAAGAGATTCAGTAGGATCAATTAGAGAATTTAGTACAGTCAAAACAAAATATTACTATACAAAGATTTATGGTATTCACAGACTGTAAGAAAAATAGAAAGAACAAAATATGAAAGGTCGTATCTTGCGATAGTGACATATGTTGTAATATTCCAGGAATAAATATAATCAGAGATGTGAGGTGAGGGTTTCAGCTGTTAGGAAGAAGACACTTACATCACAAGGACATTATTGTTTATCTGGGATGTCTGCAGAAACTTTGGGCAGCTGAGCAATGCCCACAGTCACTCACATGCTGTACCTTTTCACTGTGCTGTCAAGGCTGGCTTTGTGGACCTGTGATCTGTAAACTCACCCGGGACTCATACCCAGAAGGACCCACTGCTTTCTCGCTCTGCTGTCACGTTTGAAAGTCTTGATCACTTTGTTTCTGAACTGTGATTTGGAAAATGTGGTGTGAAGGGAAAAGGAAGCATGTATGTGAGCAGAGGTAATATGTGTAGTGTGGCTGTTCATCATTGCCTGCCACTCCAATTGCTTAGTCTTTGTGATGTTCCGTGAGCCCTGAAGTCTATTTTGGCCTTGGGAAGCATGGAGCTAGTAGACTCGGAATTAGCAGGAGTTAATGGTGGTATTGTATCTCTCAAGGCTGAAGGTGACAACCCAGGGAAGCTATACTTTCCATTTAGATAGGACTTGCTTTGAATGCAGGAAGAAGGCGATGCCATTCTAGAAAATATAGACAACAAAGGAAGCCTGTTATGCCTCATCTTTTATTTTGCTGAGACTAAAAACGGTGATACGATGAGAGATTGCCCAGTCACTAAAGCTCTTGTCTGGTAAGTGAGATCTGGGTTTGACACCTCCCCACCACAGAGCCTATGTAAACATGTTGAATATAGCAGTGGGTCTTCAAAATCCCAGCACTAGGGGGAGGGAAACAATGGGCCTTGGTGGCCATTCAATCTGCCCAATTGTAGAGAGATTGTCTCCAGGCAGGTGGATGGTCTGACTGAGGATTACCTGAGTTCTGCTCTGACCTCCACCTACAAGTGCATACAAGAGCACATATACCTACTCACAGCTCCACATTAAAAAACAATGGCATCTGGGAGATGGTGGAACTTGTTTTTAATCCCAGCGCTTGGGAGGGAGAGACAGGCTGATCTCTATGAGTTCGAGGAAGCCTTGAGTTCCAGGAAAGCTGGAGCTATATTAGAGAAAAGCCCTGTCTTGGAAAACCAAGCCAAGCCAAGCCAAACCAAACCAAACTAACCAACCAACCAACCAACCAACCAAACAAACAAACAAACAAAACCCAAACAAAACCAAACCAATGAACCAACCAACCAACCAAAAAACCATTGACAGGGAGAAAGGGAAGTTCTAGGGTAATCTGCTGTACAATTTCTTTTCAGTCATTCTCATTTGTCAGTGGTTGGAAAGTAGAAGGTGTTGGTAGGGTGTGTGCAAATCAAAGCTTGAAATGATGTCAGTGTGGTGCGCTGTGTTCTCACTTTGGTAAAAACGAAATAAGTGTGCGTAAGTATGCATGCATGAGCCGTGCCCTATGAATCATGCAACTTTGGTTCTGCATAGCCATCGAATCCACTTATACCATGTTTAGAGCTGGCACTGGAGGTCTGGGAGATGGCTCAGCTGGTAAAGTCATTTGCTGCCAAGCCCGATGTTAAGTTTGATCCCACTTGGTGGAAGGAAAGAACCGATTTCTGCAAATTGTCTTCTGATTCCACATGTGTGTGGATAATAAATGTTATTTATTATCCACATGAAAAATATTATTATCCACAAGAAAAAGCCACATGTAAAAATATTTCAAAATCCCAACAGCCTGGCATTTGGGCAGGAGATATAGCTTAATAATAGAATGCTAAGGCCCTGGTTCAGTCTACCGGATTGCAGAGGCCAAACAACAAATGAAATAAAATCAAACAAACAGTCAAGCTGACATTGAGCCACAGAGGGAATGTTGATGAAATTCATGCTAATAATTTGATACTCAGACTTTCCTTTCTGAAGACCTTAAGTAAAAAATAAAAAACTGTGACACACGAAGAAAGAATCCATAGGATAAAATGAAAAAGTTTTGTATCTTACTACTGTTAGCAAAACCTTGTTTCTACTTTTTGAGCACAGGTCCAACATTTTTATTTATGTATTTATTTGGAGCATTATAAATCCTGTAGCCTGTCCTGATTGTCACCTCAGCTTATTGCTTGCTTTCTAGTCCTCTCTCCATCACAGTTATTCTGAAATTGCAAGATAGCTCTCTCTCTGAACTTGAGGCTTCAAGTCTTGTAGCTGCGGCAGGAAAGAGCACGAGAGTCGGTGATCATACGCTTTCCTTTCACAGCTTTTGCCTCTATGAAGAATTTAACAGCCTTTCCCCAAGCAGTTTGCCAACCCTGGGCCCCATGGATGGTTTCAGCTGCGAAAAAGAATGGAACAGGAAGCATCTGGCAAAGAGGAATGGAACCAACCAGTCTAACATGTATGTGGCCGAAAATACTATCTGAGCCAGCTGTTGGCTAACTTTTCCCTTGGCAGCATCAAGTAGGCTTTGGTGGCTACCTAAAGCCTGTGTCTGCTACAATTGCTCTGATTTGCTGCGGCTAGTTAGAGCGGATACAGACCTATAAACAAAGAAAGGGCTGCTCTCCCGTATATACTTGCCTTATAAAAATAAGAAGTGGGTCTACACTTAGCTAATTCATGAATTAGCTTTTGTTTTACTTTGATTAACAAATATCAGACTAAGGAGAGATGGTTCCTAGCAGCTATTCACTAAATGCATCTGATAGCAGAAGATGCCATGTCAATGGAACCTTGATCAAAAGAAGAAAAAGGATACAAATGTGTGGATGGAAAACCTTAATGTAAAGACATAAATTACTTCTAAATCCTTCTGCAATTCCTATGCAATTTAAAGCCAAGTTTCTATGGATTTTTCTTCTGAGATTTGAGCATATGACCTTGAAATTAATGAGGAACAATTGCAGAAAAGATTAAAATGTTGTAGACAGTTTTAAAGATGTACAACGGAGATATGGGAAATCTTTTTCAACAAATAGTGACACTTTTCATAAAGCTAAACTAAGATGGTGATGTGGGTTCTCGTACAGAAAAAGGAATTGATGAAGCAGAAGAGAACTTCAAGACTAGATCTGGCTATGTGTGTCGGGAGAGCTGGGGAAAAGGATAAATGACACATCCCATCATCCTGGAGTAACATGAGACTCCTACATCATCCCCATCCCAACAGTAAATGACAGGTTGAGTTAAAGCCCAACACAAATAAGAAAAAAATAGGTGCTTTTCGTGGAAATGCAAACTGGAATGTCAGTGCCAGATGTGGGCTGTTTTGAGGTCTCAGAGAACCAAATTAATACCAATTATTGCCATTGCTCTTTGTTTCCTATCAGCCAAGATGGTCAGAGCCTGTTTCTGAAGACCCCATACACTTTGATCACAGGATACAGAGAAATCAAGTTGGTACTGACCAAGAAGCTCCACCCCTGGTTAGCATTCATGGTCTTGCCTAGTTGTGAACTCTGGGAACTACCATAACAACTGACCTGTCGAGGAAGAAATTGGTGCCATTATAGCATGAATGTTTTTAGGTAACTAGCTGCTTTGTGATTGGATTTAAGGCCTGCTTCACTGTAGGAAACTCATCCTTGGTGCTGTCAATTTGTCCAAGAAACTGTGGCTGGGGTGAGCAGGGAGGTCCACAGGCCCTAGAGGTGAAACTACTCTGATCCTCTTGCTAAACATACACAGTGTCAAACTTTAATACAGAAAAGGGTATCAGAATTAAAAAGAGAAGGCATTCCAGGGAGTGGGGGGTTTTATTAAACATACAATGAAAAGGCAGATCTGGAATATATCAAAACCACTGGAGAAAAGTGCATGAACATGAACCAGAGATTTTCAGAACTTGAGTTTCACAGCATTCAAAATCGATTTCAGTCTCTGCATTGTTTGGAACCAGAGGCAAAACAACCGACAGCATGCTGCTTTTCTTTCTATATGGTTTCCTGAGACAGGGTCTCACTATGGTAGATACTAGAATTGGAAAGCTTGTAGAACGATTGGAATTCTCACCTACTGCTGATGTAATTTATAATATAATTTATAATAGAAAGTAATTGGAAGCAATTGAAATACCCAGTCAAATAATATTTTTAATCTATGCATGTTTTCAACTAACCAATCAGTAAACCAATGAAGCTATCTATTACCTATCTCTACTACCCTATCTGCCTACCTCTGTATGTACATATATTATAATATATACACGGTGCTATATTCATATAATTAAATTTCAGTTATTGAAATAATGAATTTGAGTTACAAGTGCCAAAATGCAAGTCTAAAATAGAAATATTATGTGGCAAGACAAAACCATTTCAGAACACTAAACATATTATGACATTATTTGAATAGAATTTTAAAACCTCATAACCATTGTGCATTTGAATGTATATATCAGTGATGAGCAGGAGTTTCTTTCAAGGTTAAAGTCTCTCATCTTGTAGAGAAACTTTTTATGATTATAGGATGTAATGGAGAAGTGAAACAATAGGATTTTCAAAGACAGAATGTTTACAAGGAGGTGAAAACAGTAGGTTGTTCTAGGGAGAAATGAAACACTACAGGGGAGCTCCTTTAAGACAGGAAATAACTCACAACAGCTTAAGGAAGTTCTGAAACTGACAAGATTCCCCAGGCTCCTTCCTCTCCTAAGAATGTAAGAGCACTGAAGACTGCTGAGAGTCACTCTCAGAGAAGACTCTCAAACAAGCTGAGCTGCCTGAAAGCCTGTTAAATCAACTGTGCTACTGGAAAGGACACTCTCCGACCTGTTTGCTGCTCGACCTGCAGGTTTACAGTGTGCTCCAGGTTTCCAGTTTTCATGAGCCGTCACCCATGCTGGGGTGGGCACTCAGTGGTTCTCTCTTAAGTCATTTCTGCTCCTGTAAGTAACCCCTCAGCCACATTCCTCTAAGTGACCCAATTCAACTCACTAGTTGACTAAGCTGAACCTCGATGCTACCCATATTTTGGTTTGTGGTTAGTTCTCTATCTGGCTTCAGTAGATCTTTGACCCCTGTGGGAAAAGTAGCACACAACAATTTGTATTTAGACAAAGCAGAACAAAAATCTATGCCAAAACAACAACAACAAACACACACACACAATTTTGAATAGGGAAGAAGGAAGGGTTATGAGATGGGCTGGAAATAGAAATTATCTCCATCCTGTAATGATTTATTTCTAAAAAAAAAAAAAAACAAAAGTTTTAAAGTAAATATTACAGAATACTAGGATTTGGTCAAGTTAATCTGCAAGTGCACAAGTGGTTAGCTGTGTGTGCGTGTTTGAAAATACTCCATTCACCTGGTCTCTGATGGCATCCTTTGATGTATTTTACAAAATTCATGTTTTATCATTTCCTTTTATGCAAAATTTTGTAGAGGTGAGTCTTTTTTCCCCCCCCAGGCATTAATCCTGGTTGGGGCTTCAGTATTCTCAAGGCTTATATTGGCAAAAGTGTATTAATTACTTTTCTTGTCTGAGTGAGTCAATACCTGAGGAGAGGCAGCTTAGGGGACGAGGAGATTATCTTGCCTCCATCATGGTGGGAAGGCACAATGCAGGGGTGGGAGGCAGCCACATTCACTGCACCTTCAGTCAGGAAGCAGAGAGCTGACAAGACACAGCACCAGGCTACAAGGCTCAGGCCAGCCCTTAATGATCCCTTCCTCCAGCCAAGCTCTACCTTCTAAAGGTTTCAATGTTCTTAACCAGTGCCA
Source organism: Psammomys obesus (assembly GCF_907164565.1). NCBI lineage: Eukaryota > Metazoa > Chordata > Mammalia > Rodentia > Muridae > Psammomys > Psammomys obesus. The sequence continues at coordinate 27,433,879 of NW_026587216.1, forward strand.
TCAGCTGGGGAGCAATTGCTCAAACGTGAGCCTTTGGGGAACATTATACATAGAAACTTCAACACTAAGTTACTAGAGTACTAAGAATTCTGTCACTCCCAATAATTCAGCAAGGAACAGAAATGTTAGTTGTCCCAAGCCACAAGAGAGATTCTTGTGGGACTGAAGGACAGTCATGAGGGCTCTGATTCTCTGAGTGCTGCTTTGTGACAGCCATGTTCCAAATCTTACTTTCTTGACCACACCCTCATACTGTAATCCTGTTCTCCAAGATCCACACGGTTCGGGGTTCAGCACTAACCCAGATGCTTTCCTAAAACCATAGGATTTTTACAGCCACTGCCTGAAGCTCCTGTTGTCAAGCCCCTCCACTAAATGAGAGAGAGCACCTGTACTACAGACCCAGCTTACATCAGCTCTGATTCTGCCATGCCCTTCAACCTGCAGGCTATTAGCTTTGCAATTGACTTGTATTGGTTCCCAGAATGCTCCACACCTGGGATGTTGGGGCCAGTCTGCACATGCCTCTTTGCTAACATCATTTACTTGCTTTCCTGTTTGTGACTAGCACAGGGTGGATGATGAATCACGTGCTCACTCTTATTCACAGCTCTGAAGGAAGCACTTGAGTAGACAGTGCTGGGAACAGGTACTGCAAAGGGCCAGGGCAGGATGAGGAGATGGGAAATAAAGGAAACCATGTACTTACAAACTACAAATACAAATACAAACAAACTCGTGCTTGATCATTGGACTTTTCAAAAGGAGCCTGAGGCTGGAGGTGTAGCTCAGTTGGTAGAGGACTTGACTAATGTCATAATTTTCTGGGTTCCAGTCTTGAGCAGCTCTCAAGAGTGGGCATAATGGTAACTGCCTGTAATCCCAGAAATGGAGAGATAGAGGCAAGAAGATCAGGAGTTCAAAGCCAATCTGGGCTACTTAAGAGCATGTGTCAAAAAATGAAATACAAAACCCGAAGAAGGTAATACTGAAGATTCTCCAGTGTAATTTCCCATTAGAACAAAGCCTTAGGGTGAGCTTGCAGCCTGGGGAACAGTAGAAGCTCAATTTTTCTTGGGGACTTTAAAAGGAATGTGCAGAGAATTTGAATGTGGCATTTTTAACATGAGAACCAGAACTATTAGCTGTGAGATAATTTATTGTTTGATAGGTAAGACAACCAATGTGTTCAATGTTTCTTTGTTTTAAAGGAAAGAACAACTTTCAGCTTTTTGCATTTTCAAATATTTGTATTACACTATACTTACTTTTTGATTAATATTGTAGTTACAGCTGGTAATTCTGCTATTTTACTGGTTGGAAATGAAGCTTGGACCTCAGGCATATGAGGCAGGCACCCTACTCCTGAGCAAATTCTCAGCACTTTTAATTTTGAATTTTAACTCATGGTTTCACTACATTGTCTAGTCTAGACCTAATTTATCATCTTACGTCACTCAGTCTCCCCAGTAGTTGGGATTATAAGCAAGCACTGTTCTGTCTATGTCCAGCTACAGCTGGCAGCTTTGTTCTCCTAATTGCTTGGGCTAAAATACTTGGGATCACTGTGGACATTATTGTTTCAGCCACGCCCTAAATCTGCGTTACTAGAAAAGTCATCAGATGACATCTCATCCCTGACTATCCCTTACCACTTCTATGATTTCGTTCCCTGGTGTGAGCCTCTACCACCTGTGTCCAGGATAACCGCAGCATCTGCATCCTGAGGACCTCTTTGCTTCGATGCATAATCTTCTATTCACCACACAGTAGCCAGACAGAAAAGATCACATCACACCTTGCTGCGAACCTTACCACGGATTTTTATCTTCTTGTTAATGGCAATTTAACATTGCCCTCTTCCAGGGCACTCTGAGAAGACTGGCTTTCTTGTTCTTTGTCAAACAGGTGAGGGTTCTGCTGGTAATCACAGTTCCTAGGATTCCTATAATGGTTGCGTTTTTTAGTTTCCCCTCAGGTGTCTTCTCAAATGTCACACCTCAGCAAGCGCCATGGTGAGTTACTTATGTGATAGCATACTACTTGTTCTGCCAAATTCTCTAATTCTCTCGCTACTTTTTATATTTAAGAGCCCTCCCATCTCTTGGTAAGTTATTCATGTGTTACCATATGAGAGAGAGCAGAGCCCAATATGACTAGAGTGGAAGGTCAGTGAATGGTATGGAATCCTAATTGTACTATTGAGTCATGTCCCTCACTCCCCACTAACAACATTGTGTGTGTGTGAGCATGTATGAGCATGTGAGTGTATGTGAATGTGTGTGTGTGTGTGTGTGTGTGTGTGTGTTTATGTGTGTCTGTGCACATGCAGAAGATTTTCTATGGCACACATTTTGTTTGGCCTTGGAAAACCCATGGCTCCTCTCCTCACTAGCTTGCCGCAAAGCAGGTGGATGTATTGGCTCTGAAGGTGGTGAGCTGACTGGACTGTCCTTCCTGCCCCTCCCGCTGTGGTCTCTGGGAAGCATGAAAATTGGTACAGAGATCCAACAGCACAGGAAGGCAGGACTGTCAAATAATAGACTGCTAGACATGCAGAAGAACTACGCTAACCACAACACAGATGGGGCTGGGTCGACGAGCCATTAGTGGCTGACACATACTTTGAAATTGCTGTAACAGAACAGCAGGACCAGACAGGAAAAGGTTAGGGCGCCCAGGTGTCCCACTTGGAAGCTGACTGTAAGAGCTTTTCGCTAATGAAATAAAGATGAGATATGAAAATGAGTATTTCCAAAGATTCAAACCACTTTATTACCTTATAATATGCCTTAAGGTTTTGTGCCAGGCTCTTTCATTTTATCAAATCTTTTTGCTGGTAAGGTGTATTTATAATCGGGAATGGAGTATTTCATGCAGAAGATGTAACATGAGTGGCTCTTGACATGAATCTTAAGCTGAATATTTTTGGTCTATAGTCTGTAGATGTATTGTGGCTTACATTCTTGTATCAGTGTGTCTGGTGTTTTTGCTGACATAGTGTGGAATTAAGATGAGAAGAAATTTCCCATCATGCCATGACCTTGGGCCAATTCGGAGGGGAGGCTTTTTAGAGAAGACTTCCTATCCATGTGACCCATATTTCCTGTGTGTGTGTATGTGTGTGGTGTGTGTGATGTATTCCTCAGCTCCCTGGAGGAAACCTCTGTGATGATACATGGAATCTCATGCCTAGAAACGATTAGCCTGGTGCTTCCTCATGATCCACTTGCATTTCGTAATAATTTTACATTTGGTCTTATGTTTTCTAAGTGCAGCCTGAGAGGCCAAAGGTGCATAAATTTGAGGTGAGGATAGATATGTGGTACATGAGCAATGTGCCTGTTACTCATTCACGTGCATGTAGCATTTGCGCTTAGGCTAAGCGCATCCCCTAACATGCTTTCAGCTTACACGCAGGGCCTTGCTCTCAGAATAGCTTATATTTATTTTCGTGTTCTGCTACCCCGCTCTTAAGTATTATACATACCTGAAGTTGGATGTTCTCTATGTGAAGCTTGCTACCCACAGAGCCCTAGTATGATCAAAATGGAGGCCTGAAATGGGCATACTGTTTGAATACACCCCTTCATAGAGTCTTGGGTAATGCTCTGTGAGCACGGAACTACAGTGGAACACATCATGTGACAGTTAGTGAGACTCTCAGATAAAGCAGGAGTGTGCTCTGTTTAAAGCTGAGTATGAGACAAGTTGGCAGCTATAAGAACATGACCAACCAGGGAACACTAAGTATCTCTAAGTATCTTTTTTCTTTTCTTTACTGTTATTTATTTGTTTGTTTGTTTATTTATTTTTACTATTATAGACTGGATAATGCTTCCCTAAAGCCATATGTTAACATCCTCAGCCCCCAGTACTTCGGGGTTTGGAATCAGTATTAATAGAAGTGGCACATTTCTTTAATCCTTTAATTCTAGCACTCCTGTGGCAGAGAGAGCCAACCTCTGAGTTTGAGGCCAGCCTGATCTATAAAGTGAGTTACAGGACAGCCAGGGGTACAGAGAGAAACCCTGTCTCAAGAAAAAAAAAAAGAAAAACAGAAAAAAAAGAGAAATAGCTGAGTTACATGAGTCAGTTCAGTTAGGATCTGATGGTTGCTATCCTTATATGAGAAAATTTGGAGATGGGCACACAGAAGGAACCTGCTGAAGACCCGATAAGGTAACTACTTACAAAGCAAAGAGAGCAGCCTCTGAAGAAACCGTTCCTGCCAAGACCTCCATCTTAGATGTGCAGCCGCCAGAACACTGAGAAAGTATCTCTTATTTCAGTCAATTCATCTTTGGTGCTCTGTCATGTCAGTGCACCAAAATGAAACACTTGCCTCATTATTTCTCTGTATCAGCCAGTTGCATATTGCAAACGCCAAGCACCGTGTATTAATTTTCTGAAATTCTGATGTAACACTTGAGGCTGGTGTAGAGGTTTATCCCCTGGTGAGGGACTCATGGAGTTTGGTGCCATTGGCAGGAGCGAGTGCAGGTGAGAGTCCTCGCGTGCCACGGTAGGAGTTCAGAGAGACAAGCGCCATGAGACCTACATCAGTCTCTTCTAAGGACACACCCCCTAGTGTCCTGACACGCACCCACTGGCTCAAACCACCTCTTAACATAGCTGTACCGGAAAACCAGACTCCAACACATGAGCCCTGGGGGAACAAAGTGCATCCAAACTACAGCAGCCGGGAAGAGGGAAAGGGAACCCCCACTGTGTAAACCAAAGGTTGAAAGCACAGTTGGAATTTGGGTGAATCAAGAAACAAACTGGAAATGCCCGTGTTGGTGTTACTTTGGCATGTCCACTGTTTTGGTAAGAACAAACTGTTAGTTACGCATTTGCTGGTTTTCAGAAAAAAAAAAAAAAAAAAAAAAAAAGTAATCATTAAATAATGTGATGAATGTAAATGCATCCTTTAGCAAGCATTAAAAATTGTGGAAAATCCGACTAATTTAATTTGAGGTTAAGTCTACATTGTATGAAATAAATCAAAATACAGAATCTCCCTTAGCAGCAGTGAGCACCAGGCTAAGGAAAGCAATTTTTATGAACGAATATTTGGAAGTTCATGGAAGAGAAGTTTTTATGAATGAATATTTGGCAGTTGATAGAAGGGTGGAGGCAAAAGAAAGTGTCTGTTGCTGCCTTTTTTGTGATGAAACTTTTGGAGACTTGGTTGAGCTGAAAAGAGAATTTTACTTCATTTCTCTGGATGTGCTCCTGGTAGCCTTTTAAAGCAAGTTACTTGGCTCTCTTTCTTGTAAGTTAATAAAATGTCATCTCTGCTGCATTTTTTTTTTATTTCAGCAGGCACCTACACCCTGTGCCTCATGCTAAAAACTAACAAGCCATGAAGACTGAAGTTAAATAAGCTCCATTTGATTGGTTGTCTTTATCCATCTCTATCTCCACATCTGGTTCCCAATCACCCCCTTCTCTTTTCTCTCCTCTATACTGCCTCTCTGTTTCTTTTGGTTTGTTCATCTTTTCTCTCTGCATGGTTTTAGGCAATGCCAGGACATTGAACAGCATCTGAAACCTGTTTGTCTACACATTGTAGAGTTCTCCCCACGCTGGACTGATGTCTGACTGGCAGGAGATATCTCTGCCTTTGGGTCTTGAAGGAATATCAAGGACAGAGGATTCAATGCCAAATCTTGCTGCCATCATTTTTTTTTTAAATCTAGTTTCTTAAGGTGGATATCAATGTTTGGCCCTATTGCCCTTTCCCTTTCACTTATATATAGAAACTGCTCTCTTTTCTTTCCATTTTAACTGTCACACTTTATCCCAGCCAGTTCCATGATTACCCGAAGGTGCTTCAAATCTGGTCTTCCTTTTCTGCTCTTACTTCTCTCCCTTCCAGCCATCCCACAGCAGCAAGGATGACTTTCAAAATTACAAGCTAGGTCATGTCACCTTTATGTACAAGCCCCCAGGGCCTCGCCACTCAACACCGACATATCCAGACTACTGACTCTGGCTTGTGAATCATCCCAGGTGCCTAATTCATTCTCACTGAGGCCTGTTGTCCCAGAGTCATTTCGTTAACTCCAAACTTTGAGCCAAAGTAATCTGTTTGGATGATAAAGTGTAAGGATGTAATGTTGATCTGGCTCTTGCCTTCCCCAGTCTTTTTATGTCTTATCTTAGGCTCATCTTTTCTTTCTCTGGCTCAATTTTTCTTGAAAGTAATAAGTTGGTCCTGCTGCCTCCTGGTCCTTCTCCTCCTCCACTCACCATGGTCAACATCACCGTCATCATCATAATTACCACCACCACCACTACGATCATCATCATCATCATCATCACCAAACCCCTTCCTCTTTCTCTTCCAATCATCATCACCATCATCATCATCATGCTGACGCTTACAACTCACTCTCTCGGAAGCTGACAACGTCCTTGAAGAGTTACATTAATTACTTTCTGTATAGTAACCTCAGTGACCTAAATGTCCACTTAGGCCCCACACCTTGAAGGCTGTACCTTCCCTATGGAACACAATTGAGGATCAGACTTCTAGTGCATGAAACTTTGTGAGACACAAAACCGTATCTGAACCACACCGTATACAAGGCAGTCCTTCCTTCTGGTGTTGCCTTCACAGGGAACATTCCTACAAAGCCCTAAGCAAGAGACAGAACCAGAAAGCTTGTTAGATTTAAGCTGCTTCTCTCTCACATTTCCACTAAACTAAGGGACTCAATAAACCTTTACCCACACCCTGATTAGGGATTCTATCCTGCCATGAAATTCATGAGCAAGGGCTGGCAGTCAGCCTACTTCCTCCTACAAAAAGAAGTTGATTTGGTTCCTGTTTTAAAAGGAGTGCCACTCCCTCATCTCCCTGGAAGTCTATAACTCAGTCCCATCAGTCCTGAATTCATTAGGTTAGATGCAAGAAGAATCAGAGTTATGAATCATTTAACCATAACAACATCGAGTGGGCAATCCTGGTTCAGTTTGGTAAGTCCAAAGAGGTATACAGAAAATGTGTGAAAGTAGAGTCATGAAAGGGTCAGGTCTCAATGAAACTGGGGGCAAATGGCTACTGAAGTGAGGTACCCTATTTAACAAATCAAAGCAGGTGCTGGCTGCCAGGCTGTCTGTTCCTCAAGTAAGTGTTACAGAGTCATCCTGGTTGGCATACCCTGCCCCCTACCCTAAAGCTCTCCAGCCTCTCTGATTCCCATACAACCCAAGAATTTTGTTTACAGGTCCTGCTCTCTTGGTCTCCAGGTTTCCTCTCTGCTCCACACCCCCATCTCATGTAACTTTCCTCTAGTGGCCGGGGGGGTGGGGGGTGGGGGGGGTTTCCTCTCCTAGCTCGGTTAAGTCTGAAGCCTTCCAGATGCCTCTGGCTGTGCTCTTCCTCATATCCTTCTCCTCAGTCATGCCCTGGGGCAGCGAAGGCCTCATATTCTTCATTCAGTGAAGAAGAGAAAGAGGCAGGGAGAGAATCACCGTAATGCAATGGGAACCGTAATGCAATGGGAGAAAACCCCAACCTACTATTTGTTTTGACTTTAAAGATGGAGAAAGGGATCACAGGTCGAGGAGCAGGAATAGGCTCTCAAAGCTGAAAAAAGTAAGAAAATTCACTCTCCATAGACCCTTTGGTATGGCAGGCATCCCAACTCATAGCTTGATTTTAGCTGTTACATGGGAAGTCTTTATTGTTTCAAATCTCTAAGTTCTGGCTAATTTTATGTCAACCTGACACAAGATAGAGTCATCAGAGAGGAGGGGGCTTCCATAAGATTCAGCTACAAGCCATTTTCTTAATTAGGGATCGGCAGGGGAAGGCCCAGCTCATTCTGGGTGAACCTATCTTTGGGCTGGAGGCCCTGGATTCTATAAGAAATAAGACTGAGCAAGCCATGGGGAGCAAGCCAGTAAGAAGCACCCCTCCATGCTTCTGTATCAGCTCCTGTCTCCAGGTTCCTTCTCTCTTCTTGAGTTCTTATCTTGACTTCCGTTAGTGATGGGGTACAATGTAGACATGTAAGCCAAATAAACCTCTTCCTCCCCAACTTGATTTTGGTCATGGTGTTCCAAGACATCAATGATAACCATAACTAAGCCATATATGGTCATTTCTTGCTGTAGCAACACACAGCTCATATAACCTAGATTAGAGAAGGTTTCTTTTCATAGGGACTCTATGTTTAAGTTCTTGTAGTGCAGCTCTATCATTTAGTTTTCCCACATATTCCACAGATAGCTAAGCATCTTACAGAGACTGAGCTATTATGTTTTCAGAAACAGTCATTCCTTAGTTCCTCTGTCTGATGTCTCATGTCCTGATTCTGTGTACATCTGGAAGCAGTAAATCGAAGCAGTTTTTTTGTAGGCTTCAAAGTTCACCTGATGTTTTTAATGTTCACTTGATGTCCCTTGAAATATGAGGAGAAAAAAAAAAGGTTCCTTTTTGAGGCTTGAATGGTCAACACAAACACTGTCAGTATATGAATTTTATTTTGTTTCTAATTAGTCTCCTGAAGGACTGGGGAAACAAATAAAGGGAACAGATGTTCTGCAAATCTTTTCTGGAGAACGTGATATGTGTATATAATTTGGGGAGTAAGAGAGGAAACTGGAGAGCTACCTCCCCCTCCCCCCCCAGAAGACCAAATCTGACCTGTGGAACAGCTTCAGCTTGTATTTGAAGAATTCCACAGAAAAAGGTCACATGGCCCCTCTTAGTCTGTGGACACTTTCTGTCTCATGGTGCCTTTTCTGCCACAACGTGTGTGAGTAAACAAATCTCAGAATGTTCCTCAGCATCATTACTTGTTGCCCAGGGACGCAATCCCAGAAAAGGTCGAGGTAATGAGAGCAGTGCAGGCATGGTTGATCATTGTGGCCTGCCAGAACATGACAGTCACCTGTGACTTTGCACAAACAACCTAAAAGCGGTGCTCGCAGTAATAGCACACCCTTCTACTTTCAAAACAGTGAACTACCTGCGAAAAGGTCTCGGGTCCTTTCCTGCCCATCCTGAGATGTCAGGCTCTAGTCAGGGACCTTTCCCAAACTCATCAAGGGTAGTCTCTTCCCAGCTTAGCCTTGAATCAGCAGGCAGCCTCTCTTCTGGTGCTGTTCCTACCCAGGCAAAGTCCAGAGAAATCTACCAACAAAGCAACCCTTTTAATAAGTCTGCACCAGAGCAGCTGAGCCTGGGCTCTCTCATCCCACCTCCACTGATCCCCAAACTCTAGCCTGATTCTTGCTGCTTGGGCTTGGTGACTGCCCACTTGTGTCTCCTCCTTTCATTTTTGGGTAAACACGTTTCTCCTGGGTTCTGTGCCTGTCACTGTTGTAATGTTATTGTGTCATGTCTGACTGTTCTACTCCAGAGGTCACCATGTGCTGGAATGCTGGTGCCACAAGTAGAATTGCACAGTAGAGTCTCATTCGCTTGGTAATGATACTAGCTGGTCATGGTGAATGGTGCTAGGTTCATGACTCTCAGGTTGCCATAAGTAGGTCCCGTAGACCGGTGCCTTAAACAACAGAAATGATGTTTTTCTCACAATTCAGCCTGCTGGAAAGCTATAACCAGGATCAAGGTTACAGCTGTGCTGGTGTCTTCCTTTCCAAGGCCTGACCCCTGAACATTTGTGAAGAGAAGGAGAGAACAAACTCTCTGATCACTCTTTTCATAAGGATGCTAATTCTATTGGACCAGGCTCCCACCTTTATGATCCCATGTCCCCCTAATCACTTCTTAAGAACCCTGTTTCAGATGGTCACCTTGGGAGTTGGTTCTTCAACACAGTTTACTCTGTAACACTGGGAAGTAAGAATTTCAGTCATTACAATGAATGACTTCAAAAGCTTGGGTTTCTTAAAACTGATGAAGTATACTTGGGTTCAGGCAGCTTCTACTGGCTTCCAAAAAATGGCCTGGAAACCATTAAAAGCCAAACAATGATTACTCATATATACATATATACATACACATATACATATATATACATACACACACACACACATATATATATATATGTGTGTGTGTGTGTGTGTGTGTCACTTTTTAAATTCTACTGTGAAATGGTTCCTTTTGAGTTATATGTATGCATGATAATTAATCTGTTTCAGTTGTGATATTGTACAAATCAGAGTTTTTAAATATTGGATAACACGTGTCCCTTGTTCCTGTATTGTGCCATGGTGAGTTGTTGTCTGTTGATCAGTGTACTAAGCAAGGAACAGATGTAGCTTTATATCTGTATCCAGTGGTGTCAAACAGTTGCTCACCAATTGGACTTGGCATTGCTTTTGGTATGGACTTTATAAAACAATTATGAGGACTTGGAGAGATAGTTCATCAGTGAAGACCTTGTTATTCTTGGAGAGGACTGAGTTTGGTTTCCAGCACCCACATGATGGCTCATAACTCTTTGTAACTCCAGTTCCAGGGGGTTAACTGCCTTCCTCTGGTTTCTGAGGGCACCAGTCATACCCACGGAGCACACACATACACATACATGCAGAAAAAACACTCATGCAAATGAAAGAAATAAAACCAAGTTTTAAAAAATGACCTTAATATCTTTTATTTTTATGGCGCTGTACAGTTCATAATTCTTTTCATGTTTAAGTTATTTGAACCATTACAAAACTGTGAAATAGAATAGTATCATTATTTCTGTTTTACTGGTGAGAGGCTTTCCAGCTTGGTCAGTGTGTGTCAAGTTGGGACTAGAAAGCAGTATTGTTAAGCTGATGTCAGTGTTCTGCCTGCTGCTCCATTGCCCTCATAAATTTACTGTAGAAATAAAAGTGGGCACAACTCACATGCACAGTGATGCCTACCTGGCAGAAAGGAATGCTGGCCCTTCTTTTAGCTGTCCCTAACCAACACATACAGTATAAACAACACACACACACACACACACACACACATATGTATGTATGTATGTATGTATGTATGTATATATATTTTTATATAACAACATATATATATATATATAACAATATATATTATATATGTAAAATATCTGTTCATGGTTAAGCCTTTTTCTTAATCAGCCTGTACTATTGAAGAATATGACCATACTTTTAAGGTTCTGGAAAAGATGGGATACTCAGTCAAGAATGGCAGGCAGCTAATACTTAAGGAGAGTTTCAGGTGTACTGTGCATTTGTCTTCCAATGCACAGGATGGAATCTAGAGCCCTAAATGTGTGAGGTAAGTGCTCTTCCTCTGATTTGCCATCCTCAGCCTGATGTTCATAAGTTGTTTTTATTTAATTCACTTAACCTGTACAAATACCCCCTTTTTTAAAAAAAGATTTATTTTATGTATATGAACACTGTTTTCAAGCACAGCAGAAGAGGAAATCAGATTTCATTACAGATGGCTGAAAGCCACCATGTGGTTGGCTGGGAATTGAACTCAGGTCCTCTGGAAGAGTGGCCATTGCTCTTAACCGCTGAGCCATCCTTCCAGCGCCATCTGTACAAACACGTTTAGTGTAGTGGTTTGAATGAAAAACGTCCCTCATAGTCTCAGGCACATGAATGCTTGGTCTTTCATTTGATGATGTTATCTGGAAATGCTTGGGAGGTGTGACTTTGTGGGAGGATGTATGTCACTGGACTTGGGTGACTCTGAATGACATGGCAGCAGAGAGATGAAGTTGGAGGATTGTGAGTTTAAAGCTACCCTATGTTACAGAGCGAATTCAAGGCCATCCTGAACAACTTTGTGAGACCTTGTCTCAAGAAAAAAGGAGAAAAAGGTAGAGCAGGGCAAGAGGAAGAAAAATAGAGAGGACAGGAAGAGACTGGTAAAAATGTTTGCTCATAATATTAGGAGTTGGGCATACAGGCCCTTCAGAGTGGGAAGCACATCTGCTGTTAGAAAGCAAGGTAGAGTCTCAGTAAGAAAATGGTTAACATTGTCAAATGTGATTCTTACATTCATACCTTCTTAAGATTCTAGCACCATTCCAGGGCCATTGACAAAGACATCGGTGAAGGTGGCTACCTGGACTCTTAACAAGCTTTTCCTGTTGTTTCCTTTCTAAATCTTAGACTGACAGATGTAATTTGTTGCAGTCATTGTTTTGAGATAGGACTCACTCTAGCCCAGGCTAGCCTGAAATATACTATGTAGCCCATGCTAGCCTCGGACTTCTCAGATTTGCCTCAATCTCTTGCTTTTGCCTCTCAAATGTTGGGATTTCTGACATGAGACTCTAGATCTGGTGGCAGACATGGTAATTGTAAAGAAAAAAAAATGAGGAGCCCATGTTTTTTTTGCATAAAGAGCATCATCTGAGGAGATGGGGGAGACAGGGAAGGCCACAGATGTGAAGGACTTTGACATAGCGGTACTTTGGAGGATCTGAATTTTTTCTTCCACCTTTATTTCCTTCCCCCACTGAGGGTCTCACTATATAGTCTTGGTTAGCCTAGAATGTGCTATATAAACAGAAATATACCACCTCTACCTCCAGAGAGCTGAGATTAAAGGTGTGCACCACCATGATGCCTGGCCAGTATTTGTTTTTGCGACAGGGTCTTGCTATGTAGCTTAGACTGGCCTGGAACTCCCGGTCCTCCTGTCTCAGCCCACAGTTGTTGGGATTACAGGTGTGGACTATGGTATCTTTTAGTTATAGAAGATTTTTTTGTTTTGTTTTATAGAGATGAGGTTTACTTTCCTGGTGTGCATTTATTTGCATGGGTTTTCTGTATCATAATATATTGGATCTTTTTCATTTCCTCTATTATTAAATGAAATTGAAGGACCTACCACACAAGCATAATCTTAAAGCTGCTTATTGCCAAACCCCAAGACTACCACAATTAGCCTAATTCCCTCACCAGAAGGAAGAAGCCCAAACCCCCCAACATTCATGTTTGGTGGACAAATTAAATAGTTCTCAGTGGAATTAAAAAAAATCTTAGCAACCAATTTAATAATGCATTAATAAAGTTTTGTGAGTCATTTTAATCACAATCTTTTATGGAAGGGTAAACTTTCAATGCAATTATTATTTTTACGGGTAAGAGAACTTGCCCTGTTTAGTAAAAGGGTCTCTAATTAAAACAAATGTTTCTCTCAGAGTTTATAGATATTAACTGGTTTTATTATGCTGTAGCAGACAAGAATCCTATCCTTGAATTATTAAAAATTAAACTTAATTTTCTTTTAAAAAATTATGTAAAAAGTATCTTACTGATGTTTGAGTCATTGTGAAAACAGCACTAATTGGAGGTTAGGGTTCTGCCTGTGTGCTTTGTAACCAGGGACTCAAATTCTGGTCCCATAACTTTGAAGTTACATGATTTTAGAAAAGTTATTGCTTAATTTTCCTTATCTATAAAATGAAACAAAACAAAGTAAGAGTTTTGCTGTCTACCTCATAAACTTGTTTTGAGAATTGTAAGAACACACGTGCGATTGTTTAACCAGGGACTGTTCCCCGTAGGCTCCTGTTTCTGAACACTTGGTTCCTAGCTGGTGCTGACGTTCAGGGAGATTATGGAAGCTTTGGGAGATGTGTTCTGGCTGGAGGAAGTACATCGCTGGGGTAGGCACTGAATGCTCATAGCCTCACTCCACTTCCTTTTTGCTTGAATGAGAATGTGACCCCTAACTTTATGTCTGTCCTGCCACTGTGGACTCCAGCCCTCCGGAACCTAAGCTAGAATAAACCCTTTCTTCCCCAAGCTACATTATTTTATCACAGCAACAGAAAAGTAACTAATGTAACAAGGGCCAGAGTTAACACAGAGAAATACTATAACTCTAATTTCCACAGACATTAATATGTTCTTAAATCAGTAGGAAATGGATAAGAAAATGATAAAAGTCCAAGAAGTCAGACCAGAAGATAACCTTTTCAAGTGAAATTGAACATAGCAGATTCTACAAGTCAGTGTGCACTCATGTAGGTGTTTACTCACATTTTCTGGGAAAATAACTGGGGCAGGCCACAAAGGAATGATTTTTTTTTTAAATCATATTTTTTAATGGACGTCTAAAAACAAATCCGAAAAGATGCTGTCATTTATTTTGGATAGAGAGAAGGAGAGTTGCAAAATTGGTTGGAAAATGTTTTAACAGGAAAACATTAAAGAATATTTACCAGTTATGTTTATTTATGCATCTATTTATACCCAGCCTCATTCTATAAATAATGTAGGGGCGGTAATTAGAAGATTGACGTTGGGTCAGTTAAACTTAATAACTGATGAAAATAGAAATGGTATATTATATAAAACAAGACATACTCAAAGTGCAACTACGAAGACTTCTGCTTCATTTGGAAAGGGAGTCACTGAATTATTCCACAGAAAAATAAAACTCAAATGCTGGCGATATAGCTATATTCAGAAAGCTTTTCAAGCTAGGTACAGTGGTGCACCCCTGTAATTCCAGAGCTTGGGGAGGCAGAGACAGGAAGATCTCTGTGAATTCGAGGCTAGCTTGGTCTACAAAGCAGAGTCCAGGACAGCCAAGAAAACCCTGTCTCCTGGGGCAGGGGTGGGGTTTTCCTAGCTTTTAAAACAAGGCAGCTTTCCTGAAATGTAAGCCAAGTCTGTCCGGCAGCTCGACACGATCATCGAAGTATCGTAAACGTTAAAATGGCAAAGACCCTAAGATAAGTGACATTTCAATATTGCAAATGGTCATGAACTAGAAGGATTTTTTTTTAAACTCCCAGAATATGAGCTTACCTAACAAAAGAAAAAGAAAGAAAGAAAGAAAGAAAGAAAGAAAGAAAGAAAGAAAGAAAGAAA
>NW_026587216.1:27448672-27459847 GCF_907164565.1 Psammomys obesus
AAAGAAAGAAAGAAAGAAAGAAAGAAAGAAAGAAAGAAAGAAAGAAAAAGCATTAGTCAGCATTCCTTTAATGTAACAGGTAATTGAGCTACATCGACTGATAAAGAGAGAATGTTTATTTTGGCCCAGGTTTGGAGGGTTGAGGTACTATTTGGGGGCCTATGGGAAGGTAGCATTTCCCAGCATTGTGCATGGAGGAAGGCGCTCATGATTTGAAATCTAAGGTAAGATGAAGGGGCTGAGGTCTCATTATCCCTTTTAGGCTACCTCTTAGTGTTTCTACCATATTTCAGTAGGTCCAAGCTCAGGACAAGCCATTCACATACAGGCCTTGAATAACTAATGATATCAAAAAATGCAAATGTATATATGCAAATGTTAGATATTTATGTCATCATCAGCAATGGCCAGAAGGGATTATCTTTAAAACACAAGCAAGCAAGGAAACAAACAAACAAACAAAAAAATTAGTAATCTTACTTGTCCTAAAATTTATTAGGATATTATTAGTATATGCCTTTATGGAAGACATAGTTGTAAGTTTAGGAAAATATTAAAATGATACAAAGACAAGAGTTCCTGGAAATAGCACCAAGAAATGACAATGGTGAGTAGGTCCTTCCAAACTGAGGCAACAGTACCACTGAATTATATTGCTTTTGATGCTAACTTCATTTGCAAATATAAAGGTAAGGCAGTAAAATTTTATACCTTAATCCTTTCAGCTAAATCACTGACCTACCAGAAAGTAATGTTAGCAGAATAATTGTGAACACAATTCTGTTTTAACACAAAGTCTGATAATTAATCTTTCCTGTAACTGCTGATTAATTCTCTTCCTGGTATGATTTCCCAAACTTGATTTTGTACTTTAGTTCAAAACATTCTAGTACTTGACCAAACGGTATGCCATTTCTCATTCATTACAAAGCCAGTATTTGTTTGGGAAGTTAAAATTTCATTAACTCTTAAAATGTGCAAAATACATAAAAATAATTTTATGCTTGTCATATGCTAAACCTAAGCCACTGTTTTTTAAATTGTGCCCCATGGTCAGGTGAATTTGGTAAACATTCAGTGTAACCTGCCCTTCCACCTCCACAGATACAAAGTGCACATTAAAATACAAAATACCTTTATGAGTATTTAGTTTTTGATGTTTCGCAAACTTAATGAAGAAACAGCATTCAAAGAACAGCTGTTATTAACACAGGACTCTAAGCTTCTATGGAGTAGTGTTTGGGAGCCTTTCTCCTGCAGTGAGAATTCTTGGTTAATTAAAAACACGAAAATGCTTTGGGAATATGTTTTTGTTTTAATCCCAGGTGTGGGATATGGGACTGCTTCAGATTGTCCACAGCAGCTGACTGTGATTTGCCTTGTGCTCTACAAGCAGTGTGATTTTGCCAGCTGCAGATAGTTTCTGCAAGCAGACGACTTTTGGAATTCGGGGGACTCTTGAGAGGGTATATTATTGTTACAGCCCCAAGAGGAGCTGTTGTGGAGGTGGCTGCTACTGCTGTTGTTGTTACTGATTTCTGGTTTCCAGTTGCCATTGTTTCGATTTGTCAAGTGTCCGTATACAAAGTGATGAGGAGAAGAAATTGAGTATCTTGACAGTGAAGATCAAACTTGCCCCAAGGAACATGATGCCCCCATTCAGTAGGAAATAATTTAATGATAATGACTTTCCCTTTCCCCTCTATTATTCTTTTTTTCCTACTTAGTGTTGGGGAATTGGAAGGGTGGAATAAGGGTAGAGAATGGTAGAAAGAATAAGGAACCCACAAAGCAGCAAATACTAGCTATACTCTCCAGAGACAAACTTGTGAAAGTGGATATATTTCAAAGTCATAGATAAGTGACTCTTTACCACATATGTTGTTTTATACCTCAGGAACACCTTCACCACATGTCCGAAGCTTCTGTAGATGTAGAATACACAATACAAGCTTCTCTGTGACAAGAGGACAGTAGGGACAACTTCTTTAAGAGGATTGTGGAAGTAGGGACAGTCTCCTTATCCTTGGTTATGGCAAAGGTGATCCACTTTTGATTGTCTTAAGGAAACAATTTATTGACTTAAGGACCTTTTTTTTTTTTAAGGAAAAAAAAAGGATACTATTCCTAAATATATGGGACCAGGGATGTCTGGTGTGAGCTGGGAAGTGAGCCATACTTCCTCTCTGTATTTTATGGACTGTTCAAGGCTTATTGGGGGAAGCGAGGTGGCTGTTGCTCTCCTGGCTTCCTCAGATGATGAAGAATATAAATGGAAAAAAATATGTAGATATACAAGAAAAGCTTTATTATGGGAATGAGCAAAAAGCAATGGATGGTGATAAGTCAAACAACATGACACTTGTCAGCTGAAAAAGCAGGGAAGATGGTTTACATAGAATTCCTGAAATTCAAGGGCTCCAGGATTAGAAGATTTGAGAGGACAGATGTCTCAGGTATGGAAATTTTTCCTTTTTCTTTTTTTGTTCTATGTGGGTCTCTGAGAGCTTGAGCGATCTCCACACTGGAGTGGGTAGAGAGTATTCTGTTGGTCTAGGCTCTTCTCATAGCTCCATTGATCATGTTGACCAACATCCACTTACCCCATTAGGTGGACAATTGAGGTTTATCATCACATTTGGGGACACTTTTAAAATTTAATTTATTTTTAAATTTTGAAGCACTGTCACTCTGTCTTTGATTTCATATTCCCTCACCTTAAAGGACAGCTATTTTAGGTGAAGACTTTAAATGAGGCATAATACTGTTAGGATAAATGAAAAGATTCACTGCTATTCGAAGAATAAAGCCTAAGGTATATAGTCTGGTTTAAAAAGGTAAATAAAGGTGGGAACTAGAAAAGATCATTCTGACTGAGGTATGCCAGAAGCAGAAAGACACATGGTATATACTCACTTATAAGTCAATACTAGAAATATAATACAGGATAAACATATTAAAATCTGTACTCCTAAAGAAGCTAAGCAAGAAGGAGGACCCTGGGTAAGATGATCAGTCCTCATTCAGAAAGGCAAATGGAACAGACATTGGAAGAGGAGAAAACAGGGAACAGGACAGGAGCCTACCACAGAAGGCCTCTGAAAGATTCTACCCAGAAGGGTGTTAAAACAGATGCTGAGACTCATAGTCCAACTTTGGGTAGAGTATAGGGAATCTTATGAAAGAAGGGGAAGATGAAAGTTCTGGAAGGGACAGGAGCTCCACAAGGAAAGCAACAGAACCAAAAATTCTGGGCCCAGGAGTCTTTTCTGAGACTGATAATTCCAACCAAGGACCATGCATGGAGATAACCTGCACAGATGGAGCCCATGGCAGCTCAGTCTCCAAGTGAGTTTCCTAGTAAGGGGAACATGGGCTGTCTCTGACATAAACTCAGTGGCGGGCTCTTTGATCAACTCCCCCTGAGGTGGGGAGCAGCCTTGCTAGGCCACAGAGGAAGACAATGCAGCCAGTCCTGATGAGACCTGCTAGGCTAGAGTCAGATGGAAGCAGAGGAGGACCTCCCCTATCAGTGGACTGAGGGAGGAGCATGGGAGGAAGGATGGGATTGGAAGGGGATGAGGGAGGGAACTACAGCTAGGATACAAAGTGAATAAATTGTAATTAATAAAAAATTAATTAAAAAAGAAAAAAGAAACAAAACAAACAGACAAAAAAAGGAAAATAAACCCAGAAAACAAAGTTCCTAGGAGGCCCTAACTTGAAGGATGGTCTGGATTTTCAAATGTGGTATTAGGTGGGAAGAGTAGAAATCAAAAGCTAAACTTGAATGTCAGTTATTATTCATGTGGCTTATCTAAATCACTTTTTCTACCCTCTGCTTTTTTTTTTTTTCCTCAAGCACATTGAGTGTTTGTGGGAACCTTGCTGGGTTGCAGTGAGGACCCAACGTAACAATGTCTAGGCTCAGGCTCTGAGATTCGGGAAGATTCTGTGTCTGTGATTGTCACCGTCACCACAGATTATTGGCTGCTGTGAAATAAGCAAAGAAACAGAATGTCAGCCGGAGCTCTACCTGTGTGTTCCTGGTCACTCCAAGAGAGAGAGAGATTTTAAAAGTCTTCTCTATCTGGAGGCTTGAGACATTCCTCTAAAAACTACACTAAGAAGGAGCAAAACAAAGCGGTCCTAACAGACCGATAAGTGGGATGTAATAATTCGGGGCTGCCGCTTTCCTGATGGCTGTCCTTGTTTCCCCACCAGGAGACAGCTCCACTCTGGATTTTCACTGTGGTCTGTTACATGAAGCTCCGTTCCCAGTAGTAACGCTCGGCTCATTCTTGGCCTAAACGCTTGTCACCCCAATGTGTTGTGCATGCCTCGGATGTTTCTGATGACTCTGCCTTAAATACTACTTCAATAGCATTGTGAGAACTTAAGTCAATAGGCTCTGTCTCAGCTACTTTTCTAATGCTGTAATAAAACACCACGACCAAGGTCATGTCTAAGAGAAAACATTTAATTTGGCTTATGGTTTCAGGGGGTTAGAGTCCACGATGACAGGAACAAAGCAGCTGAGGGCCCACAGCTTGATCCACAGTCAAGAATCTGAGAGATGGACAGTGGGACTGACATGGGAAAAGCAAGGACAGGCACAGTGGAGAACAAATTTTCTGTTAGGTATGTCAGTCACAGATGCATCCATCTCATTGCTGAAACTGGTATATTAAATCTTATTAGGTTCTACTTCATTGCTATATTTTATGTTTTTTTGTATTAAAAGGCCCAAGTGAGAAAATTTTCAATTAAATTTGAGATTTGGAATTATGTTTTTTTTTTTTTTTTTTTTTTTTTTTTAAACAAGGCTTTCTGGACTGCTTCAAGTCAGATCCCATCCTCATCACAAGCACTTACGCTGCTGTTTCAGCTTTTGGCAGTATAGAGCAGCACAGATACATTTTTCAGGTGTTGACACTGTTTGGTTTATGATTGTACCAGATGCTGGACTCTGAGCTTAAGGAACAGAGCACATTTTCTGTCTTCCACAAACCAAAATAAAAATCAGTTTTAACATTGGACTCTGAGGATGTGCTTGGTGATTGCCCATGGAGACTGGCAGTGGAAAGAGGAATTCAGCGAGCATTTGGGTCCAGCACAGGGTGGCTGCTATTGCCTGGCATGACTGGACACGCAAACTCACAATAGGGTGTGGAGAGATCCACTATCCTTATTTTAAAATTTCAGATCAGATACTTTAGATCGAAGAAATTTATTCAAATAATGATCTAGGACAGTTATAATCTGAACATACTCTATTAAGAAAATCCAGCCTGGGGATGCATTTACTTTTTCTTCCAGAGAGAAGAGCTGAAAATTCAGAGCTCTTATGAAAGGATAAACATTGCTAACTGCCTTCGAAGTTCTTAATCTGGCTTCAACTACCAATATTCTTGGTGAAAAAAACCTAAAGGAATGTATTTATAGTAAATAACCATGCTTTAATCACTTGAAAGCATAAAAATAAGGCTTGTCTTAATTCATCAGATTTGTTTTTATAATCATATGCTTTCACAATAATTGACAACTAAAAATATTTTCCTACAGAAGAGTTACTTCTCATTTTGCATAGCAAATATAATGTGGAATGTGGCATTGAAAAGGAATTTCATAAACAGTTAAATAACAAAATACTATTAGAGAGCACTTCTGGAGATTTAAAATGTGTTCTACCTTTCTACTTTGAAAATAGGCTTTAATTGAATAAAGCAAAATCAATATACCAAATTGTACTATTAATATGTATGAAATTGTGAGCTGCCAAAGATGAGTTTATTCCTGAGTTTGCATAAACGTTCTGCTTACAGGCTATGGAGATGTTCATGAAGGCTCAGATGAAAACCTGCAGTTCCTAAAGAATTACGAATTTTAAAGCACAAAACTTTCTTTTTGAAAAATCACTAATTTATGTTGCCTTTTGCGTAAGTTATAAAGGTTCCTTATGTAAGACTTTATTGTATCAATTCCATATCTTTAAAGATAAAAACTTTTGGGACACAGAGTTAACAAAATATAACTAATAAGAAAAATAAAATAAAAAAAAAATAAAAACTTTTATCAGCTTTAGGATCCTTTTGTCTTTACTATGATGATATTTTAATTTTAAATACTAAAACCAATTATATCATTCTTTTAATATGAGTTTTCTGTACTTTTCCTTTCTGTTCAAGGAAACTTTTGCAGCATTAGTTGTCATGTTAACTTGCTATAAAATGTGATAGATATTGCACAGGTCATGATATTGTTTCAATGCTGGCAGAGAGAAGGATTTATAAATCAGTTCTTTCTTTCTTTCTTTCTTTCTTTCTTTCTTTCTTTCTTTCTTTCTTTCTTCTTTCTTTCTCTCTCTTTCTTTCTTTTTTTCTTTCTCTTTCTTTCTTTCTTTCTTTCTTTCTTTCTTTCTTTCTTTCTTTCTTTCTTTCTTTCTTTCTTTCTTCTTTCTTTCTTTCTTAGCTAAAATAGTCTACCAATTAAATTTCCCAAAACTCCAAAGAAAGATCTATTTCTGAACTGTCAGGTATCTAACTAGCAAGGTATGTGGCTGCAGTTGCTTTTTGTGTAGTGGACATAGGGCAAGAGACGGGAAGATGGCTAATCATGTCAGTCATGGGGAGGGCCATGCTGGAGTCTACCCTGTTCATGGAAACCTTTTATGAACTCTTGAGTTTATCACAGCACAGTGGGAGCATGGAGTTGACTGCAGAGAGATAATGACAACTGGAGAATCAGAACAAGCTTCAAAACAAGGCTGACTTTCCCCGCTGGCCCATGTTCTCAACTTTCAGCTGGTTAGAGACTGTACTGTGTATTAGATTCTGAGGACTGGTAGCATCTTCCCTACTTCATCACACAATCTTCTGTGCATAGGCTGCTATGTAAGACTCTTGATCCTCTTGACCTGGTCCTAGGGGAGCACTGACCTCACCCCAGGGTTCTTTTGGAAACTCATTTTCTGTAGGACGTCAGATGAGAAACAATTTTAATCAATTTCTTTCTTTTCACAGGAGATTCCACATTTTTTTTAAAAAAAAAATTCCCATTTGGTTCATTCTATAAGTAAAGAAAGTGAAGTGTTGGCAAGCACATTGGGAAATAGATATCCCTTTTTTAGTCTAAATTGATGTAATGTCTTGAGTCTGTTTCTTCTTTTTCATGGTTAAGAGCATGTTTTGTTATGAGCACTTATCCAGTTAGGAAAATGAAATGTTTTGGGGTAAAAATATCTAAAGAAGTTGTGTGTGTGTGTGTGTGTGTGTGTGTGTGTGTGTGTGTGTGTATGCACGAGTGCGCGCATGATTAGATGTATATTGCTAAAACAGAATTCAGTCCTTAAGTTTTGGAAACATGATTTTAGCCTTGGGGAGGAGCTTTATTACTAAAATGAATGATATAAATAACCAGCTTGGACAGTCTAAGAAAATTCAGGACTGTCAGAATGACTTTGTTCAATTATGTTGATATGATACGTGAAAAATGAAAAACTGCACCATATAATTTTTGCTTTAGATAGTCTACAAAAGACAGACTGGCTTGGGTTGCCAGGAACTGAGCACAGTAATTAAGCAACTGATTTATAAAGCAGAGAAGGAATTCTTGTAACTATTCAACACAAAGCAGATCTTCCAATACAGAATTACTTCCACCTTGTTCTGTCCATGACATCATGCTCAGTCCCTAGCCCTTTCAACTCATGGCATTTTCAGCTAGTTACCCATTTTCCACCAAGATCAATAGGTTTGTAATTCATACTTGGGCCTTATGAAAACACTATCATAAAATACATGGATATATGCTGACTATCAAAGACAGGTACTTATCTCTTTCTCAGAATGAACTCAATGGAGTTGACTGGAAATGCTTCACATATCGCTTCATTATGATTTGTGAGTTCATTTAGTTATGAATGCCTTTGTGTGTTCTTTTGGGGAAAAGCCTGGTTAAAATTATGCATTGTATTTAAGGACTGGATTTGTAGTGTTTTCCTGGCTTCGCATTAGAGATTTTTTTTTTTCTTAGTTGAGTGGGAAGCTGCTGCTGTTTCATGAACAGCCTCGTAACTTCTGCGGAGTATGGATGCTAAGAAGTACAAGACATTCATTTGTCCTGTGGTATCCAATGGTAGGAGAGAGCAAGGAACTCTTTAGCAATATCCAGAAAATTCTTTCTGATGCCTCTTTGGTCATGCCTCAGTCATTTTTGATGTAAATGATTTGAGTTAGCAACAGGGGAATTAGAGGAGGGATTACACCATTGTCTAAGTGCCACTGACTTCCACTCTAAGCTCCTCAGGTGTGCCTCATAGGACTGTCTCCTGCCTCTCTGCCTGCCATGCCTGTCATAGGGTACGACAATAGGGATGTGCTATGACTAGTTTTGCATGGCCCATCCCTGTTAGGTTCTTGAAAGGGAGCAGAGAACACCGACAGGGGTCTGCATAGAGTGGGCCACACGTGAGGAGTAAGGCTATCACAGGTTCATTCCCCTATCCACTACTTTGCTTTGGCATCATTGCTCCACCAGCCTTTCTAGCTCTGATTTTATGCTGGAGCCCAAATGGAGAAGGTGGTGGGTGAAGCAAATTCGACTGGAATGAAAACAAAAAAGGTGGTGCCAAGACAGAAGGCTAGTGGATAGAAAAAAAAAAAAATCACAAATGGAGAATTTAAGCAATCATTTCAGGATCTAGAGAAGCACCTTTTTTTTTTTTTTTTTTTTTAGCATCACCACTCCTGGAACCCAAAGGACTGTATATCCCATCTCAGAGATACGTGCGCACCCATATTTATTGCTGCTCTACACAAAATAGCTAGGAAATGGATTATGTCTAGATGTCCATCAGTATAGGACTGGATAATGAGATTGTGGTACTTATACATAATTGAATTTTATTCAGCTCTAAAGAAAAAGTAAGCTGTGAAATGAATTCAACTAGAAAATACATTAAGTGAGGTGACACAGATTTAAAAAGATGAATAATACATGTTCTCTGTTATATGAGGGTCCAAGTTTCTAATATATGTATATCTATATATACGTATTTTTTTTATATACATGTCTATATGAGGATGAGTGTGAGTAGAGATCAGGAAACTAGAAAGAGTCCCATGGCAGATATGTGGGGGAGGCTTTAAGGAAGTGAAAGGAGGAGAGCTGAACACATGTGACATCAAAGTAAAAAGGAAAATATGGGACAGAGAAAAGGTGAGGGGAGGGTCGCGGTGATGAGGCAGAGAATAGGTTGGAAGAACAGGTTGGCTTAATATCAACTGAAACTCAGTAGGTATGAAAACTCGAAAGGAAAATCTGTTTCTTTATATGCCAAATTTAAAGTAAAATTTAAACAACTATGGAACACTCTCTAAATAGAGCCACGGAGAGTAAATCAGGGGTGATGTCACAGAGCGGTGTTTCTTTTGTAGCCTCACAGCCCTGTGTCGGTCCGAAGCTGAGACACATGCCCAGGCTGCAGTGGGATTTAATCTTGAGCTCCTAACACAGCTGCTCTTTAAAAACCATGCGCTCCTGTCCTCCTCCCAGTGTGGCTTTTGTATCAGGAACATTACCATTCATTGCACTCCTTGCGGATGAACTCTTCTGATATCAGCATGAACACTGAGTGACCTAGGCAAACACTTTTGGGCTCCTGGTTTCCAATTAAGATTGCCAAAACCTTAGTTAAGACCGTGAAAATCACTTAGGCAGTCGAGTTATATGGAATCACCTACTGAATCTTCCAGAATACTTGGATCCGTCAAGATATGCTCACCCCATACTCCATTATCAGCTCTGCAAACCCAAAGGCATTAGATGAGATGGTCTCTGTGAAGTCATAAAAAATCTCGGAAGTTTAGTCAAATTAGCACTGCCAACAGGGGCCTTTAAAAGTCAGTAAGATGGCTCAGTGGACAACAGCATTTGATGCTAAGCCTGGTAACCTGGTTCCACCTTCAACATACATGGTGGAGAGAAAGAACAGACTTCTGCAAGCTGTCCTATGAGACATGCATGCTCTCATACACATAGATACCTATGTAAATAAATAAATAAAATTAATTAATTGAAAGTGTTAGGGAAGAAACAAAGAAAGTAAATAAGCAAAAATAGTATATGACCTCTTTTAAAATAATATCCACTGTTACTAAAGTGAATGTTTAAATATGAGTAGTATCAATTAATATGTTAATTAACAGGAGAGTCTACTTACTCTTTTTTCATTAGGAGTTTTATTTCACTTTATTTTTGTCTTACTTTTTGAGGAAGGGTTCTCATGTAGCCCAGGCTGGTCTCAAACTCACAGTGCAGCTGAGGATGCTGCTGAATCTGATCCTATTGTCTCCACATCTTGAAGGCTGGGCATGTGCTACCGCACCTAGCTGGTGTTTCTAGAGCCTGAATCCACTTTCTCATGCTTGGCAGGCAAACATCCTGCCAACTGAGGTACACCCCCGGCTTTCATTAGAAACTTTAAAAATGGTCCTTCCTCAGCAACAATAGAGAGCTCTTACTGGTTTTTCTTTCGCTATAAGTACATCTGTTCAGATATGTTTTCTGAGCCAACCCTACATAGATAATTAATA
The DNA here is from genome assembly GCF_907164565.1 of Psammomys obesus. Classification (NCBI taxonomy): domain Eukaryota; kingdom Metazoa; phylum Chordata; class Mammalia; order Rodentia; family Muridae; genus Psammomys; species Psammomys obesus. Next base: position 27,459,268 of record NW_026587216.1, read on the forward strand.
GTTTTGTATCTTCAGATTCTGAAGTTCCTGGCTCTCTGCCTCCACGTGGCACAGCAGGTATCTACTCTCCATTAGCTGTTGGACGTAAGGACCAATGATTTTGAAATTTTCTTTTAAAGGCAGCTCTGTTGTAGAGTGTCTGCTGAATACGTGCCAAGTCTTGTGTGAGCTCCAGCACAGACAAAATGACTGGCTGACTGACTGACTGAATGGATTAATGAATGAACAAATGAATGAATGAACAAATAAATAAATACCTCTTGCATTGCATAGCCCGAGGTGTTGGTGCAAAATCTCTCTTCTGCAACCACACAACTTTGTGCATTTGGAAAAATCATTTTCCATATTGCCTCTATCTCTAATTTCAATATTTGCAGATTGTACATACTGTGGCCGAATTTCTGTGAATGTTCAAGATGTAAAGAAATGGACTAATGTACATTCTTATCTCACAGAAAAGTCTCTCTCTTTTTTTAATGTTCATGCATGCTTCCCCCTGCTTCTTTGTGTGCATTCTGTTAATTTTGTAAATAATAATAATAATAATAATAATAATAATAATAATAATAATAATAATAAT